>NC_090210.1:23832610-24143582 GCF_033026475.1 Channa argus
GCCTCAATAAAGTGTTGGTATGAAATGTCCTGATGGATTTAACACACACTACAGTGTCTCTAAAACACACCAACAGCAGCTCAGGGGAGAGATCTAATGCCCTCTGCTCCCAATATTTTTCAGTGCCTTGCCTGGCTCAGTGCTGTGACAGCTCTTGGCTGTCGGCCCCTTTGTTATATCACTGCTCTGGGATTCTGTGTCACTTTTGGCGAGCCTCCATCAACTGTACTCAAGAATACAGTGGTGCAGAGGGACTATTGTCGCTGTCTTACCTTGAGTCATATCATGCCAAAGTTCATCCAGTGACATGAACTTTGCTTGTTCATAGGAAGTTATGTTGCCACAACCTTATACATGCGACAAGACTTTAGTGTGTAGTGATTCAGTGATTCCGTTAGTTACGAATGAAGTAGCTTGCATTACATATTGTGAGCGTTTAGCAAACCTTAGCTATCGCACAGCGTTACAACCTGACAGGAAGGTGACGTCATGGTAGAAAGAAGTTTGTCAGCAGTGATGTGGACCTGTGCAGAAAAGCAAGTGAAATCAGAGGCAGCGCTTCATCTGTAGTGAAACACGTCCGCTTCTAAACTGTGGGAGGATGAACGTGTATTAATCTCCTAATTTCTTTTTGGATCTTGCTGGTACTTTCTATAGTGTCTATAAAACACCCTGTTATTTATTTATTTATTTTTTTATCTGAAAATTGGCATTTTCAATAAAGAAATCAATCCATAACGCACACACAGCATATGCTCTTCGCCCACATCACAGCAGAACGGGAGAGAGCGAAGACTGCAATAGATGAATATTGTTCAGCAAACTTTTTCTCCAGATAGTAAATTGGAAGACTTTGGCTGAGCTGCACCTCTGTGATTAATGGCCTTGTTTAGTGAGACAATCCACGGAGCAAATAACCACAATGGCAAAGATAAAGGCTCTAAATGCTGTGGACCACAACAGCTGAGAGCGTAAAACTTTAAGGAAGGGGTTTGGTTGGACAGGAAAGCCAAGAAGATCGTGGTATTCATCACTTCAAGGGTGGAGGGACAGATTCATGGAACACCCAGAAGCTTGTTTGTAAGCTGAAGGGGAATTCAAGAATCTGAGCTGTGAAATGCCAGAAAGTACTTTTCTTTTTTTATTATTATTTTTTTTTTTTCACTCCGTTGGCAACCAGCAACTTAATTCTTATTCCAAACTTCCATCTACATTTAATTTGCTTGGCACAGGTTTTGATCCACGGCTTAAACCAAATTCCTTTTACAGAAAGCAACATCAGCTTCTGCAAGTTCATTTGATTTTAGTAGATGCTATGGTGCCAGAATTTCTTTCTTTTTTTTTTGTTATCCATCATAACGGGACTAATTCATTATTTGGGGAAATGAAAGCCTTCATCCAGGGAACTTTTGAACCTGAGCTCCTCCTACCTCCTGCATGTTTAACCTTCTTCCTGATGTAGCTTATCTCACCTCCCTAGCCTGTTTCTTATAGGAGGAGTTTAACATTTTCAACCTCCGTGTGTCAGTTCAGTAGTCGTAGGGTTTCCAAGCAACATTCTGTAACCTGTGTGCACATTTCAGGGGTCGAAAATGTCCCACAGTGAATGGTCCCCAATGAGGAGGTAGTTTGAAAAGTTGTTCTAAAGGTTACAACAGCAGGAATCACAAGTAGGCAACAACTAGAACATGTTCCAAGAAGGAATTGTGCTAGTAATCTAATCAGAGCTGTGGATTTATGAAGCTAAGGTTGGTTACACTGACACTGCAGGACCAAACTCCTGTGCTAAAGTAAAACATTTTCCATTTATGTTATTGGATGAATCTTTGATTTTTAGATTTACCCTTGGTGAATAAATGCTGATACAGCTTTTCAGGAATAAAGCTTTTGCAAGTAGCTGCAATATTTTTCAGAAAGAGCAGAATCTTCCTCTATGTTGAAGTTGCTAACGCAAAAGTAAGAATAATGCAGATGCTGAAGTTGTGCAGCAGCAAACAGACCCTATATTAAGTTGGAAAAGCTGCTTATGTACTCGTAGGTATTAACCGGTCGGGTCATGGTTGCTACTCTGATGTTGTATAATCATATTTTCTGCTCGTTTTCTTCCCCCAAGATGTTTGGAGGGGAAAACTGGTTCAGGACACCGTCCAACCCGAACATTCAAAGCTCACTAACACGTTCTCTTTGTTCAATCGGTACAAGAACGAAGTTGGTGACCTCCAGGTGCCAATGTGCTGGCCTGTGTCCTGGTCCAGTCTAATGCCTCCTACAGCCTCATCGCTCTAATGTGGGGACTGTTGGTGGATGCTTCCCATGCTGCTGGCTTCACTTTTACTCCAAATGAGACTTGTGTTTGCATTTGCTGCAAATACGATGCATAGGTGCAGCATTATTTGGTTGTTTTATCATAAACAGTATGTAATTCTGTTAATATTGATTAGGTCATAATGCTCCATAACTCATCTTATTGAGAGGAACAAATTAATCCATTAAAGTGACATTGAGGAAATTCATGCTTTTAGTGCGTGTATCTGAATTGTTAAATAATATGATTCATTTAGCAAATGACCAAAGGTCATTTTAAGGTTAATGTGAGTCCATGTGGTCCACATTCTTTTATGTGGAGGTGAAATCCTCCTCTTTTTGTCTCCACATGGAACATAAGGAGCGATATCAAGTGCATTTAAAGTCTTGCATCTCTTTTTATCGCAAACACGCTTGTTGAAATACAAACAAGCCGTTTTGTCTGTGGACAAATCTTTGTGCGGTGCAGTGCTGTTGAGTAAAGTGAGAATCAGCAGGCAGCTTTTCCCTCTTTTCTTTCTCATCCATATAAAATGAAATGAGAGCTGAGACAACACTGTAAGAGGTGGATGGATATTCTCACCACCTGTGGTGCAGAACATGTCGACTGTTGATAATAACTATTTACAAAAAGCCATTTGGATCAGACACTGACACCCCCCTCCCCCCCCTCAGGCCACAGCAGAGCATCATTTTATGTTGCCACTTTCATTTCAGCCTGTTCACTGCAGAAAAGTCTGATGGAATCTGTGTGTGTGTGTGTTTTGTGGGGTTTTATCAGTTTTTACTGAAAGTTTAACTAATATTTTAACGACACTATAAAGGCTCCTGATGTAGGGCCGTAAAAAAAAATCCCCTCAGTTGATGTAAGGTGGTGTCATACTGGTCATGTTACTGTAAAGCCGAGTCTGTTGCCCAGACATCGAACTGTTGGCGGTGGGCCTCCGGCCTTACTATGTGCCCCGAGACTTCTCACACTCCACATGGATCAGGCTATATTCCTCCCTCTGCCTCCTCAGATGGCCCATGTGACGTCAGAGGCTGACGGCTCTTCTGCTGTCCCCCCTGAGCAGGTCTGACCACAACCTGATCCACCTCCTACTTGTGTACAAGCCCCTGGTTCAAAGGCAGCTCCTTAGGAGGCTGGTTCTGTTCTGGGGGTGGAGCTGGACCCTCTGCAACTAAGTTAGAGAGCCTCAGACAGGGGGTTCCAGAGTTTTGGCACCAAGTTCGAGCCCCCTTGTTTTGTTTTTTTTTACCAGGAAGTTGGAACAGACAACAATCCACTGTGTGATGATCTTTTTTTAATGTCCTTTAACATGACAAATGCACTGCAAAACGATATACAACAATTTCAAATGATTTTATATATATATATATATATATTATATATATATATACACACACACACACACACACACACTAAGATATTTTGACCACTCTGCAGCTTTTTTACAGGAGAACACTAAATTTGTTAGTCAAAAAAAAATTATAATTAATTTTAAAACCTTAAATCTAAATGCAAAATTGTCAGAGTTTTAATTTTTTTTCAGGAAAACAGAAAATATTTTTAGCTCCAAAAAAGTGAAGTCGGTCCTAAACAAACAAACAAAAAAAAAAAACATACATTTTTTTTAAGGCATGACGCTGGGAAAAGTGGACATTGTTGTGCAGGTGGTTGCACGCTGTAAAGTCTTGCACTGTGGAGATCTAGCAGAGATTTATATGGTTAAAATTAGTGGTATTGCATGTGTTTGTGGGAACATGCTTGGCAATGGATGCTTGTCTGGTTATTGTCCGATTTTAATCTTTTTTTTTTTTTTTTTACAATGACTTCCTCTTTTGAACCCTGGGATGTGTTGTCATTTGCTCCCACTGCTGAAGTACTGGTGTGTTCACGGTTGCAGCCGTTACCGGCCGTCATCCTAAGCTCTCTGCTGTTTGCATCAACCCAACAAGATGAACGGTTCGGCGCAGCGCTATTCTCATTGGCTCTTTGTGTCGTCTGTCAAATCACAATGAAATAATTACTGAATCAAGGCAAAGTTATTTTGCGGTAATTATTGTCGTTTTATTGCCCGGGCCTTGTGGTTTTGTTTTAATGTGTGGTTAAAGCAGATGTTGCTGCAGAAGGATCATGTCTGCTCTGCGGCTCTCGACACTGGGTCTACGCTTGTTGTCTGCTTTTGCTGCTGTCATTTCATATTCCTAGGAATATGACATGGGAATGTAAAAGGTAAAACCCCATTTTCCCTTCATGTCTCCCATAAGAGCATTTTCTTTTTTTTAGGTACAAATATAGCACTTAATGCTAAGTGTGACTGACAAATGGCTGGTTTCTAATTATATTTTGTAATCTCCTGATATTTCATGTTTAATGCTTTTTAAGATTTAAACTGAAAGATTGAGTTTATTCCTAAAAAGAAAAGCCTCTAAATCAGACAGGTAATCAGTTATCAACACCTTAATATCCTCTGTCCTTCCATTATCTGAACTCCTTAACATGTGCAGGGTTACGGGGGGACTTGAGGGTGAGAGGCAGGGTACACAGGGGTTGCCAGTCTATTACAGGGTCACATACAGATAGAGACAACAATTCACTCACGTTCAGAGTCACCAGTTAATCTACCTGCAAGAAACAAACTCAACTAAGAGAGGCCACAGCTGGCAGGTGGTTTGAAACCGGAGGCCTTCTGTGAGGCAGCAGTGCCAACCGCTGAACCACCGTGATATGAATTTATCCCGATATTGTCCCAATAGTTGGACTGAACACTTCCATTTCCATCTTAATTTAAACATTTTATTTTATTAAAGTGTTCTTGTTATTAACTCTTATGCTAAAATGTATTTGCTCCATTTTACGAATGTATTACAGTCCATTAATTTAAACATTATCCTGTGCTTCATTTTAGAAAAAGTGAGAAAACCGTAAAAAGACGCTGTATGTCAGACTCCAAATGTCACTGACAGTCGTATCCTTAACTGCATAAAACTGAACATGGACGTGGAAAATGTAATATTTAAAATGAACGTGTTAAATTAAGAGCCCCTATAATTTTTAATGGGGTCTGTGTGTATTTAAATAGCAATTAATTTTACTGCTTTTCAGAGTTTAATTTTAATAACTGACAGCTTGACGACCAGATAAATATTTGGTTTGTAAACTGATTAAATGTATTTGAAGTCATTTTCATTGTCTGTAGGCGGCTGTGCATATTTCCACCAACATACAAACATGTTAAGTAAAAGATTGACTCATAAAAAAGGATGATTGTAAAACACTGAAGTGGCTCCATCTGCAGCGCTTTGTAATTTAAAAGCCTGGAGATTTCATCCACCTTGATTAAATTTAGTTGCAGATCACATATGCAACAAACGTGTGTTACCTCGGCAACTGTTGATCACACTTCAACCCCTTATTATTCGCATAGAAAGGCTGGCATCTGTTAAAGCATATTATCTACAATATTCTGTGTGGATGTGAGACTTCCTTGAGTATTATCAAGAATATTGTTCATTGCATCGACTCCTGTAGAGCGTTTGTGTAATTTCAGTATTTCTACCAAATATTTGCTTTTGTCAAACAGGTACTCACATTCTCATTTTGGAACATTGTGCCATGTATTTCTGCTAAACACGGCGGAACGTGGAGTTCTGAATGTTATGAGCAGCCTCCAGTTTTAAACGAGCGGATGCACAGTGGGAACGGGTCCTGTGGTAAAGCGAATACGCACAGTAACACCCCACGTGTCCTCCAACCTTTTTATGGTATGATCTCCTTATGCACCAACATTGTGTGCATGGATAAGTGCGGAGGGAGAGCTAGAAATGCAGAGAGACTGATTTTGGAGCAGAATGGTGAACATTTGTTCTGACAGCTTTTTCCACTGTGTTTCCAACGTGAAAGTAGCGTATATGATATTCTGTGCTTGGGTACTGTCATTCATTTCTTTCTTATTTGCACTGAATACTAAATTGCAGTCACAATATTACTGTATGAAAATACTGAAAAGAAATTACATTTCAGTGATTTTCCAGTGACGGTGCTAGTTGCCACTTATCCTTTGTAATGTCAGACTAGAAAACACTTCTGTCATTTGAGACATTTACTGTATCAGATGAACTGATTGTGGTCCTGCTTGTCTTAGTGAACGATCTACAGCCAGCAGCAGCCAGGACAGACTTGTGGGATCAGGACCTTGAGCAACCACACTGTCAGGGAGCACATGTGAGAAGGCCAGAAGGCAAAGGAAAAAGAAATCTGACATGCTAGTGTTTTAGTCACGGGACCCTAATCATCGTGGCTGAATTCCTAAGCCTTTGGAGTCGGGCTGTAGTGTCGTGTAGTTTGAAGACTCAGTTTGGCCTCTAACATACAGTGTGTTCCTGCTTTATGAGCTGAAGGATCAAAAGGCTGTTAATTGATGCTCTTCTTACTGATCTCAGCATATGGCGAGCTGATGCACTGCGTAATGTTGATTCCCAAGTGAGATATGCCTGGTGAGTCACACACACACACACACACACACACACACACAGAGACTAATGAACATGTCGAATGATATTGTGCAGAAAGGAGGTCTCTCCAGAGATGGATCAGGAGAGACGCTCCTAAATAGAACACAAGAAACATGCATTTGCACATGTGCACATTCGTTTGATCCCCAGGCTTTGTTCCTCCACATATTCACATATGCAAAGCATAGTCTCACAAACACCTCTTGCACATGCCTGATATCATCAAGTTGTCTCATCTACGATAAGCGTGCTGGGCTCTGTTCTCTCAAAGAGAGCCAAGGTAAATTTGTGACTAAAGCGCCGTGTGTTCACGCATTAGCATAAAATACGGAAGCAGCACGAGGGACGAAGCAGACAGACGACCAAATTAGGTGTGTGATGGTTCAGCAAGGGAAAAGGCAGCATGTGTTTTTATACCAAGCAAAAGCTTTGTGTGTGTGTGTGTGTGTGTGCGTAAGTGGAAGATGTTTACCCTGCCACACCTTGGTCTGTGTGAAGCTGCTTGTTAAATCCCAAACATTTAAAGCCACTCAACGTTTCTTTCTCCGTCGCATCTGACAGAACACGTGGCATCGGAGCGAGGCCTCCTCTGCCCCTGTAAACAAGCTTTGCTATTGTCACACAGCATCACTGAGTCAGAAAGACAAGCTGTTGACTTTTGGTTGTTGTGGTTTTTTTTTCCCCACACAAAACAAATGGCTTATCTCAGCAGATTCCGTACGGAACGATGCAGGGCCAAAACATTAGCCAAGTGACTAATACAGTTCCCTCCTCAACGTCCTGCGCGGTGAAGCTGTGCGGCCGCTTGCTGAGCTGATTTTAACCAATGAAACGACTTGGAGGGTAATGGACAGTTTACAAGTGGTGATGGGAGGCTTTGCTCAATCGCACGCTGTGGTCTACTTCTTTGGGCCCAGCGGTCATGTGGTCAAGGAGCGTGGCCACAGGGCAAAGGAAAATGGCTTCTGAACAGGCTGCAGACGTGTCGTCTTATGATGGAAAAATCAGTATTTTGACAAAATTCTACAGTGAGAACATTTCCGTTGCTATGCTACTGTCATTATTGTCCCTGCACCCAGGAGACACAGCTGACGGACTCTCCGTCTGAGTAACCTTGGTACCAGTGAGTATCCTTGGTAGATGCACAGACCAAACCTGTTTTGTCCATTTGCCGTTTAAATTTAAAGTAAATAATTAAAAAAAACTAAAATAATAGAGGAAGGATTTATGGGAGAGAGAACTGAAAAGAAAAAGTGTTGTCAAATACTAAACTTATAAAAGATGCTATTGGAGGTTTTGGGAACATGCTTTTATTTTGCTTTTGACATGTGACTTGTCCTAACTTGTACTGGGCATCATTATACTGTGCATGTTGTAGCTTTGCCACATGTTGACATTAAATATTAAAATTGGAAATATAAGCGTCATTGAGATTTCAGCCCCAAACAATTCTTGTCATTTGACATAGATACTTTTAGATATATGAGGAACATCCTTGTTTGCTACAGATGACGGCTGCAAAGCCATTTTCTATCACTAATAAGCACCAGCACAGACACAGCAGCTCCACTGACCTTTTATGGTACAAGACAGCCACAGGAAAATGTTTCTTATCAGACCACTTAGCTGGTTTGCTGTCACTGGAAGGCCAGCTTGTTTCAGATCACTGCCCCAGACTGTGTAAGCACAATAAACATGGTTTTGTGTAGTTTAATTAGTTTGACGAGCTGACTATGTTGTGGTCTGCTCTCTACTTTAGAGTGCAATTGAAATGTTGCACTTTTACCTCAAAATTATGGAACAGTTCCACATATCTGCTGTCTCCAAGGTGAGACGAGAACATAAACTGTGGAAGTGGACTTGGCTGCTGGTTAGCCCAGCTTGGCCTGATTAACTCTTCATAAAACCACAGGTTGTTCCCTTTTGTTGAGATGCAACATGAAAGGGTTGCTCTTCATTTATTTAAGCTTTGGAAAGAGCTCTGCCGGTTTTGCCCTGCTTCTTGTCCAGGCCTTTACTGAATGCTAGGCCGAGCTAATCCACCTCCTACTTTTTACTTGATCCAGTAGGTGATGAGCACTGTTGGGTCTTGAGGCTTATTTTTAACGGGGTGTGGGCTGCAGGAGAAAACTGCTAACGAAGAAGTAGTTATGGACTGGAAAGCTAAAGGATGAGCTGAACATCACTTTGTTTAAAGACCATGGATGCATTATGTAAAAGTATCAGATATAATTTGGCCTGGCAATATGCGCCAAATTAGCTATTTTGGATAACAGTTGATTTTAATAACTTGAACAATTTAATTCTGACTTCATTAACAAGTGAATTAAGGATATTGTTACTGGTTTTGCTCTAACAGCTGCCATGATCTCGTCCAGCCTGCTCCTATTCCTGAGGCGTCCAGCCGTTCGTTTCGGGCCCGTCAGTGCCATGTGATTCCTGCTGAAGTTGCACAGGCCACTGTGCCAAACTTACTTCACTGCCAGTGCTGATCTTAGGAACTTGCTAAGACAAAGGAAGCTGCAGATTCAGGTGCTAATCTCTGCAGGTTTATTGCAACACTCCTGCCTGCTACACTTTGTGTGTTAGATCCAGTTCTGCATGTGACATCTTCTACCAAGCTGCAGTCAGTGACCGAGTTATGTTATTGGCAGTCTGGAAAATGTAGACATTAATCTTTGGGTTAAGGTGCCCCACTGTGTGATCATTAAGGCCTCAGACAAATGACGTTTGAAGTTTTATTTGTGTGTGCAAATTCAGTCTAGATCAGTGCTGGTCCATTATTCTTTTCAAATGCTTTGTTTTATGTTTGGAGCTCTGCGTGGCTTTGCAGTTTATGCAAATGGATCATAATTTAAAAAGCTGCGTGTAGAATGAGCAGCTTGCTTCGAGGTCAGAGAGCACGGATGCCTAATTTACACAGCAACAAGGCCTGTGTGCAGTAGGAGTCTGCCTCTGTTTACATGAGATCATGATTTGGAATAAATGTGAATTTCACTGTGATATAAAAACTTGCATAAGCTGGCAGCTTTAGTTTGCATTTGAAAGATCCTTTAACACACTGGTGACTATTTGATATAAATCATTTTCAAACCACCAATGACTTGAGCCCAACCGGATGACATGGAGTTAATGGATGGCTTCAGGCTGCATGGAGCCGCCGCCGCCTCCTCCTCCTCATGACTAATCCAGTCGTAAACAATAGACCTGTCAGTGTTTTCTTAATGTGTCTCGCATGGGTTTTTTGTACAATAACTTTCACAAAGCGGTGGTATCCAAGTTCATGTTTCATCTGTACATCTTTTATTATTGTAGGTGTCGTTTACTGGCTAGTGAAAGGTACTCGTATAACCTGTTGTGGGCAGTTTATTATCAGCATAACCAAGGATAGTGTTGAAATTATGAATGCAAGGCCACACCATCACTATGTGGTTATGTATACAAAGTGTCTGTACACCTTGCTCAGCTAGATGTTTCAAGGATGATATGAAATCATTTTAATAATGGAGTTTTTTATCAGTGTTCACAGTACAGCTCCACGTTGCTTTTTCCCACTAGATTTTATGAAGTAAAGTACACTTCATACTTCATACATAGGAGTTCTATTCTACAGTAGTACTTGTATATTTCTGTCCAGAACTGAGAAATACTGTTCCCCTAAAATATTGAAATATTTTTTCACCATTTCATGCTTCACATTTGCCTTTTGTACAGAATTCCAACAACTATGTACCAGCTAATTTCTTTAAATGATGAGGAATGTTTGCAAGAATTGATCTTAAAAATACAGGACCTGCTAAATAAAGTGTTGCAAGGTTTTCACATGCTGCATCACAGATTTTGGTACATACACATTTTAGGAAGTGTGAAAGAGTTGCATGAAAAAAATGATTACCACTGTCAGGTCTGTTCACAAATATGTTGCTACAGACATCAGCTGGGCAACTGAGCTTAGCTGCTCAGCAACACATCTGAAGCCCGTCATATGAAATGGTTATTTCTAATTTGTTTCATAGGTTCAACTAATGTGATGGACTCGTTCTTGGCAAGGACCAACTTTTTAAAGTCTTCTTGTGACCGAGAGTTTTTTCCCCGGCAACCAGCTTTTGCTAATGCAAATAAGCTGTATATGAACCCAGCATTTAGAAGAGCTGCATTGCAAAGTAAGTGGCTCGAGCACATCCGCGGCCAAAGAACACCGCGTGCACTTGGGTATTATGTTCTTTGAACACTAAAATTGGATGGCAGCTTACAGGACTCCAAGGCTTTTATGACTTTGTTCAGCAACCAGTAATGAATTTAATAACTTGGTCCCCATCCTCTTGCTCACTGCTGGCTCAAACCTCTGGAAACCCCACGTTAATGAAAGTTTTTATCACGTGATAAAAGCCATAAGCTTGGCCTCATCCCTTTATGGCAGCTTTCACTGCCAGTTATCAGCTCCTGAGTCAAACCTAAATATCAGACAAATATGGAAAAATGGCTTATGAGACTCTGGAGTCCTTTTTGAATTGGAAAATATGTTTTTGAGGGTCCATCCGTGTGTCATCATACATTTTTATTATTTAACAAATGTTTTAATTATGTGTGTGTACTATGTGTCTTATCAAATAATCCAATGGTAACAGGTGCAGCATTGTATTGAACTACGTTTGGTATTTTTTATGTATCATATGCCATCAAAGACTATTACTGATCCTTTAGATCACACTCTTATAGATTCAGACTGTGTACTTTGCTTCATATCACTGCTGGATTTGTAGTGAAAAGCAATTTCATGGCAAGTTGATATGAGGCTCCATTGCGTCTGAAAATGAACGGCGTGTTTGAATGTGGCTTTAGTGAGTAGGCAGTAGAAATATAGTGCTGCTTGCATATGAGAGGAAGAGGCCTGATTAGAAGTGTAGAGGCTTGATGTGGACTCAGGTCTTCCTGAGTAGATTGCATTTCTGCAGTTTCAGCGTGTTCCTCTCCACTGAAGTACTGTGCAACACTAATCTGCATCTTTTAGGGGGAAAATGGGACCCGTTTGGGAAAGTTGTGAATACTGAGGCAAACGATGGGATGAGCCGTTAATTGAGCTGGTTAACACAGTTGGGCCACAAAATGCTTTCCTTACCCTCAGATTGAGACTCTACATCAGGAGCAGAAACGCCGTGTGTTGGGATCTGGATGGAAAACATTTAAAATACTTCTCACCAATGGAAACAAAAACTGACATTTCCGGTAAAAACAGAAACCCTTTGAGGTAAACTCAGTTAAAATGCAAAGTTTGGCACAGCAGTCTGAAGTCATCGTCAGTGAGACTCTGCACCCGAGAAATGTCATTAGCATAATTCCAGGGAATATCCCAAAGTTTCCTGTGAAAACTGGAGCTGAACTCTGGAAGCATGGAAGATACAACAACGGTATGAAGATGGTGTTTTTTAGAGTAGTTCTTATGAGGACTGTCACTGAGGTTATTTTAAAAGGCAGAGACAGGAAAAAAAAAACTGTTTCCACGGTTGGTGACCACCACAAACTGGAAACTGTTGTTATTCTGTGATGTAGGTGAACCAACCTGTTTTAAAATCCATATGAAACATATCCATTGTCATTAATTCATTTCTTAATGTGTAGTTTTTGCTTAAACATATTTCTAAACAGGTGATAATTGCAAATTGCAAAATGTCCCAGTTTGCCCTTTTGATACTCTGTGGTGGACCAACCACAACCAGCCACCCCACACTGCCAACCCTCCTTTTTTTTTTTTTTTTTTTCTTACTAACTGCAAGGAGGCACAGTCACACTCGATTACCCTGGAATGGCAGCGGAATTGAATTAGCCCAGGGTGGCTTAAGCATGTGGGCCTGTGTGAACCTGTTAGCGGGGTGTGAGTGCATCATCTTTCACAATCAGCTGGCTGTGCGATGTACCCGAGAAAATGAGGCTGCTGTGGCTCTGCAGATGGAGCGGTGCCTCGCTGGTGCAAATGTATTCGCTGGGGGGGGGGTTTGTGTGGTGAGAGACACTGTTGGCGTGTGGACCTGGTGGTACTGAAGGACAGAGTGCAGAAAACATTTTCATTTTTAGTGATCAGAACATGTTTTTACTTTATGAATAAAACAACCTTTTACATGTATTTACTGTTCAGTGTCCTGCTGTTGCACTATTGCAGTGTGTTACCATATATGTGAGCGGTGGACATAATGAGCATTGTGAAATTTGATTTATTTTGTGCATTGTGTGCACTTGCCCAGAGACTGCATATGGAAATTGTCTAAATCTGGAACAGCACATCTTTCCTCATTCTGACAAACAGGTGATTTTCTTTGTTCTCTCTTTAAATGTTTCATCTAGAAAGAAAAAGGTTACATATGACAAATACAATAGATTCACGCTTTCAGAAAGTGGCATAAGCATGAGCAGGCAAATGTATTTAAAATGAGAATGTTTGCGTGTAGCTGTGGTAGCAGGAGGCAGAACAATCACTAATTGTTCCCCTGTTTCCTGCTCGTAGCTTCCGGTTGCACTGCAGTGGCAGTAAACGATAAATGTTCTGTATCACACCTTTAAAACCAGTCTTTACGGCCCATAAACGGCATTGTTAACCCGAGCTAACTGTACTGATGCTCCCCCACAGCCTCTCATAGAAGAGCATCTAGCTCAGCGTCACCGCAGGTTTTCCCACAGCGACTCTGACAGAGTCATAAATGTGCTTCTAGTCGCTGTCGGAGTTTGACGGCTCTTCCCACACGGAGTCTTGACAGTAGCTTCTCATGGCTGGTTTGCTCTGACTCCCAGCTCTACTTTACTGTCCATGCTCCTGAGCAGTGGTCATTCGCGCCAACCGTGTCCCCAAGACTCCACATCATAAGCTGCATAGTCAAGAGGCTCCACTTTCTACACTTCATGCTCCCTCACTGTAACACTTTTTAAAAATACATTGGGAAAGAGTGGACTCTGGCAGGATGTGTAAAGACGAGAGAGGAAATGCTCTTCAGCTGTCGGTGGCCCGCGTGTTGTGCATCTTCTGGGTTTAGAATGGTGTTGGGGTTTCCGTGATAAAATCTGATAACATCTTGAAGTTATATTACCTATACAACATTTGAAGCAACTTTTAGTTTAGTATTTCATACTTTTTTACATGTACTATTATCTACTGTACATGTACATGTGTTTATTATCTGTCGATATCATTTTTCAATTAACATCTCCAAAATGTCACCATTTTCATACCACAATGTCACTTTTTAATCACTAATTGTCATCATTAGCCTCAAATTACAATTTGTTATTCAGCAGACGATTTTGTCCAAAGAGACTTACAAGTCAGTAGCACACCAGGAGGAACTGGGACTCTTGGTGAAGGACACTTCAACATGTGGGCAAGAGGAAGTGGAAGTCAACCCACTGACACTTGTTTAGGCACATTAGTGTTTAATGATGCAACCTCTGTAAGGATTGAGTCAACCCTTCCTTCCTTGGCTCGGGCGTTGTGGTATAGAAAACTGATATTTTTTGTTTACATCCACATCCTCTGCTTCCTTTCTGTCTCTTAAGTGATTCACAGGCTTGTCTGAAAGCAGCGTAAGGAAGGAAACGTGCTATTCACTGGCCCAACGACACCGTGTGGTTTATTGGAGTTCTACCTTATAGGCTTTTGTCTCTGACGTAGTTGAACCTCACAGCCTTGAAAGTCTATGCATTGACATACTTTTCTTGGTGTTTTCAGTTTCAGGTTTCAGTTCACCAGTTTCAAGGCGGCGTTTGAGGAGGAAGCGTTCACGCTGCTGTGTGACGGTGTTATTACATGGCAAACCAGGGAACGTGAGCCTCCGTTCGGGCAGTAAAACAGCTCTGTGACTGTTCCTATAGCACTGTGTCTACACCAGAGTTAAGTCATAAAGTATAGATGTTTAATCACTGAAGGTAAAATTTGACCTGAATGGAATCGGATGACACCTTCCAACCCGCTTCACTAAACGCACTGATATATTAAGTCATTTTACTGTTCAGCTAATGCTAATTACTTGTTCCCTCTCGCATGTTAGTTGAGCAGTCATAGACCTGTAGTAATACATTTACATTACACTTCCATCACTACACAGGTTGTGTTTTATTGAATTTCATTTACAGGCTTTCAGCAAAGTCGGTGATGACCTTTCAACCCTGCAGAGGGTCCCCATCGACCTGTCGCGTGGCAGCATGTAAATAAAGCAGAACAGAGTTTTAGAAAGAGGACAACTCCACGCATCATTGCTTCATCAAGCCGACAGAAGCGGCTCTAGAGAGCAATCAGTGCTGACTAAACCCGTCATATTGATGGATCTATCAGCCACTGGCTCAGGTCCCGGACGCCCCCCCCGGTTTGGTGGTAGGACCATATTGTAAGCTTAGTTTGAGACACCAACACCAGAGGAGATAATCCTTCTGTCGTGCCGAACCACCTACTGACAATTGTAATTACTGCTCCAAGAATGAAAAAGATGTTTCCAAAGGTCTTTAGAAACATACAGTATGTGACACTTTATTTGACTGTCCAGTGTCAGTACTCACGGCATCGTATCATCTAAAGGCTGACTGCTCAGTTAAACTGTGAAACTTGGTAAAACGTTCATAAGTTTCCTTTTCCCAAACTGCTCTTATTAGATTTCCATGCTCAGAACAATATAGTATGTGTTTATGAAAAATTCAGTGTGGTTTGGAGTTGGGTATGAGAAAACTGAGCATATTAGGGACAATGGCTTGTTCATCTCTACTGCAGGGAACTAATAAGTAATAAGTAAATAATAATAAATACGGGGATTTTTACCTACACATCCCACTCACTGCTACTTTGACAGAAATAATTACATTAAACTCCTATTAATTCACATGTCATTTCAAACGGTCCCTTCCTGTATTTTTTTAATAGTTTATTGGTTCTTTTATATTATATTCATATATACATTTAAAATGATGAGTGATCACAATGTTACAACAATCCGATAAGTTGTGTGGTAGTGAAACTACTCAATAGCTCTACAAACACTAGCATCTTTAACAAAACACTGAAGAGCAGGATCTGATAGTTACTCTGTTAGAAATAAAGAGGTCTAACAAAAATGATAAATCAATAAATCCCTTAATTAGGACTGAGGAGATATTGATGCCGAGATGGATCAGAAAGGGTTTCAAAACTTTAAGGGAAGTAGTGTCTTGGTAGGTTAACTCATCTAAAGTGAGGGTTCTAATATGGTTCTGTGCCATTCTGAGCTGGAAGGCATTTTTCCTGTTATCTACTGAACTCAGAGAGCCTGTATATCAAACATTTGTCATGAGCGAGAGACGTTAGCTATGCTGGGAAGCAGTAGCAGCAAAGGGTCAAACTGAGTGTCGACCTCCGAGATCTCGCTCAGCTCAGGACTCCTGCCAAAACGCAGGATCACAGACAGTAGGTGAGTGTTTAGCAGCTAGGCACTGGGCTGGCATCCTACTTAAAGCTGCTACATTGATTTAGGTAAATGTGGACAGCAATAGAATTAAAAATCCTTCACAAATAGATGTGTGATTTATCCAGGCTTCACGCCAGGTACCACCAGTATTGATTTGCCTTTGAGAATTTGATAAAATGAGTCGACAGGTTTATCACCGTTGCTGAGAACGTGTGATGGGCTGGCATCAGTTCATACCTCGCTTCTTGTTTACAGCTAGTTTTTCTTCCTGCCTAACTCTGTACCTGACAAGCTTCTGCAATAATGGGTGTCCTGCAGAAGATTGCCTCATTAAGACCTGAGGTGCCCTATGTCAACACCTTCTAAAGCCTGAGGGGCTGTTTGAAAACCGCCGCAGGGGCCTCAGAAAAACTCACCGAAAGCTCCATCTCTCAGCCTGTGTAGCAAGTAAATCTATGAAATTTAAACCAATTAAAGGCTTCAATATTTGGTTTAGACCTATAGTTTAATAATATTTGTAAAACTCAATAAACCAATCAGAGGGACAGCAATAGATACATTTGTCATTAGAAAGTATTATTATTATTATTATTATTATTATTATTATTATTATTATTATTATTATTATTTTTGTGTCCGTTGTCATGGCTTAGGGGAAGCTGTCTGAAAAAGTTGTTTCACCGTTTTGGAAATGGCTGTAATGGTGTTGCATCCTAAGGCAGGTCGGTCCGTGCCCCTCATGACGTGGTGATAATTCCTGGTTTTTCGTTCATCTTCATATCGGAGAAACTCGCCAAAGAGTCGTCTCTCGGATCCACTCGCTGAGCCTTCACCATTCAGGGTCCTTTGTTGTGTTCATCAGAATAACTGCTGCACTCTGCATCAGTGTCACTCTCCTCATTTTGCTCCTCAGCCATCGTCGCTGTCCACAAAGCGACTTTCTGTGGTCACCACAGCAGATAAGAGGCTAAAAAAGATGAACGTACTTTTCCCACACTGCATTTTTCCTGCCTATGTTTCAGCGGATCGCAGTTAATTTCATCGTCCAAGGGAAAACGATCACTTTGTCTAAAATGCACACACTTCATATCCAGCTTTAAAGGAAGAAGCGCACAAATGTTGCTGCTGTTCCCGCGCCGGTAAAGTTGTATACATCCAAATGCCGCATCCGGTCCTAATGGGTTAGTGTGATCTTCATTCAGGAAACTGGTCTGATGTCCGCAGACACCACAGTTCCTTCTATTTCATCTCGTTTGGGACCAAACCTGTTGCCAGTTGGTTGTGGAAGCCGCACATAAATTCTCTCCCTTCCTTTTTCTTTTACAAGTTTAAATAAACAATGTCCTTCAGCAAAGCAGCTTGGTCCAACAGCCCAGCTTCTTCCCATCCCATGATAAGGTCTCTCAGCAGTTCTTTGATCTCTAAGTCCAGACTGTTTCCTGTCCCCCGAAGGCAAACACAGGAAGTGTGGGCTTTATGGCTGTTACACTGCGGTAACAATGCGAGCAGAGTAAATCAGTGCTGAGTGACAGCCGCTGCTAAAACACTCGTGGGAAACCTCCCTGTCTGTGCAAAGCAAATGAAGTGCAGGTGAATAATCGCATGATGAGATGCAACTGGGTGCAAAAATTTGCATCCCCTTAATATTAAAGGGCAAAAAGAGTAAGAGTCTCCATCATTATCATACACTATATTGCCAAAAGTATTCGCTCACCCATCCAAACAAATGAATTCAGGTCCATAAAGGCATAGATGAGTGGGTTTGGTGTGGAAGAACTTGACTGGCCTGCACAGAGTCCTGACCTCAACCCGATAGAACAACTGAATTTGCGAGCACTGTGTATTATGTATTTCATAAACACACTTCCCAGAAGAGTTGAAGCCGTTCTAGCTGCAAAGGGCCGACGTCATATTAAAGTCTATGGATCAAGAATGGGATGTCACTGAAGTTCATATGGGTCTAAGGGCAGGGGAGCCAATACTTTTGGCAATATAGTGTATTTAATGCACTTTTAGCTGCCACAAACGTTACTTCACCCGAAACTATTTTTGAATTCTTTTCTCTCTCTTTTTTTTTTTTAAAGGTGGCTGCAAACTTTTGCAATAACTAAATTTTCATTATTTTGCTAACTTACTACTTTCAATCACGAAAGAACATTTATACCAGCTGAACTACCTATTAACTGCATTATTATTATGTTAGGCTGAAGTTTGCATAGTGGGTGCATCTGATTTGTTTACTGATACCGGTGCTCAGATATTGACTGCAACCTCAGTGGCTGGGGTTTGGGCAGTTTGGGGGTTCACTATGTTGCCAAAGGACACTTACACATGTGGCCATGGGGAGTCAAATTGCTGACCCCACTCCATCAACTGAGCCACTGCTGCCCCCACGTACCTGATATGTATAGACGGTATAATGGCCCTAAGGCTAAGAGGAATGTAACAAAGGAGCAGCGCAGCGTAGTATTAATGTGGCACAGTATTAGTCAGCTGTGGGGCCAGAGTCTGTGTCGGTGACTACTCAAACCCTCCCTGGCAGCAATAACCTTACAGAAGCACTCTTCATAGCTCTGGATTAGACCTGCTCAACATTCAGGAGAACATTCTGACCATTGTTCTGACAGAAGTGCTGCAGCTCCGCCATATTCCTACCATGTCTGGTGTGAATGACTCTCCTGAGCTCTTTCCACAGGGCCACTCCAAAAGGAGGGTTTCACTTACTTTCCTTCGTGCTGTATCTCCACGAAGGAGGATTTATTGCAGGTCAGAGTGTTTTTAGTCTCTTATAGCACGTTGTTTTGCAGAACGCAGTCCCAGCTGAAGTATTTGAGCCCTGAGCCTTAATGTGGTGGCTGCTTCTCTAAATGCATTTGCTGAGTCGTGCTGTGGACATTCAGAGCCAGAGTTGTTCCAGTTTGAATGTGAGCTTGGGTTTAGTCCTTTTGTCGAGCTCGGCGTATGTGTGTTTGTGGGTGTGCCAGTCCCTCTTAGGCACTGCGCTTTCTCTATTGATTTGCGGGTGAGTAAGGTCAAAAAACAAAGCAAACAATTCCAAAATATATTAATTGTATTGCTTTAGTCAGGGGACATTGTTTTCATAAGTATTTTTGTATTTCATGTTCTTCTTTAAGTTCTGTGACCCTAGAGGCAGTTAAACTCTTAACCGCAGCAGTGTGGGAGTCGGGCTGCATCCGTTCAGCCACATAAGACCAGCACGGTGACCTCCACTGTCGACATGACCTTTTTACATTCTTACAGATACCAGGCTGTTCAGTGTCAACAGATTATGAAAACAGCTTTGCGATGGCAAGTGGCTGCAAACAGGCCCTTGATCTCAGGGTCATACTCGGTGCATGTACGTGAAGTGACTCTCGCTGCACAATAGAAGGATTGTGGACATTATAAATAATTAAGTACTGTAGTAAGAAAAGGTCTATTTTCATGTCAGAATGAAGCCCGGTTGGGTTTCGGTCGGTCTTTTCCTCCGTTAATCATCCTTTACCACAGGATTTAGAAAGGAAAATTAAGTAGAACAACAACCACCATGAGTTTTAAATGAAGTGTTATGTTGACGGCATCAGACGACTCATGCAGTTTCCCAGTTCCAGACATTCCACTGAAGTAACTAGACAAGTGAAGAATGTGAGGGGCTGAGTTGGTACTTGAACCATCTTGCATTTAAATTTACATTTAGTCATTTAGCAGATGCTTTTATCCAAAGCGACTTACAAGTGAGGTACAAGGCAGCAACAATCTAAGTCAAGGAGAAAACATCAAAGCAAAGTCCTGTCAGAAAAGTGTTCACAGTTCACGAGATGCAAGTACGAGAAAGAGCAGAAAGGAAGTTGTTTATTTTTTTTTTAATGTATAGATTTAAGTCCATAGGAAGATGTGGAAGAGATATGTTTTCAGCAGTTTTTTGATTATTGGGAGTGAGTTTGCTGAGCGTGCAGAGTGCTGTGACCACCAGACGTTCGTTGGCAGACCGCTGCAGACGGGAAGGGTTGTAGACCTGAATGAGTTGAGGAAAGCAGGAGCTGTTGAGGTGATCACCCTGTAAGTAAGAGCCAGAGCTTTGAACCTGATGTGAGCAGCTACAGGAAGCCAGTGTAGACATCTGAAGAGTGGTGTGACATGGATCCTCCTTAGCTGATTAAAAATGAGGCGAGCTGCTGTGTTTTTCGAGCATCTGCAACGGTTTGATTGTGGATACCGGGGACCCCACCATCAAAACAATGCAGTAATCAAGACGAGATGTGACCAGCGCCTGTACAATGAGTCGGGTTGTATATATCGTGAGGTAGGGTCTGATCTCCTCAGTCTCTAGGGCATGCAGATTGTCCCCTACAACATCAGGAGGATGTGGTCCTTAAAGCTCAGTTGGTCGTTGATGATGACCCCCAGATTTCTGGCCGACTTAGTGGGGACAGTCACTGTAGATCCAATTACTAAGCTGAAACTACCACAAACAACAGACCAAATATCCACTTTACCAGAAGAGCAAAACTTTCTACCTACAGTTGTTAACTCTAATAAAAACAGACTAAATCAGCAGACTCAAGAGAATTGACAGAAACTCAGCTTCCTCTGAAACCAACAAACACATTTCAAACAGCACTTACTTGAATCTTAGTTTAGAATCAAAGCTCTTCAAGACACTGGAGTGCATTCGAAAAAAGACTATGCAATTACCAGTAAAGCATTGGCACCTCTTGTGACTCAAAACCGACATCTTATTTGTGAAAACTCCATCCATGACACAAGGCTGACCAACATGGCTGCATGTGCGGAGGCTGACAGGTGACTAATGTCTCCTGACGAGAGCTCCTTGCAAAACCCCTCATGAAAAGGTCACCGCCTTCTCTTGACCTGTGCATTGATACAATCTCAGCCAACCTCTGCAGCCTCCTGAGGAGCAGAAGGGTCACGGAAGTGAGGAGATGGCCGACTAAATGGAAAGAATGCAGAATGAGCTGTCGTCTTGCAGTCTAGAGCTGCAGAATTGTGACTGATGGTGGCAATTTGCTATTAATGTGCAAGTCGCGTTGCTAAATAAATGTGTTTGATGCACTGGAATTGAGTAACACTGCAGAGCTTGTGTTTGCTGCACTTGCTAGTAAACTGTGACCTCCCAAGTCATTTGCTGCAAGCATCCATCATTTCCATCACAGTAGCTAGGTTGCAGAGACGTGACAAATGAGGGCTGGATTGTTGTTAAATACTTTAACCAGCGTTGGCTTTACTATAGTCCACCACTCAGCCCCAACCCACAGAAAGCTGCAATACACCTTTCTGACACCTCACATCTTAACTCTTGCACAATTCTTTTGTGACATACTTTCAATGCTCCTGTGTTTTGAATGCAGGACGATTATCTAAAACAAACTGATAGTTAAAGTGGAGTAGATAGGTGCTACATGTGCCTCTAAAACATGGGGAAGTAGGCGTATAAACCTGGTTAAAGCTCATAGTTCCACCACTCGCTAAAACTGGTACATGTTTCTGTCTATAGATAAATTAAATGTGCTGTACATGTTGAAATATAGGAAGAATTAATCACCTCCAAACCCAACAGGTAAATTAACTTCTTCGCTCAATGCTGCCAAAGTAAAGATGGTTCACCAATATTTATAATGGAATAAGGTGATAAGTTGCGGACTAAATTCTTTAAGTCTTGCTGTTTGCTTTAATTCAGTCCATCAATCTTAGAAGCACAACACATTAGTCTTTTTGGTGTCTGATGAATAGATTAACTTCATCACTTTCTTTATAAATATGAGAAGTCTTCCATGTCTTTAAACTCAATTACTAAAACAATGTGCCATGCTAATGGAAAAATACTCACTAATTCATTACCCACTTGTGTTTTATGATGCCTGCAATAATGACTGCACATTATGTTGCCAAATGCTTTTAATGAACAGAATCAAATGTAAAGGGCTCCACAGAGCACAACATGAAGTTTAATTACTATGTCCTGCGATGAAAAATTATGATCATGAAACCAAAATGGCGAACCGATTCATGTTTTCGCCACATCAAGCACAACATCATTTCAAATCGATATTTTTTTTTTTCCCCCCAGTGATTTGAAATAATAAACAGGATCTTTTCAGTATTATTCCACTGCTGGTTGCTGATTAAACCTGCTCACAATAAAGGAAAGGCTTCCACATAGTTTGGTGAACATGGCAGTGACTGCGAAGGGCTTGACAAAAACAAAAAAATGCCCCCCCACCTCTTGCCAGGACTTTGTAAGGTCTCAGCATTTGTATGATCTGGTTTTGATCTTTAGAAGCTTTTCTGAGCTAAATATCATATTCCCTGTGATATAATTTGATGGACAGTAGATTGTGTCTCTGAAGGTTAGAAACTACAAAAAGCAGGTCATGATGTCTACAGAAACTAGTATGAAGGTGGCATAAATAACATGTAATTATTTAAACAAGTAAGCATGTTCTGTAGAATTGGCTCTCAGGTTTATGTACACACATACACGACTTGAAAAGAAAATGGTAGACTGGTCACATTGGTGTGCAAGTCATGTCACGACTTCAAATCAGAGCGTAAAGTCATTTCTCAACTGTAAACTGGGTGAAATGGTGCCACATGTATCACAGATTATGAGGTGCCCAACTGAGCATTCACGCAATCGCTGCATTCTCACATCCAGAACGGGTCATATGGGACGTAGGACCGCTGAGGCTCGAGGAGGCACCGTGGCCTGCTGTGCCTGCGAAGTCATGTAAGAGTCACAATCTGTGCCGCTTCTGCTTCGCAAGGCGCCGGTAGGCTTGGACAGATGGGAGTGAGAGTGGTGTCATCTGGTCACACCGTGGCAAGAAGGGCGTCAGGGCAACCTTTGTGTAATTAGATAGATGGTCTCTGTGGGTTAGCTGGTGAGCCGATGCGGAAACCTGTAACCAAAGGCTGATGATACTCAGCTCTGCATTAAAGCCATGGTGAGAAAAATCCTCTTTTACTTGTGTGTAACTTGCTTCGGTGCAGTACAAGTATGCATGCTTCCATCAAGATACACCCAACATCCACAATTCGATCATCCTGAATCACAGCAGAAATGTTAAGTATTGAATGGCTGAGTTACTGAACAGGCCCTGAGCATGAGCACATTTTAAGATTTTTACAGAATCAAATTTTCATTATATTCACAGCATATAATTGGATTTATTCTTTGTCTCGCAGAATTAAAGCCATCAGGCATCACATTATATATATTTTTATATATATATATATGTATATATATTTTTTTTTTATATTTTTTCTCCTTTCTTTGTTGAACCAGATTTGCTACTTGATACAAAGGCAGACTTCTAATTTTAAGCTTCAGTCCTGCTTAGTTGAGCACAATGTGTGAAACTGAATTTGAAAGTTTGATCAAATGGTCAAATTCAGTCAAATTATTTAATGTTTTACTCATTTGCTGGTTGGCCAGTCTCTTTTTTTTTTTAGCCCCACTGTACTGTATGAATACTAATTATTCATCATTACCCTGAACGTTTGTTTTGACCATCGCCTTTTTTCTTCTGCGTCCTTCTCTAATTTTGGACGGTGGGAGTTGTGAGGGCACAGAGTAGACCCCAGTAGATGTGATAAAACCAGATGGAATGGATGACTGGGGAAATGGATCTGCCAACTGGGGGAGTGGAGGAGAGTAAAACATGGATGAAGGAATAGATAGACGAAGGAAAAGGGGGGGTGGGGGGCAGGATGAGGGTTATGGCACTGCATAATGCATTGTGGATCGCCATCCCGGGTGGCTTGTTTTATGGGCTGGTGTCAAGGGTGCCACTCCTGCTTCACACTCTGTGGCGATGGGCCTGTTGCCATGGCAGCAGCAAAGCAACTCATTAGCAAATATTACTCTTGGCCCGCAGAGAGAGAGAGAGAGAGAGAGAGCACTAAGGACGTTGACTTTGATGGACAGCACACATGAAATAATAGGTTTACTATTGACAGAAAGGGGACACCGTGAACAGCTCTGCAGAAATGAGGAGATGCTGTTGTATGTGTGCAGAAGAATTGAGTTTGAAAGGTCTCGTCATTTCTGGTAACCAACCATTTTACATGTGTAAGTTCTCCTGTGCGACTACACTGGGCTACATGGGAAGAGGTTAGCTTTTCAAATGACACCACAGATAATAATACTATTAGTATTTATATACTTAACTATGTTGAATGCTTCATTGTACTATTCAATCAAAAGACCAGAAAATTACTTTTTTAAATTATGGTTGAAATACTTAAAATGGACTCCGTGACGTGTCCTGCTGTCTCAACTGTTTGTGGCTGTTCCCAGTGGCCATTTGCAAAGGTGCAGAAAGAATCGATCTAAATTTAGCTCCGTTTATTAAAGAATGAAAAAGGATTTTCTCTCTTTAAAAGCCAGAAGAAATGCAAGTGCTATACTGTACAAAAGTTGGATTGAAGTTAAGTTGACCTCTGTGGCACAGAGAAATACGATAGAGGCTTCAGCTAAACAGGGAAATCCTGGTTAGTTTAGGAGGCACCTGGCTGCAGACAGAGATCACAGAGTTTGCCTTTTAAGCTTAGCAAGAGTTGTCCACAAGGTCAGTGATGAAGGCAAATCACAGATTGTTAATTTCTGCCGGACTTAACTTTTGGGTGCTGTCTACTTCTGGGTGGATGGTAAATAACCTGACCCTCCCAGAGAACCTTGGGATTAAGTGTCTTGCCCAAGGATGAGCTGTGTAACCAGCAGGAAGCAGCAGTCAAAGCACCGACCGTTTGCTTTCTGGTCGACTGCTCCAGTGATTGTGCTACAGATGCCTCCTCTTTTTGCCAACATACGTCTGATTAGTTTTTGTCTTTTGAGATTTGTGCACCATGAAAAATATGATGGTCTCTGCTACACGTGTATTATGTGCCTGTGGAAAACAATAACAGCCTGTCACCGCTGGTCCACTGCATCCAGTTAAGAAGATAAATAAATAAGAAATACCAATTTTCTGCTTTTAAGCCAATTTCAAATGTCCACAGTTTATTGAACTCAACCAACGCCTGCTTTAACCTTCAACACTTTCACATCAAAGATGCAGAAACGCCTAAATTGCACCTTTCTTCCTCGTCTAAAACAGACATGATTGACTGCTTGCGCAGCCTTCAAGCAGTGCAGCATTTGAAACGGCAGAGGATCTTCATTAGCAGGTGATCACGGCTGAGCAAACGACATCAAACCATAACATCCGAGAGCCCGAGCATCCAGAACTGCCTTGAAAAGCAGCCGCTTGAAAACAGCTTGAAAAGAACCTGGCCCTGGGTGTCTGATCCCTCTAATGGAAAATGGTGTATAATCGAGAAGAGAGCTGGTGAGCTAATGAAAAAGGTAGCGGGGTGACATTTTCAGAGTGACGTCTGAAGTAGGATGACATTTACAGAGAAGTCCCAAAGACAGACTTATAGAACGGAGCTCTGTATATTATATGGGAGCAGCAGGGAATGTGGAATGTGATTTCAACATAGCTCAGACTCGTTGGCATAGCTTTCATTGTTGTTTCCAGGTAGTTTCATTATGCTGGACAGTGTTACACAGAGGGAGGATGGTTTTTGTGATTGCTGCTAAATGTGATCAGTTCTGTTCAAAATGGCCTATATTCATAAAAAAAAGTCTTTTGCTGCACATTTAGATAATGTTCTGTTAAGAACATTAATGGAGCTGCTAAGAGACTGGCTCCGTTAAACCATTGGGCTTTTTTGATAATCACTTTGTCCAATTTAACAAATTTACCACCGTCATATAATCAGTTATGCGTACAGTCACTCTGCACACAATCATATCAAGGAAGTAAGGAGGAAGTAAGATGTTGCTGACAAAATAAATCCAGGTGAGGCAACAATTACATTACATGTTTTTGTACTTTGGTCTTTAAGGATTAATGAACATGAAGATAATTTTCCACTTGGTTCTCTGTAGGCTTTCAATCATGAATGTTCCACTAATGTCATATTCAAAGAAAACCTCAAACCAGCAGTTACGCTTTACCTCAACACGTTCCTCTGGACATAGGTTTTGGACAGAAGGCTGTGCTTCGGACCTTGACGTACGCTGTAGGAGCAGCTAGTAGCATGGGTGGACAGGTTGAAATAGCTTTATTGTACAACTGCACGGAAACAATTGGTCATCAACTGGCAGCCACACAGCTGAATGAGCCAGTGATTGTGAAGCATGAATGAACAGCTGATAAAAAAGATGCTGCTGCTCCATGTTTGATTTGACTTTATTTTCGTGTCTCTTTTAACCTTTGGATTCATCTAGCGTAGTTTCACTGATCGCTTTCATGCCAGCTGACCTTCTGCCTCCCAGAAGTCTGAAAAAAGGAGTGACATCTAGCAGCTGTAGAACATTGCTGACTGTGGGGGGGGATGCATGGGGAAGGGGGCAAGGTGGACGAGCGGCAACCGAACACAGGACTTTTTGGGACAGTTTGGAGAGAACTTTTTGTTTTTCACTTCAACATCTCACTACATGTTTGGACATTACAACCCAAATCACCATCTTATACCTTTTTGTGGTCCCTGTCTAAAGCAAATCCCACCAAATGAGCCAAGAAGGTGCAGGCTCTGCACGTAGCCATGTGAAGGATGGAAGCACTGACATTCTGCTCACAAACTCGCTCCTCTAACCTTTAGGTCTCCACTGCCTAATTTGTACATTGCAAAATATGAGATGAGGCTTGTGCATATCTCTGTCTACAGTCTACAATGATTAACATTTCCACAACCAGAAAAACGGTGCGTCTGCATATTTATTTCTCTCTGCATATACACAGTTGTAGACCTCAAACCTGCATCAGGTTTTCTGCATCTGGTCCCAGATGTTCACTAGCATCGAATGGCCCATTGGAACACGATGCACCAAAGTCCGAAATGGCTAAAAATGTTAAAATCGTTCAAATTCTGACAAAGAACATTCGTATTTTGGATTATTAATATGTGATATGTGCTTGTAGAGAGCACCACAAATCCTATTTTTTCTACAGTAGATGCAGAAGCTTTGACCTTCTAAGTGGAAAGCTTTGAAACCAACATACAACCCCACCTTTCACACCCAAAAGGTCACACACCTTCATCGTCTCCCTCGCGAGCGTCCTTTTTCTCTGAAACCTCTTTGTAACCTGTTTCCTGCCAAAAGTTTGGCATTTCTTCCACATCAAAGCTGAATATATTCGGAGTGATCCAACTTTATAAAGTCGCAAGCAACTCATAAGGTCAAGCTGAGAGCGCTGCATGAAGTGAGGACTTAAAACAGAGGCATTCAAAAGACCTAAAAAGTCCAGTCTGGCGTGACATTTAGCTCAGACGCATCATCAAATGGGACTAAATTGCATGAAATCCTTTGGAGGAGCGCGAGCCCCCTTTTCTCACAGAGGACGTGTCCACCGAGAGGGGAATCGGGTCATTTGAGAGACACAGATCAAGAAAGGGAACATTTCCCTGCCACATGGGGGACTTAATCAGGACAGCTTTTCGGGACTGTGGTCTATCTCTAGAGAACAGAGGACAGTACGATTTGAACCTTTGATGTCAGTGCCAATGGAATAATCATATTTTTCTTGGCAAACCTAGAGGTTGGACTGATACTGGGATATGCGACAGATGTTTTCTTAATTCTTCATTCTCTGTAGTTTTTAGGGTCTCTTTAGGGGTTGTAACGATGAGGCGTGTTCCGGAAATTAATTCCGGTGAACGTTGGAGAGACTTACAGTTTACGTGTGGCTCTGCGAGAAATTGATGCATCAAAACAGTTTCAACATCTTATCTGAGTGCATCCTCTGTGAGCAGTCACGGTTTGAGCAGTGAGATTTGAATCCATCACTACTGCTGCTTGGTTGAACGTATGGACATTTACAGAGTTGTCCAAAAGTTTTGGGACAGCAAGGCCAACTTATGTATTTGTTGCTCTACACTGAAGACTTTGGCTTTAAGTTAAAAAGATTGGCATCATCAAATTCCTACCTGACTTTCTGAGGCTTACTGCCGACGAAGTGTTTGCGTCTTGTGGCTTGGCCTCTGTGGTCCTGCTGATAAAGTCTAGATTGTGCTGCTTCGGGAGGTTGTTGTTGTTTCGGGGCTTTTCCGGCAGCTTCCACTGTTTTCCTTGGGTGACCTGTTCTGTGTATGTTGCTCAGTTCAATTTTTTTCTTTGCTTGTTTTTATTTTTGCCCCTCGGATTGAAACTGGTTTGCTTTTTCCTTCATGTTGTTTTATCCTTTTTCTGGAGTAGTAAGAAGTCAGTGTTTGATGCTTCAAATACTTGCATCCATATTTTATGAAACCTAAAATCCTGATTTAGGGTGGGGGTGGGGGGGGGGGTGGGGGGGGGGGGGTGGGGGGCATGTTTGAGCATGTTCAAATTACTCAAACTGTTGTGAGTTACACATTAGTGTTAACACAACCTAAAGATCCATCTTTGGTTTCTCTAGATGAATTACATTCAGGCTGATGATGTATTATCTATTCTGGATGTGCACGCATGAAAATGTGTCCACACCAGAATTAAATTGGGATGAACGAGGATCTACAGGGTCTCAATTAGAGGCAAAAGGATGTTTTTTTTTTCCCACTCGCAGCTCCTCATTGCTATTCAGTCAGAGAAATCCGATGCATTTTAGCATAAAATATTCCACAGTTAATTAAAGATATCACACTTTGTCTAGTGTGTATAATTCAATCATCAGCAGTCGTACAGTTTAGATTTTCCTGGTGAGTCTCTTTCAAACAGCTAAATACTTTCTCTTTAACTCAATCCATTTTTGAGTTGTCTCAGGTCTGCTCTTGTGCTCTCATTGTATTTGCACGTGTATTATCGCCCAGAAACTGGCGGTTTTGCACTTTGTGTATAAGCTGACGTTTACCCAGAGCCATGTCACTTATTGCTCTGTCTCTCTGTGTACCCACTGTATTGGCGGATAAGACCTATGCGCTCTCTACCTGTTTGGTCAGAGAAGCTCTACATCTTATTGTCTCATAACTCCTCAAGCTTTTGAAGGACTTTTCCCTCTTAACTGCATGAATGCACATGCAGGTTTTCATGGTGTGTTGTCTGCACAAAAAGTTGTACTTTTTTATTTATTGATTTATTATGTTTTGCGCCCTTCGTTTCTTTTTTCAGCCTCCCATACCCTCTGTCTCTGTCTTCATCGTGTCAGTCTTTCTTTCTCTCTTTTGCTGCCACTCACCTGCTGTCTCTTCCTTCTGCTGTGAGAATAAAACCGTTTCAAGGTCCTTTGGTCGTAAAACATCAGTGCCTGTCATGTCAGATGCACTGAGCTAGAAAATAATGGATCTTGTTTACTGCAGACCACAATAAAACACACACACACACACACACACACACACACACACACACACACACACACACAGTCCGATAAGTAGACTGGCACATGGACATGCATGCTGTTGACAGATGGGTGCGTTTGCAGAGGCACAGGCGTGTATACTGCCAAAATGCACTAACCTGTTAAGATATATGCCCACGCTGCATCCGTAGCCTGCGTGGCACTTGGAATATTCAAACCCAGATTTTCTGTCCCAGTGTACGCATAACTAATTTAGCGGTTTTAAGAGTTAGATGCATCATTGACATTGGTTAGACTCACCAAAACTACATCAAGAGTATCTTGTTTGTTTTGTTACCTAGTATTTGTGGTGTCTGTCCATGCAGCTGTAGTTTATTCTGAGCCATGTGGGAAATTAACATATTGATCCGATGAACCGTGTATTGATGTAACTCTCTAAACAGTAGCTAGAAGATAAAAATCTTTATTTGTGATGTTGAAAAAACATACATTAATAACCTCAGAGCATCGCACCTTTCTAGACACTAAATCACAGTTGCTCTTAATAATAAGCCACAAACCTCAAAGCTACTGTCTGGGAAAAGGAAATAGTCCCCATCAAAGTTCAACCCAAGGTGTGTGGGTTATCTCCACTAAGAGCTAAGAGGTTCTTAAGTCTAAGTGTCCAGTGCTGTCAGCTTCACATATCAAACCTGACTCGCCCTCTTTGCACTGGGTGGAAGCAGCTTTTTCAGATGCTAATTCCCCAAAACGTAGACGTGCAAAACCAAAACTTTAGCTGTGACTTTCATGGAGCTATGACAGAATAGACCTGCCTCAGAACAACTAAAAAGAAAAGGTGCAGGTTCTGTTGTTTTGGTCCAGCTTTTTCAGGTGGGAGTGCTTGTTCACTGTTTCATGTGAGAAATCACATTTCTGAGCAACATGTCGTGCAATAATGGAAAAGTTCGCTAACATGAAAGAGTGAGCTCAAGTAGAAAATGCTCCTTTGTCGTGCAGGACACCAAGCATTACATTGGACATTTTGCACCTTACGTTGTGTGTCACAAAAACATTTAAATTATATGCTAATGATATTCTAATAATTACTAATTAAATGTATTCATTTTGTTGCTAGAAATTAATTACATGGCATGGGAAATTACACTTGGCGCCCCAAGGTGTATTTTGTGCACATAATGCATTCCGTGCCATGAAATATACATTTTATATTAGGGAAATTGCGTGCATGAAATGCAGCGTGAGACATTTGGTGCTCCATATTAAAGCGGCGAGTCTCGTTCTGAAGAGGCCGGCGAGGAAACGGGAGCGAGAAGCAGATCGAGTGCCTTGTTCATTCACCTCTGTCCTGCAGTTCGGCTCAGTGTCCGTCGTCACTGTGGGCTGACAAGGCGTCACTGTGCATCACTTTTAGGGGGTTTCAATGTCCTTATTTTACGCTCATCTGTTTCTTCGCCTATTTGTCCGACCCAGTTCTTTACCTTATCGTTTGGAAATCGAATTGGCTCTTTCCCCGGCTCGTTGTCCTTAATACTCGGACTGAAAACAACTGAAACATTGTTGTATTATTGTGAATATGTCTATGCTTCAAATCTGCCACATGACCTAATTAGGCCCTTAACTGACCTTGTCCCACAAATGAGTTCTTTTCTTTGTTTACTGGTTCCTCTGTCTATTCCCTCCATAAATGCTCCTTTAGTCACAGCTTCCATCATGTGCTGTCATTAAAATAGTTACTGGATTGTTGTTTACTGAATCCAGGGTTTTACTCCTTTTAAAAACATGGCCTTTCTGAAAAAAATAATCAGTAATGTAAACTAAGACATCTGTAAAAATAATGTAAGAACTGCATGTTCTGTCTTGTTCATCTGTCTACAGAACAGATGAACAAGCTAATCCAGGGTGCTAACTGAAGGAGACTAAATGTGAGCAGAGGCTGTACATTGTTAGGTGCATGCAGATTGTTGAAAATACGATTAAATCCATTTTATTTTCCATCATCAGACCCGGTTTCCAGCTAGACAGAGTTTTTCGTGCTCTGTCTAGTTGGCTTTCAGTCACTGAATGTTGCTAGTTGCTAGTGTGCGTGTTTCTACTTTTGTCTTTGATTAAACCAATATAATCTAAATGCAATAATATCAGAAAATGTTCTGAATTACAATATATGCAGAAAGTCCCAGCACAGGCCAAACATTGTAATTACATTATCTGCAGTTATTACATTACCAGCTTCCACAACATTTCCCCTAAAGCTGTTGCTTCCTAAACACTTCTGTCTGACAGGATGCAGTTTTTTCACTTGAAGGTTTTCTCTTTAACGTCTTGCCTCATGATGCAAATTAATCTAGTGATGAATTACGTGTAACGCCACCAAATCGTTGCCCCACGGCTACTTTCTCCGTGGTGCATCTCCCCAAACAGCAAACCTCACACATCCTCACTTCGCCCGTAAAGAAAACACTAATTCAGTGGCTTTCATGGCTCCTTCAAACAAGTTTCCAGCCACATAATAATTTAGAAAATGTTCTCTAGATTTATTCCTGTGAATTTTTAATATCCTCGTCTGTTTATCTCAACAGTTGATGTTATGTGTTGCAGACAATTTGGGCCTGAAGGTGCATTTCAAGACACATTGTGCTACAGAAGCTACACTGTCACTGAAGATTACTTCAGTTTATGGTGAGGGTCCCCCCCCTGGGATGTCATTACTTTCAACCCTCCTGCAATACATCAATTTCTAATTAACATTTGCATACTAGATCACTGGGGTGTGCCTAAGAGCAGGGGAGGTGGGTGAGTGCTAGTGCTGAGGACTCGCACTCATACGTTTATGCTAATTAATACAAATAAAATAACCCTGGAGCTGAAGATGGGGTGGAGCGATGAAATGCTTGAACGCTCAGTGGGAGGGGCAGGTTGGATGCTCGAGTGCTGTCGGCAACACCCGGTGCACCCAAAAGCCCCACTGGATGGAGGGTGCGTGATACAGTGTGTTTCAGTGATAGAGGGTGTGTGTTCGTGTGACTGAATGATCTGTTCTGTCCCACATAGCATAAATATGGAGCAGATCTCCCCCCCCATGTTTAACTTTTCATTTTAGGGGGGGGATATGTGGCTCTTCTGGATGAAAAAACTGGTTTTAGAACGAGTTACGGGTTGTTGGCAGCACAAAGGAAGCAGCTGAAATGTTTGCAATGACTTAAAATGGCTCCATTCTGTCTTCTATCTAAACCAGTGCTTGACTCCCTGCTTAGTCTTTGGCGCACGGGGACATTTTCTTGTGCTCTCCCTGTGATGGAGCGTGCAGCTAAAGTGACGCCCTCCCAGACTAATTATTTCTAAGGCAAAGAACAATTTAAAAACAGTTGGGTTTATCTGTAATGATTCATGACGTGCGTCTCTAAATGCAGATCGCTGGATGTCGGGTGTCGGCTTCTCTCTGATGTTTATGTCCTTTTAACGACCAGCCGAAACGGGGTTTCATTCATTTCGCTTTCCAGCGTACCTGGGTGCAAACTGCCGGCTGGTAGGGGAAGCACAAAAAGATGATTAGCGGTTGGTGAACAGTACAACATCACTCTGTTGGCTCGTCGGATTTTATCTAGAGCAAACTCTGTAGTGGCGAGTGCAGAGACAGTGGAAAAACTTGGAAACGGTGATGTTTGAATCAAACACTACGTCATCAGTAGTTGGATGTAAATGGTCTTAAAAAATTAGCGTTGTGTGTTGATTATTATTGATTTTATTATGACGGCTGCTTCTCTCAAACTGCAGTCTCTGCTCTGCTGACATCGCCTCTTTCCGACCAACGTCTCTGTTCTCTACAGCTGCTACATGTCATCCCATGGTAACATTGTTAAAAATACACATAAATAGTGGAAAAGTCTCCATCCTCTGTCAGTATGTAATTTATATTGGGCCACAATGTGCATGTAGTGTCTGTGATATTGTATGTGAAAATGTGTGGTGGCCCGTTAGACCAATCACCATCATTTAAAAGATGCCAGGGGAGAGAATTTGTGCTTTTTTCGTTTTTTTTTTTCCACAAATTTGCATTAAAAACCCAATCAGCAACATTCAGCTGATAAACAGATGGACAAGCCTGATCCATAATCCCTCCCTCAGTTTCATCTTGGGAACTATTGTCTACCAGTGCAGGGAGATAATTTGACTGATACAATCTTGAAATAAACTTGGGGGGGATTTGATGTATAGCTTAAGTATCTGACAAAGCTTGTAATTTGCATGCAGTGTACGTATGTGGTAACAGGGAAACGTGTGCGTGTGCTTGTGTGTTTATGTACAAGATGCTGCTAGGAGACAAGTGAGGTGTCGTGACTTTGCTCCAAGGCAAAGATCTGTTGAAACAGACGTGCGGTGTCTGCTCGAGTGTTGTTGTTGCCTCATCTGAGTGCAAATAAGAGTTGGGAGAGAAGCAGATGATAAAGTTCTGCTTTGCATGCAGATGCACCGAGTCCAGAACTGTACCCTGATGCTGGTGGGCTCCTCACTGGTAACAGCACCGTAGGTGAACATTCCGCAGAGCTGCGAAGCCTATTTTTTTGCAACGGTCTATGTAATCGACAGCAGGGGGCCCAACAATGTTGTCCTTAAGTCTCTGAAAGGAAAACATTTAGTCTCGAGTACATTTCTGCTGGAAACTTAAGGCACGGTCGTATTTATAACAGGTGAGCAACGGCTGCAGGCTGTTTTACTGAAACGAGCCTCAGCTGAGTTGATTAATTCCACCTGAGAGTCTTCAGAGCTTGAGCTCCAGTGGATAAAATGTAAATCTGACCTTTTGTAGAAAGACGTTAACCCAGTCAGTGCAGCAAATTACTTTTATATATCTTAATAGTGAAAAAGGTGCCTTCCAAGCACCGGTGGACGGAGAAACTAAACTAAACCAAAGTGCAAAGAACAGACCTGTCTAATGAACAAGCATCACCTCCGGCCACATGTTCAGATGTTTCTGGCACAATTATTTAAAAAGAAAAAAATTGAAGAAAAATCAAATCAGGCCACAACTACCACAAAAAGGTCTTTGTAATACTGGAGGGACTGATAAATATTTAAAGGTAGTGTGTCGTGTTATGGATCGTATGGACTGAGCCCATTGATCTCCTTTGTTTTCTCAAACGAGTGCAACAAGCAATGCAGTGCATGACACGGTTTCCTATTTTCCATATGTTTATGATGCAGCTTTAAATCGGTTCGTGCCTTTAACTTTCACTTCACAAACGAAACGAATTGTCAGCGACAATAATGGGGGAATTCCTTAGGCTCAATTACAGAACCGAAGGACTCCAGCTGCCCCGAGTGTCGCCGACCTCCAATTGCTGCACGCTGTCAATCATCTTAACAAGACAATACTGTCGAGGGTCAAGATATTGACATCCATATGTGGACATGATTGTCACCCCGCTGTGTTTAAGGCCTCGTTGTATAAGCACAATGAGTCCGTAGGAATATTGTCCCCGGTAACAATATGTCAGTGCAACTGTGTTTCACCGTACAAACACATGTTGTTCAAGGACATCAGGACCTTTTCCTAATAATGTTCCTGAAACTGATTCACCCCCTTTGTACCATGTTGAATCTACTCTCCCTTTGGGAAGAAATTACATGTTGTGTGTCAAGCTGAGGCAGAGTAATACGCTCTGATTATCAAGCGACGCACCAAATCTTCGGCTATCTCCAAGGAATGCTAATCATTCTTCTATTGGATTTTTTGGTGACGCCTGCCATTAATCCTCAGCACAGTCTTGTGTGATGAAACTGCGGCTCTCTTTTGAACGTAATTAACTCCCATGATCGCTTTTGAACCTCACTGCATTGAGTGCTCTGTTCGAGAGAAATTACACCGGGCTACTGCGAGTATTTAATGGGCCCACGAGTGTCAATTAATGTAGAGAAGCTTTTCACCGTGCGTTCTTTTCATGTCCACCAGCCCAGGTTTTATTAGAAAGCACTTATCCCGAGCCTCTGCTTTTGAATAGACAGCCTTCTAAGGTAGTACAATAACACGCGTCCTGTCGTGGTTAGACTGAGTGTGCTAGACCTCCATCGCTGTGACATTAGCCCCAACTCTGACTTTAGTGCTTCAGGCGAGAATTTAGTGAATGTGAGCAAATAACAGACTCCTGTGGTTTGACCACTTCTTATATTCTGGCCTCGAGTAACGTTGTCTTGAAAACGCTTTCAGTGCCAAAGTGGTTTTAAGACAGCACAGTCCTTAATATTAGTCAATGATTAATCTTGATTTAGTCTTGACCTTTACGTTTTTCTGTTGAAGCCAATAAAGTTGTCCATGCTGTCGCGGTGAAATGTTCCTCCCTTAAATCCAGTCATCTAAGCTCATCCAAGTGTTTTGAGAGTCCAAACACCACCATGAGAAAGTTGGTTAGTGCTGATCCCAAATCGTGCGTCTCTGCACGTTCAATAAAAGCCACGTGACCCTCGCACTGGTTTACCCTGAGTTTGAAGGGGTGAAAGCAGCTGGGACATTACTGGACTGTGTGATTTGGGATTATTATCGGCCCATCTCCTTCCTGCAAAGCCTTTGTTGATTAGTAATTATGTCTCCAAATCAAACTGTGGCGTCTGTAATATTTGCTACAACCACTGGATTTTAATAACTATGTCAGTAGGTAAAGTACCAAATCATAACGTGGGGCTGGTAATGACTCAGCTGTATGTTCTGTGATAAATCTAGGGCACAAAACGGATCTTTGTCATTGCACATGTTCTAAGTTGAAAGCTAAAAGAACAAGGGCTGTTTTTCTGTTCAGCTATTGAACAAATATTGTTCTGCTTGACACTGTTATTTGTAAAGTGTGTGCGGGGAAGAAATACGGTGGGAAACGGCATAAGGTTGCGCTACAACAGGTCCGCTCATTAACCTCAGCCTTAATCGTCCGCTGCAGTCAATCGACAGCGGAGACATTTCTCGTGTGCGAACCTGCTGTCAACGTCATGTATTGTCTGTTTTTATGTATGGCTGTGGTGATGAAGACTGACATCACAGCATCTGGCTGCACAATTATTCCCACAGCTCCCAGGGGAGCATGCGATTATGTCTTCTCCCCCAGTGAGCACTGCAGCACACAACTCTCTAATTCAGTGTCCCCAGAGGGAAACCGTGCCGCTGAAAACACAGCACGCAAACAGATTGTCATAAATGGCATAAATCTTTTTCACACAATAAGTCTTTGCCAGATGCACGGGCCTGATATTCTCCAGTACACTGGGATATCAGCTTATTTTCAACCTGACTAAGAAAAAGCCTTGCATGAATTGCTAAAAACAACAAAAGCAGATCTCATTTTGTTCATTATTTAGCAAAGTACAGTGTCAAAGTTGTCAGTCTTCAGCTCTTCCATTTGGCAGGAAGTGGTGTTCTGTTTGTGGTGCCTTACACTGGACTTTGACTTTTGTGGTCTTTCCCAAAAGTACGTTGCTCTTTCGCTGTCGGTCTTTTATATTGTCTTGAACCCGGCCGGGCCCCAATCGATTTGGATTGATTTGGTTTGTCTTAGGTCTGTAGAGCCACGACCCCTCACTTCTGGGACTTTACGCAAGAAAACCACACTTTTGGTCACCATGCACTTCTAGGCAGGTAAATGGTCAAAGTGTGAAGGTGGAGCAGACGGCGTCACCGCTTCACCAGCCAACAAAAGCCTGCACATCAATCACAATTGTTCACTTAGAAGATGCGTTTCTCCAGCAACTCTTTCATTGAGTGTTACACACTGCAGAGGCTAAAGACTCCAAGTCGAATTCAGTGAGGACAGTTTAACATCTGATACTGTGCTGTTTAAAAGATGTCTTCTGCCCTTATTGAGGGAAGCTAATTCACTATATGGTGTTTGACCATCATAGCCAACAACTCACTCACTTTGAGTTATTGGAGCTTCTGTTATGAGGGTTTTAAATCGACACCATTATCAGCCTTCAACTGTCAAATATTTACCAAATCAGTTTCCAGTTGTTGTTTTTTTCCCAATCCAAAAACATGGCTGCCATATTGGGCAGCTAATGCATAGCTAATGACTTGGTGATTAATAGCCTAGTGCTCAGCTTGCATAAATATTGTTGATCCAAAGTTGAGAAAGGGGGGGGGGGGGGGCGTAAAACAAAGGGCACATGATGTTCTGTGACGCATTCAAGGCCACGGTACGTTGATGAGCCGCCGCCTGCATCTAATTAGAGAAGAAAAGCTCAGTGCTGGGTGTGTTAATAAGTGATGGGTGTTAATGAGGTTTGTCCAGGCATATGGAGATTTGCTCTGTGGATTAGCATGACTGCGAATGATGACAAAGAGAGAGGTCAGACTTTCGTTCCCTTTCGACGGTAAGGTGACTACATCTAACCAGTTTTAACCCTTTAACCTCAATTCCCAGCCAAGACAAGTTAAGACACTAATTACAGATTTCCTGTTTGCACTACTGTCCTTCTAATTTAAATGAGGGTCAGTGTCCTTGTTTGTATGGAAGCCACACAAAAGCAGATACTAGATGCTAAGATGCTAATGTTCATAGCTGGGTCATAAAAGCTGCCTATAAGGATCCCCCCCCCCCCCCCCCCCCCCCCCCCCCCCCCCGCGAGCAGCAGCAGTACATGATGCCATTATCCCCTGCTGTGTCTCTAACGAAGACAGATGGCTCCGGGGAACCGGCGAAGCGCCGCCATCGGCCTCCCTCCTCTCCCCACAGAAGCTGTCGGTAGATCCAGCCCTGAACGGGGCTAATATTAGCCACAGATAGCGACGCCTGCAGAGCGAAGGACATTTGGTATCAACCAGACATATAGGAAAACCTTGGCTTGAGCTATACATAGCCTGAAGAAAGGAGAGGAGAAAGGCCTTCATGCTGCTGTGTCCTGCCACGTCCTTTTCTGCTTTCAGAAATATGTCTCTGGGAAGAAATGGCTTCATTGGATTCTAATGCAACCTATTCTGGCTGGAATTTAACCCCATTTGTTTTCTACGGGGGCTTTCTTCCACTTTTACCTATATTTTTTACAGAATGAAATGGATGCAAATGCAGATTGTGCCTTCTCAGTTCAAAGTGCACTGAGGGTCTGGTTCTGCCGATTCCTGCTTTCTCGGAGTTTGGCTGGCACCTGAGGCAAACATGGCCCATAACTCCTCTCCGCGCACGTTTGTGTATGCAAGGTGGAACAAATGACGGGAGGGGATGTGCTTCATGTTTTGTGCAATGCTGGGGTTTGTCAATTCCTACTTGCGAAACATGGTTGTTAAATATCCAGTGATTTTCTACTGGAAATTAAAAATTTAGTTCACCACATTAAAAATCTAAAATAATAATGATCCCTATGTTTCCTCCCAGTTTCCCCGTTGTGCCTCAATTTTGGGTCAGTGGCACATTTTTCTCTTGCGGTTTCACTTTTCTCTTTCCGCACTACTACTGTTGATTAAAGGATAAACTGTCATTTTCTTATAAATGAATCCTCTTTAAAACAATCCTCATACAGACACTAATGGCAACAGTCTCTCCACTCGTGTTCGTCAGTCTGCAGCCTGGTTTAGCTTGTTGGTCTGAGCCACACACTGCTTGGTTTCCAAATGTCCCTGACCAACAGCTGCTGATTACCTACATCTTAACCTAAGATGTACTGGATGCTCCGAACACCCCTGATCCAGGTAACGAGCAGCTGTTGGTGCAGAGATCTTTGGAAAACAAGCAGAGCAGGAGCAGATGAAGATCCAGTGCCGTAGTGATGTGTTTTTAAAATGTATGATTGAGATATTGTTGAAAATGCTCAGAATCACCATCATTTGACTGGAGATTGCAGGAACAGACAGTTCTTCTTACTTGAGACTCTGTTCACATAATCAGTTGTTTTTTTTTACCACAAGTTTAGAATAAAAAAAACAAACCATCATCCAGTGTGGCTGTGTGTCTGGCAGGCAATTTGTTGTAGGTGTTCCTGTCCATCTGGGGACTGTTGACAATATGATTAATCTAGAAAACGATGTAAGTCCTCATTTAGAGGCAATAAATACATGAACACAATCATCCTGGATGTTTTCTCTTAAGATGCTCAACACTTGGAGGCGAAGGTCAGAAGTTTCACTTCAGTGCAGCCTTTGAGTATCTCGGGTAATAAAATTTTAATTTATTTGTTGCCAGTTATGAGCAGTTTAAACAAAGTGGATCAGCACAACAATGCACTTTTCCCAGTAGGGATCTTATTTATTACTTTCATATTATTGCTATTTTAAATGGAGTATTTTCAGAGAATTAACACCAGCACTCGTTTTTGAACTGACTGCATCCTCAGACACGACTCGATCAACAGAAAATTCTATGATTCTACTGCGTCAAAGCCGCTACACTGATGATTATACAGACCAGCATAGTGCAGAAATTCACGCCGCCGCACGTTGAAGTTCCATGTGGCTCAGTGGACAGACAATGAATATACCATGTTGGGTTGGGGATTTGTTCGCACTAATGCTAAATATGAATGTGTTGGTGTAATTTGCTTTGCATCAGAAATTCACCAAACAGCATAGCTGTGCAGAGCTGCTGCATGTTTCAGAGATTTGAGCCATGTGATTCAGAGTATTTTTATTTTATCCATTTTGTTTGGAGATCCACTTGAAACAGATGAACTATGAAAGGATTTGATCCACAAACTGATGAATATAAAAATAAGAACTCCTGAACTTTCCCCAATCCTCTCGTATCATACTAGTAACCGGGGAATATTAAGCAGTAAAATATGCAGTCCATGTTTTATGCAAACTTTTAGGAAATTTAAGGTGCTTGACAATGATTAAAACAAGTTTTAAATAAAAAAAAAATCATATCACAAGTGCTTCATATATTATTCAGGAAAAAAGGCATAAAATAGGGAACACTTCCACTTGTCAGCAGTAATCAGCAGTCCGTGATTGCATCAAACTTCAGCGACATGCAATTATGATACTTGATATTTCCTTCGTCTCTGATTTTTTTTTTTTTTTTGCTCAGCCTGCATAGTGCCTGTCAGTCTTTAATTTTTTCTTCTTCAAATGTGTGATTATGCCTGCGTTTTTGTGTGTCCTTACACCTGAGGGTGTGCATATGTGTGATTAGGAAGTGTTTATTTTTCCTGTCAACATGATTTAGGGAGCGTGTGAGTAATGAGTGAAGATTAGGACTCGGGGTTCACGATGAAATTAACATTACATTTATGTTGGGTTGCAGACAGAACAAAGGCTAAATTTCACTTTCGCACAGACTTGCTTGGACTACACTCAACAAAAGAAGTGTGTAAAACCTCTCATGCAGTTTCCAGAGAAATCTTTTGGCACATAAGAACCTCACGTGTAAACAAAGTGACATATTTGCCGTGTTCTGATTTACAGCGGTAGATGTGTTTAGGCTATTTTTTAAAAAGCCATTTAGTTGATGATGACTGGAATGTGCAAGAATGTAAACTAAATATTTTCTCTCTTAGCAAAATAAATCCCATGATTTTACTGGAATACTGAGCAGATATATATTGTTAAAGTAGAGCCACTTAAATGTGTCTTTGCTTAAATGAAGTTAAATGGATGGCGACTGTATGAAGAACACAACTGTCCACAGACTCATCTGGGGTTTAAACAAACAAAAGCTCTTTTGGTTTTCTGCCGAACAAGACGTTATTTCGAAACACTTTACTGTCAAATTATACTTAAATTACCAACATTATATATTTTGTGTGTGTGTGTAGCTGCATCACATAGCTGCCACATCAGGGCTCATTGTGATGACATTGTGGTGTGTAATGTGTGCGCACTGGCCACTTTATTAGGTACAATCTAATGCGATACAATATTAACTCAGAGATGGTTCTAAAGTTTTGGCCTCCCTATTTAAAATGAATGAGAACCACCTCCCAGTAAGACTCCACTACCCACTTCTACCTCAATAATAAACACAGAGTAGAATTATCACCTTTCTGACAATTTGAACTTACAAACCAAAAAATTATAACATTGTCAAATTCATGGCAGAGCTGCTGTATTGGATTGTATCAGACTGTACAGGTGTCCCTAATAAAGTGGCCAGCGAGTGTATTTTGATTCTTGTTTTTTTTTTTGTCTGCTGTTGGTGTTTGTTTGCTGTTTTCTATGCAGATGTTTTTGATTTATGCCACAAAAATCAACTGATAAAATAGAAATAAAGTTTAATTTGGTTAAATGCCATATTTCATATTTCCAGATTAATTGCCTCAAAAAGCAAAGTTGCACTAAGCTTGATTAAGGTATTTTCACAGATGCACTGAAGTCAAAGAAGGAAAAACAATAATTTGCAGCCCGCTGACAATCAGTAGTGAATATTTCCAGCTCATCCAAATTGCCTGGACATTAACCTTGAGCCTCCTGCCACCAATTCTCAACAGGACCGAGATATGTGATCTAAATGGGCCACTAAACGAGTGTCCTTCAGAAAGTTCTGGACACACTTGGATATACCGTTGGCTTTTGGGTCACTGTCTTGATGAAAGACCCCAAAGGTGACTTTAAAGGTAGACTGGCAGTAGACTTTCTCCATGATCCCATGCACCTGAAGATGGTTTCCTGTCCTTGAAGGACCAAAACCAAAAATTTCAGCATCTTATTTTCACAAAAGAGCTCAAGGTTGGTCCCGATGATTCAAATGTTCACAAACGTCAGCCTGTCAAAAGCTTGTCCCAGTGATGTCCCAATGGCTTTGATGTGCCGCCGTGTGACCAGTGGAGTTTCTCTGGACGATGGCTTTGAAGCCCACTGCGGTCAAGAGGCCTCACAACACTCTTCCTTGAAACTTCAAATCATTTTGGCAGAAATCCCGGGATTCTTGTCGCCATCTATATTTTCCTCTCCAAACTTTATCAAATCTTGCAACATGTTTTGTGTTTTGTTTTTTAATTCTGGCATAATAATAATTCTTTACCAAAAATGTACTATACGTCCCTCTTAATCAATCACCACTAGCCCTGTTCATTGGACTCTCTTAAATACCGTTTGGGGGGTTGAAAGGAAAAAAGTCATAAATGTTCCATAGTTTCCCTTGGGGCTAATAAATTGTCCGTCCCTTTATGATGTGTCCTTACAACTAATTTTGAATTGGATGCATTGTTGCAATCAGAAACCAGTAGCTTAAACTCAGAGATGCAAACGGGTGAATGCAGCCTGACTGAGTCTGTTGCAGTTGCATCATGGGTGATCGTCTCCCTGCCTAGTCTCAGTACGCACATGTAGCTCCAGCAGCCTGTATTTAGTCTGCTGGCCTCTTCTTAAACACTCAACTCTTGGCCTCTGAGGGTTTGGAAGGTTATGGGTGGGTGGGCAGGTTCTGTTGGAGCTCTCTGTCGCTGACTCCCAGCCTGTCAAACGTATGACTCCTCCGTCAAGTGCCTGTCACTATCTCTGCGTGTCTGTCGCTGCAGATAGCTAACAGACGTCCACGTCAGAGTGACCTAACATCCTGGTGAGGTTGGCCGGGATTATGCAGCGTCTAACAGGATTACAAGCCAAACGTGAGCTCATGCATATGTTGCTGTTGGCGTGAAACCCACTAGACGGCTTAGATTGCTAGTAGCATTAGGAGCATGTCATCACTTTTGAGTCTTATCTGCATGGACCATCCTTTGAATGTGCCGCTGAAAATTATTGTCAGAACTGTTCCCGTCCTCAGAGGGAAGTTTAGCATTTCAGTACCTCAAGCACAATGCAGTTTGTTTCTGGAGGACTGTTGAAAATGCAAACTACCCAAAAAGACTTTGTCACTTCATACGTAGGTAGACGTTAAAACACAGACACGTCTTCCATCCCGAGCAGTTGGGATTCATTAAATAATTAATTAGAAATGCTTTAGACTTTCCTAAAATACTGTAGTGCTGCAGACTCCATACATTTTGCATTAACAAACTTTGTTAGATCCTTAATTCTGTTACAAAACACAACAGCCGTATTCTACTTCACACAAATGGTTCAATCTAGAAAGTACAGAGAGTCATATTTATTCACATTCCTTTTCTTGCACGGACATATTATAGCGCACAACTTCTGCGTGTCATTACTCTCTGCAATGAAACCGGAATGAAAACAGCTCAAATGTAAAAACTAAATGTTATGTCATTGTTATTTCTTGTGCAGAAGCTTTTCTTATAGGGGTTTTGACATTCACGCTTTTTTTATTATTATTGTGTTGATAATCCTCATGAAACCTATAATTATGCGTTGAATGGATCTTCACCACACCAGGGAAATCAATTAAATCTCAAAGGCTTTTTGTTTAATTTATGAGATGGGATTTTAATTCCACTGGCAAATGAAAACTAATGGAAATCTCCTTTCAGATTTCACTCATAAATCAGCATAAAAGCATATCAATAGCACTGATGCAGGACATTTTTAGATATTAAATAGCCTGATTTGGAGCATGTATCACTGAGTGCTTCTACACTGAGGATTCCTTATCAAATATCACTCTCCAGCTTGTTAACGTACTCTGGGAAGCCTACACACACACGAGCTTGCTATGAATATGTGAGACAGTGCGCTGATACCTTTCAGGACTGTTGATGGGCAGTTTGCAGTTGCAGGCTTTGAACTTTCAGGTTACAGGGTTGCCCTCAAACCACAAAGCCAATCTTCAAAGGTATGCATTTCAAAAAGAAGTGATGATCTAAAACAACAAATGGATTTATGGGTCAGCGAGCCGAGTCACGGCGCATTAATTTTAGGACTGGATGCAGCTACATTGCCAATGACTGGGGCAACTTGAATGAACTGTTGAATAGACTCCCGTCACTCAGTGCTGGTGGACTTGACTTCTAATTGGAGCTCAGTGCTGTTAGGCTTGCTAATAAACCACTCGGAGTGTAGTCCCTGCCTGCCACTGCGAGCACTGAATAAAGACCAGGATCAAGTCCAAACCAGACTCGGAGGTTCCGACCTTGAGGTTGCGAAGTCTCTGTGTGGATGGGCTCAGAATAGTAATAACCCGCTTAAATGTGAAGGCTTCCCTGCATCAACTTCTGTCTTTTATACAAAGACTGCACCTACTGTTGATGCTGCAATTGCCACCAGTGCTCATTTAACTAAACATTAAAAGTCTGCTCAACAGAGCACATCATGACATGAAATTAATAAGGTAAAATAAACTTCAGCTACCACGTCTATACTGTTTTACTACTCAGACATCCCCTAGAGAAAGTCAGAAAGGGACCTTAAATCTGTTGTGTCCCTGTGGGCCTCAGTCCAGAAGTGCCAGAGCCGAACTAGACTTTTACTGTTTTTAACTCAAACTCTGGGCAGAAAAGCAGAAAAGCGAGTCATCGCTCCACTGTGCACAAGCAGCAAAGGTGGGATGTCTGTAATTTTAATTCAATTGACATCACTGTTGAGTGTATGGGATAGTAGGCTTTGATAAATGACGATGAGGGGGTACGTGGTCTGCATCTTAAACCCCCACGGTGAGTCTTTACGCCTCCTTTGTTTTGTGTGTCAAAAACAGACCAAAGATTTCCTTAAGTACAGCGACCGACTGCCCCCTAATTACATGATTGTACCTAATCTGTTAAAACCTCTCTCTCAAGCTTTTCATGTTTTATACCATTAATAAGACAATTCACAATATCGCAATTTCCAGAAAGACGTTTCATCCCTTTTTAAAGAGTTTCCTCTTCAGAGGCCGTTGGATGACGCCTAGTTTGTGTTGAATATACTGAAACGTTTCTACCTAATGCTTTGACTCAATTATGACTGTGTCAGCAGCTTGTGTAGCTGGCTGAGGAGGAGCTATTAAAACCATTTAAAAATGAGTGGCGGGTTCCCTCTAAGGCAGTGCATCGTGTTTCTATGAGAAACATTTTCCTCAAAATGCCGTGGAGTATAAAATCAAAGGTACTTGAGTAAAATACTCCACAGTTGTACAGGAGTACAGCACTTATGTCGGTGGCTGTAAGCTACATAAATAATCCAGATTGTCTCAACAAAAGTGCAAAAATGGCAGATATGATTGCGGCTCCTCTCAGGACCATATTCAGCTGCCTCTCGGTCTCTTATCTCCCAGCACATCACGGCTGAGCCATCAGTCTGCTGTCAGACAGCGCTGGTTTTATTGCAGAGCGGCTTTCATGTCGTGGTAAATAAGTCTGTAAGCTACGACTGTGGCTCACAGAAAGTAGGTGTGTGGCAGTTTTTCCGCTCTTACAGTCTTCTGATCATTAAAAGATTAGATGGTACGAACAGTTGAACTGCTCGCTACCAAACACTGCGTTCGGGAAAACGATTTTGAAAACAGGTTGCATGGATATTCTTGCCATCTTCACACCACGTTTCCTCACACCAGCAATGCGAGATGTAACTTCCTTAGCAGCTTCCTGTTTACAGTGTGATGCATGGATCCATGAGAAGTGTGTCTTCCATGTAAATCTGCTGTCAGTACACACACTATATACACAACTACTCTCTGTATTTATGTGTGTAGATCTTTGTACAGTATATTCCTACAGTACCTGGAGATTCACAATAATATTAAACATATTATACCTGACAGACACATCTCACAGAAAATGTGTGTGTGTTTTTGTAATACCAGTGACATTTGCTTGGCATTTGAATCCAGCTCCACTTTATTCTCATGCAGGACATACAGGAGTCAGATTGGCCATTTATATTGGATTTGAATCCCAAGGATCAGAACTTCTCTCTGAAAAACACCCTCCAGTTGAATTCCCCTCGACATTTCCATCGGCTGATTGCTAATTCCGATAGGCGTGACACACAGCGCGTTACTTAGATGTCATTCAGACGGCCGCTAGCTTTTCAGCTTCTCACAACGATTGCTGTTCAAATTTCCACTCGCCTCCTGCTAGATGGAATTATGAAAATGCGAGCCTCCGTGCAGCTGCCTGGCACAGTGACACATCCATCGCATGTCATGTTGTGACAGCAGGGAGTTGGTTGCAAATGAGTGGGACATGTATGTGTGTGCTTTTGGTGTTTTAGATTGTGTGCACGCTTGTGGCTTCCTACATGTGCCGCATTTGGGTTTATTCGCGAGTGTCACAACAAGTCATTTGAAACGTGTTTGAGCTTATTTTGCGTTCGCACGTCCATCAGCGTCTCTCAAACGGAGACAGATAGCGAGCCGCCTTCTCTTGTTTGCCGACTGGAAATCCTGTGCAGTAACATCCAGCCCTGTATCTTTATCTTTGCAACACTGAATGTGGACAGTGAACATATCGAGCACACGTGTGGTTTAGCCAGTAAAAATATGATTAAACTTCGACAAAGATCGTGGTTTTGGTTCACTTAGGTGTAAAAATGTGTGTAAAGTCTGTAACGGTTTAATAGCTTTACCATCATTTTGATGGTACAAGCTTGAACCTATGACACTTCTGCCCAGATGTTCTGTCATTGCACTATTTTGTTATTGAACACCCTGAATCTTAGAGTCTTTTAAAACTTTGTTGAAAACATATTCATATACGAAGGCATTTTTCTGATCATTTCTGACTATTTTATGTATTTTATTTATGTTTGTATTTGCGTGTCTCATTCATGAGGGTCTGACGCGTGTGTTGGCATTTTCTCCTGCAAAATTAGATTTGTCATTTTGTAACTTTATATTTTTGTTTTTGCTTATAATTGTTTGGTTTGGTTAAATTTTTGATTTATATAGACTTTCACTTTTATAAAGTTCTATACCAAAAACTTACAAACACATAAACCTGTAGCCACACTTTAAGTCTTCAAGAGGTTTGTATCACTGTGCTGTTCATAGGGGGGGGTCTTCACACACAACACGGATGGTTTGTATAATATACGTCACAGTGTAATGTGTGTGTGTGTGTGTGCAGTATGTTTATTTACACATAGCATGTGCAGACACGACTCTGGGTGTTTTCTATGTTCTGAGTGAGCTGCATGCAGAGTTTTTCCTGTGTGTCACACCGTGACAGATTTGCATTAGAAAATTTACCTGTTGACGTGCGAAGGGGGGTCGAAAAAGATAACTATCAATATTGCCATGGTAACTGCCGCCCTGCTGTTCTCAGAGACCCACAATGCCACAGTGCAATGCAGTGTGTGTGCGTGTGCGTGTGAGAAAGACGGAGGGCGAATGCTGCTGTTTGTGGGGGTCACATGTTCTTTTTCAGAGGTATAGTTGGCGACGCAGCGGGTAGGTGACAGGGATTACAGCCTTGGCCAGTGGTAAATAATACGACCGTGCTGCTAGTCCCTGTGCAGAAAAGCCTCTGTATTTCTGAGTGGTTGCCTTGGCAACTAGGAGCAGAGAGTGGCCCTAATTTTGTGTTGGACTCCCTGAGACAGATGAGTTGTTCAACGCAGTGAGGAGGTTCGTGTATGTTTGTGTCAGAGAATATATAGTGAGAGGTAGACTTTTCCATCTGTGCTGGATATTATTCATCCTGCTGCTAAATGGATAAATATTTTCAATATGCACAATATTTTGCCCACTGACAGCTGGGATAGGCTCCTGCCCCTCAGTCAATCTAAACAGGATACGCATGTACAGATAATGGATGGATGTGCAATATTTTATGTCCGAGTGATTCTTATTGTATGCATGCTTCCACAGAGAGGTCAAAGGTCAGTGAGCTGGCTTCAGCCGGTTGGAGACTTGCCAATTATGCTGAGAGTTGTTTTTCTCTCTGCAGTCTGCTGCTTCTGCTTTTTATTGACTGAGACTTCATTCTCGGTTTAAACATTTCTAGTTTTGATTCCAGTCGCTCCTTTGTTTACACTTGAATGAATTAGAGATTATTTAACCCCAACTGGGCCCTACATGCTCACGCAACTCGAAATCTATTACGTCTCAAGTTCTCTGGGTCCCTTGACAGCGGCCCTATGGTGGAAATGTGGAGTTACTTCCATCCGTTAGAAAAATTAATAATAAGCTTCATGCCTAAAATTAAAAGCTTAGCAGCTAATGTGGCTAAAGCTAATAGGTTTATTTTTTTGGTTGATTAATCTATCGATTATTTTCCAATTAAGCGCTTTTGTTTTTCAATTAATATAACAACTAATTTACTAAAAGTAAAAATTGGAATTAATCAGTCATTTATATTGCAATATTTAATTCAAACATTTTCTCTTTAAACAAACCTGCAGCTCTTCCCCAAACAAAAAATAGGCCAGTGATGTGGTGTTTTACAGACTAATGTAAAGTCTCTCCACAATATAATTAAATCAAGCGCTTTTCCATTCAAGTTAAAGGAATGTGGTGCGATCTACATTTAGTCACTTCAACAGCTAAACAAATAAAATGATTAGCAGATATTGCAGAGCACCATGTTGTTCGGTCTCTGCTTAAAATATTCCCAAACTTCAGATGATCTCGGTTGAGTTTTTAATGCTCACAGTGAACTCAGCCATCTTCCTTTCTGCTTTACACGTTATGTAAATCAACGGCTTTACGTGAACATCGACGCGTTGCCCCATGAAGTCCTGGGAAACCACATGGTGGTGATGTGTGAGTGGTTGGATGTCGAGCATAACAGAACTTTTATCACATTGTTGTGTATGTCTTTGGGCTAATCGAAACGTGCCGGCCTAATTTAATTTTCAGGACAGTCAATATGTTCCAGGGGAGACAGTAATACACTGCCCAGTGTCTCATCTCCATACTCACTAATTCATTCGCCTTGTAATCATTAACGACCTTGGAAACTAAGTGGTGGAAGTGACTCAGTCTCCCGGCTCATGATTTGACTTTCCAAAATGTTAAATGGGTTTTCTTTCAGCGTGTGAAAGCCAAGTGCTGCTGATGACAATGTGACAACGACAGAAACATTAATAATATCTTTCCCTTTCTGTCTGTCTTTCCCGTGTCTCTGCTGGGTCAATACGTTTCCATCCCTCTTGCAGCATCTTTCTCCTGCTCCCTCTCTGTCATGTGGGGGGACAATAAATCAATAGTGTATCATTGAAGGAGACATCTGTGGGAAAGCAAGGAAATAGGAGACCTCGGGGTTGAGAGAGAGGAGAATGAAGTCTGTCCCTTTCTCTTTCTCACACTCAGTTGCTGTGTGTGTGTGTGTGTGTGTGTGTGTGTGTGTGTGTGTGTGTGTGTGTGTGTGAGAGAGAGAGATGGTTGACTGTACACAGCCTCAGTTAGAGATGAGATCAAACATTTACTGCCGTTAGTGACTCTCCATCTTACGATGTGGACCACAACTGTCAAACTGAGAGAGAGAGTTAAAAATATCACTGTGTGTGTGTGTGTGTGTGTGTGTGTGTGTGTGCGTATGCCTTTGTTGCAGGTTTCTGCTGGTCGTACCTGAGAGAGGTTATATTTCCCTGCCTGCCGGGTTTACAGTGTCTGTCTTCATGCCGTGTACCAGGCTTTGTACGTCATGTGTTCATACTGGACATGTCTTTACACTTCTGACACCAACTAAAATGCCTGTTTTTTGTACAGTGGTACAATTTGTCTGTTGTCCCCTTGTTTCAGTCATTCTCCAGATGTGTTTTGCTGTAGAGAAGTGACCTTAAATGAACGGAATTGCAAAATTGCTCAGGATTCACAGGGAATACGTGTTGTTGTGTTGTGATCACAATATCACAAATTCCTAGTGGGGCAGATATTTTTCATTGACATTAAAAACCGACTGCTCTGTTTTGTGCAAAGAAAAGTGGAAGCATAGACGTCATATCAGAAGACTCGTGCTTTCATAAACATGCATCCTCACGCGTGACTCTTTCAGTCCGTCCCATCTCTCTGTCTCTGCTATTTTGTCTCTATGATGGAAGGTGAACTTATTCATTATGTATCATGGTGGAAAGTGCATATAAAACATTAGCAGACCCAATTAAACTGCAGACAGTAAACTGTCTGGCACTGGTCCTGCTAGCACTGCCCATAGCAGCCTGACACACACTCACATGGGAGTAAACCAAAGCACTTATATTCAAATATTGATCTGCAGGCTTCTGTTTCCCATTCAGCCACACTCAAGAAACTCACTTTCAAATGTAGCTCTTTGAGCCTGTGTGACTGGCACATATGTTGTTCCCGTGCAGCTTCAACATCCAGAATCAGCCAGTCTGTGTTGTGATGGTGGTTCATGTTTGTGTTCATATCTGCGCTTCTGGAGTCTCTGTGTTGAGAAAGAATGATGCATATGTCTCCTCGCACACGTTGAAGGATTTTGGAGATTGTCGCCTTGTGATTAAGAAACTGCACTAGGTTGGTTTAAGTCTTATTTATCTGGTAGATTCCAATTATTTTATGTTAATGATGAATTTGCCCCGCACACAAAAATGAGTTGTGGAGTTCCACAAAGCTCTGTGTTAGGACCAGTACTTTTTACTTTATATATGTCTCCTTTACCTTGGAGTTATTTTTGATCAGGATCTGTCTTTTAACTCACATATAAGACAAATCTCTAGAACAGCCTTCTTCCACCTACGGAACATTGCCAAAATTAGGAGCATCCTGTCTCAAAGTGATGCCTGAAAAACTGGTCCATGCATTTGTTACCTCTAGGTTGGACTACTGTAATTCCCTACTTTCACGATGCCCCAGTAACTAAAGAGCCTGCAATTAATCCAAAATGCTGCAGCTAGAGTGCTGACTGGAACTAGCAAGAGAGATCATATTTCACCTTCACTAGCTTCTCTCCATTGGCTTCCCATTAAATCTAGAATAGAATTTAAAACCCTGCTTCTTACATATAAAGCTCTGAATCGTCAGGCTCCATCATATATAGAAGACCTCATAGCACCATATCATCCCAGTAGACCACTTCGATCTCAGAATGCAGGCCTACTTGTGGTTCCCAGAATTTCCAAAGGTAAAATGGGAGGTAGAGCCTTTAGCTATCAAGCTCCTCTCCTGTGGAACCAGCTCCCAGTTCAGTGTATGTGTGAATGCAAATGCTTCCCGGACTATGTCCTTCGAGCCCCCTAGTACAATGTCCATATTACGTGCGTGACCTTGCATGCTGCTCTGTCCCGAATCGTCAGGAGGATTAAAGGTGAGCGAGTGGCCGTGAGGCGACTGTGGTTGTGGTCAAGCGATAGAAGCTTTTTTTATTAGATGCACAGCTCAGATGTGCTGTAAATAAAACACTGTTTCCCACAGTTTGTTTTCTATAATGTTGTGGCTCCTGTGCGTGTTAATCGTGCACTAAAACCATGAGTTTCACTTGTGAGGATGCTTCTCAATCGGACGATCTCCTGCTTTGTGTTACGTTGAAACCACTCAAGACAATGTCCTATTTTATTTGTGCACAAAGTCGCTTCACTTTGCCATTTCACACCTGTCACACTGATATTTGCACTAATGTTAATGAAACACTATTATTTACCATCTACTGTAATACTCTTATTTCATAAGATTACAGAAATGTCTGCTCTTACACTGAACAGACATTTACATTTTTAATAACATACTGTGTGTTTATGGCTAAAGCAATTTTTTTAAAATGTCTTCCAGCATGTGGTGCCTTTTTTTGAGCATGGGTCCCCCCGTTTTTAAATATCATAAGCACATCTTCATTGTTCGACTCGACTTTAATTAAAAAAAATTCAATGCTGCAGCTCTTAACAACTCATCATCAGGCTGCTTTCAATCAGCAGTCTTACTTTTACCAGAGGTCTCATTTCCATTCACCACTGACAGCTAGAGGTGTGAAACCTGCTTTTGTTTACTCATGTGACAAACTAAAGAGCCATTATTTGAAAAATTGTGGCAGATTTTGGGTGAAAAACCTGCCACTGTAAACTGCAAACTATGGTGCAAGAACAGCAGGATTTCTCTCTGTGTTATGTTGGCATCAGTCTGTCAACCAAGCACTTACTTACATGAACATAAATATATTTTAACCATAATGTGGGTTCAATATGAAGTTATTGCGGCAACAAAACTTTAAACTTTGCAGTAAACATGCAGAATCACCCGCTGTCAGCATACTGGTCCGGTCAGTGGGTTAAAGGTCACGCATTTAACTAAAGGCCTTGTTTTTAATACCAGTGCACAGACATTCATGCAGTAGAAGGCGCGTACACACACACGCGCACGCACACACACACCTTGCCAACAGTAGATTCTTCATTAAGACAACCCTGCTAGGCAACGAGAGTGCAAGCAACAAGGGCAAGAGGTAAGTCAACCAGTGAAGCATCAGGCAGAAGTGATAATTAATATCGACTATTAAAAGACGTGGCAATAACAGTTTAATTTCTCCAAAGGGACTTAAATAAGTCCCTTAAACAGCTGTTTGCAGTTCATTTTGTTCCAGTGCTGAAACCAGTCCTGCTGAATCAGACCAATCCAATCTGTGATGATTGGATCCTGCACCGTGATTACAGGATTGAAATGAGGCAAAGACTTGGGCCTTTTTCTAGTTTGGACATCAGCTCTACGTTCATGCACAGACCACACTGCTGATCTTAGCACATTTGCAGCAGGGGTAATGTGTACATATGCTGTTCTCACACACACACACACACACTGTACTATGCACTTATGCACTGTATAGATGTGTGTTTACACTGCATCACTTCCTGAACCCGCTCCCTGCGCGCAGTGAATGGCTGGTTTGATTTAATTGTGTGTTGAGTGTGTTAGCAGTGATTACAATTTGCACTAATTATTGATCGGCCTGTAAACAATCATCTGGTCTGACCAAACAATCGATGTGATGGAGTGAGACTGTGTGCTGACATCCTCTGCCTGTTCAGGCCCCGGGCCCACAGTGGAAGTCCACAGTTTATCACTTGTCCCCTTCACCTTAAAGCTACAGTGTGCAACTTTGTGCAGGTATTTTTGAATGTATGTTACAAAGTTTCTCTTATAGACAAGTCAGGTGCTCCTACGAACACTGAAACTGTATTTCCTCGCTGTAACAGTTCTTCCAGGCCTGAAAATGCTACGTATATAACGGGAGCCAAATTCCACACTTCTTCTATGTAAACTTAAAACTTTACATAAAGAGAAGAAACACACACTGATGGGGAAGCTGCTATGCAGGTAAAGGACACGCTCACCGGGAGCAACTATGTTGGGGTTTAGTGTCTCGCTCAAGGACACTTGGACATGTGACCAGAGGAGCCGAGGATCGAACCAACAAGTGCGAGATTGGTGCACAACCGCTCTACCTCCTGTGCCACACTCGTCCGTCGACTGCTTAATCCTTGTTTTAGTTTTTGACACACGGTTGACAGTTTTGCATAGAGCTGTGGATTGTGGACCCAATCACTTCCACTGGACCCGCTTTAAGAAGAGAACAGCAAGAAAAACCTCTTTGTCCACATGGACACCTGACTGTTGTCTCACCTAATAAAACAAAATCCTGTCCTTTTGTGCTCGGAGGCGCTGGTGAACATGACTCACCCATCATTCACTCATCATTTCTGTTTCCTTAGTGTTTATTAGCACTGACATTTGTTGTACTTCATATTGACGGCTCCCCGAAGGGCTGTGCAGAGCGTGGGGGGGGGGGGCTGTTTCAGAGCAGGCAGAGGTGGAGCTGGGCAAAGCTGAGTCCCATTTTAGCACTAGTTTAAGTCTGATATTGGAGCTTTAAACAATGTGGCAACACTCTTTTGTACTCAGATGCTGTGCCCGACGCCAGAAATGTCTTAGGTTTAGAGCTTTTTTAAGATAATTGATTAGGTAATCTGTAATCTGCTGAGCTAAAGTCTTAGGTAACAGTCACACTCGTGTTTCTCGAATATTTAAAAAATGGTTTATTTGTGAAGCAGAACAGTTTGTAACTTGTATTGGTACTTGGTATCGGCGAGTACTCGGTCTGGGGAAAAAGTGGTATTGGGACATTCTTATTCACCTAAAGGTGAATAGCTTATGGACTTTTTATTTGTACAGAATGAAAAACAAAAAGCCAATATAAAAAATCTATATAAATAAAAAATAAAATCAACAATACAAATAAGTACAATCGTAGAGTCATCAGTATAAATCGGTACAATCATCAAACAATTGCACCAGGGTTCATGTTGGCACACAGTGTTACAATCAGTAGTAGGAATGTATATTGGTGAGGGTTAGTTAACTGGGAGCAGCTCTGGTTGTAAAGTCTGACAGCAGAAGGGACAAAAGACCTGCGATATCAGGCAGGATGTAACGGTCTGTCACTGAGGGAGCTGCTCAGAGATGTCACCGTTTGATACAGGGGTTGGGATTCGTTCCCCAGGAAGGATGATAGCTTGCCACCTTCTGTACCGTGACCGGGGGCATCCCCAGGTCTGAGCTGGCCTTCTTGATCAACTTATCTGGTCCCGTCCTGTCTCTGGCTGAGTCATCAGAGAACTTTCGCAGGTGACGGGTTGCTGAGCTGAACATGAGGTTTGCAATGATTGTGAACCGCTCCCTGCAGGGCTCCCGTGTTGCAGAAAGCCATGTCCGACTCACAGTCACAAGCCCTCACCTCAGTTTGTGAGCTAATCCAGCATCCAGATGGAGAGCTGTTGGTCCACCACCACGTTCTCCATCTTGTCCCTCAGAAGTGCAGGCTGGATTGTATTGAAAGCACTGGAGAAGTCAAAAACATGGGTGTAGTCTGTGTTAAAAAACTGTGTTAGGGAAAAGAATTTCAGGCTAAAGTTAAGTTACAAGATAAATTACATAAAAACAAACACATGTACTTCCTTACTATAATAATCACATGTGCCACGTTGTGGTATGATTGTCAGTACAGCGCACAATGTCTCCCACTTAAGTTGAACCCTGGTGGAAAAGTCCTGTAACTTGTACCACCCACCGCTCCATCTACTTCCCTGTGAGACTTCTTCACTTTAATGTTCTACGTCATTGCTTTCGATCCCCGGTGCAAACGAGTAGCCTAAGCATCAGCATGTAACACAGAAGGAATGAGAAGGTGCTGTCAGTGCGATTGCCCCGACCTTGTCTGCCAAGGATATTTGATTTTAAAAGTGTTCTTCATTATTTTACCGTGGTTCTACGTTTGGGTTTGACCACGTAGAAGGGTTTGAAGAAAGATGTCTGCCTCTCCACAAACACAAACCAGATTAAACGACTTGCTAAGATGGCTTTTTCTGACGTCTGCCGGTTAGATTTTTCAGAGCCCGTCTCACCGGGGAGAACAAATCTGCTCCATCACGGCCCAGTGAACCATCCACTCTGCAACCAGCAGAGTCTGCCGGATAGAAAAGATGCATGGTGCTTTAAACCACTGCAGCCCCCCGCCCCCCCGCCCCACTTCCTTTCCATTCCTGGTGCTCAAACCGCTGCTCCATGACACTGGGCATCACACGTAGAATAAAAATGAGGTGAGGCGACTGGGAAATGGAACATCTTGTCAGGCCACAGTGACTGCTTTTAGTTATTTAGGAACTGTGGGCTACACTAGATTAGGGTCATTAATTTTGAGTAATCTAAATGCAGTGATAGTGGGGTTGCTCATCTGAAGAGAGGGAATGTTTGCTGAGGTTATTGGTAATGGCAGTGTAGTATTTTTCAAAATGGTGGTCAATGGGTTTTCCGTATATAGGCCAGGGGGGTTATTAGAGTGGAGAACCACATGCGAGTGGTAAATGTTCACATCTGTCATTTTTGTGAGATGGTTTCACCCAAATGTGCTACACATCATATTTCACTGGGAATCAAACTTTCAACTCTGCCTACATTAGCGTTAGCTCAAGTGCACAAAACATGTTATGTGTCCTTCCCTTCTGTTATTGAATCTGTCTTAGAAGCAAACATGAGCTGCAAACACTGTCTTTGTGGACATTGTTGGAACAGCAGAAGCTGAAAAAAAGTCTAAGTTTTTTGTCCCACAACAGGAAATCGTGGAAAAGGCCTCAGAAAAACAATTCTTGGTCGTGCTGCACATAAGCAGAAAGGTCTGAAATACATCGAGCAGTGAATCATGCAAAAGTGATTTGAAACTCTGAGACAAAAGCCAAGTTAGTTCAACGTACGTTCATTGTTTTGCTCTGAATGAGACCTGGCTGAACATCAATATGATGAATGTACCTGTGGCAGGAAGGTGGGGTCCTGGTCTACATCAGAGGTACTTTTAAAGGCTCTGTGTGTGAAGTGGACACGTTTGGCTTTGAAAGACTAGTTTTAAAAATCAATTTTAACATCATGGTTTTGAAACAACCACCCTCCCATAAAGCTTCTTTCTAACATGATGTCTTGATGAATTGTTAAAACTACTAAAACAATTTTACTTTGAGGTGTTTATATAAGAAGGTCAAATCCCAAACCACCTCGGTCCCGAGGCCCGATAAAATGGGAGGGTTGCTACAGGAAGGGCATCGGGCTCAAAGGAGTCTAGCTCCCAGGCTAAGGGTGACCAGGAGTGGGTGAAGGACCTGAGCCTTCTTCAGTAGGTCTGAACAGCTGCCAACCCCTGCATTCATTCAGTGTCCTCAGCTACAACCCCAGCAAGTTGCTCCAGCCCCACCTCTCTCTGCAGCGCCCTCACAGCCCACACACTACACCGCTCTAACACCTCCCCATCACCAGTCGCCATCACAGAAGCCCAGGTGAGGAGGGAGCTCAGCACGACCAAGGCCAGGAAGACATCCCACAACCGGGACGGATATAAACACAAACCTTTTCTTTACTTGTCACACATTAACAAGTAGATTTCTGCGAAAAATTGCTTCAAAACTGTTAGTTTTGAACTGTAAAGTATCTAAGAGACAGTGGATGCTGTAACACTACAGAACAAGTAGAAGCAAAAAAGCCTGAATCTTTGGAAAATGTAAACTGACTCCTAATAGAACAGATGTTGTATAAATGTCAGTGACTAAAGGTGAACTGAGCTGAGCCTGAGCCCATCTTCTACTGAAACTACAGCCGGTGGATGTGGCTCGCTCTCCCCCCACTAATTACTCACTCAGGTCGTCAGAAGTCAAGTGAGGTGACCTTTGACCCCTGATAGCTGCTCAGCTATAATGGCTGTGTCAGCATCTCAGGTTTTTATTTTTTTAAAGGACAGTGGTTAAAATCACGCTGACAGACCTTTGTCTCCCACTTTGTAAGTTTGGCCTCAGCGAGTCTGCTCCAACTTTACTGCTGTGCACCATCCTGTTGTATGGTGACGGTGGTGTTTGTGTAGAGTGTGAGTTCGTGAGTGTCACACAGACTTTATCCAGATAACATTAAATGTCTTATGTTTAAAAATTCAGAATATTTCTAGTTGGATATTACTCTATTACTATAATGAGCAATAAGAAGAAACACAGTAAATAGTATCTGTGTCTGAAGTCGTTGTTTCCTCCCCTGAAATGCTACAGGAACAAACACTTAAAAGAAACGGTGACTGTTTGAAACAGGAAGCACACTGCTCTGACACCTCCATGCATCCTAAGCTTCATATGTAAACAAATTTTTTATAGAGAAAGGAAACAGAAGAAGGGCGTCAAGATGCACCCATTACCAAGAAAAAGAGCATCTGTGCATGTGCACTTTAAAGTCTGTTAAAGTCATTACACAAAAACAAGTCAGGTTGTGTTGAGGGAGGTGAAACCAACTTTGACATGTGTTGTGAACTTCACCTAAGGAGCAAGCAAATGATTGTCAGCTGGATCAGAGCATAAAACAGCTGTGGGCTGTAATAAGGAGCTTGTGCAGTCACATTAAAGGGGTAAATTTTCACAAAATAAAATATTACTCTGTAGTTTTATTTAAGACTCTGTAGACATTTGTCTGTTTTATGAAAATCTAATCCAGCTAATCCAAAATGTATCAATCTATGCAGTGCTGTCTGGCCACTTCCTGTCTGCCTATAGACATTGTTTTCTAGGTCCTCGCTGCACTTACGTCATTAAACGTGGAGCTGAAGCGGTTTGGTTGAAATCAGTACTTCCTCAGTACAGATTTGAAGGTAGCCTGAGACTTTCCTACTAACCCCAGCATCTTTCTTTGGTGCTTAGCCCGAACCAAACCTGCCCCTGATGTTTTTGTGCCTGACTCTAACCACACTGTTGCATTCATACAGTTTAAATCCTGCATTTGTGATTGTTTCAGATTTGAAACTGGTACCTTTTTGGCTCCATTGTAACAAATGGTATCCAACAGAGACGCCGTTTCAACAAACGGTTCATTGATCCGTTTCGGAGGGTCGGTACAAACAACGTCTCTGGGCATTAAACTGGGAAAACTGGATCCATTTTAGCTGACAGGACCATAGCTGCTCAGCATCACCAAATAACCACGTGTGTGGATGATAAAATAAGCCTACTAGCCTACTGGTAGATGCTTGGTTTGGTAGGCCAGCTGCTGACCAGCAGATGGCACGAGAACAGTCACATCAGCTTAATGCTTGTTGTGTGGGCGTGTTGTGTTTTGCTCTGCTTCATTTTCTGTGCCTAAAAGTGCAGGCAAGCAAATAAATGCACTGGTGTGCAAAATGACGTGACGTCCCCTTTTTCCCTGCTGACCCTCGTCCAGGAGTAAGTGCAGAGCCACCAATGCCACAAACTCTTAGAAGCCAAAACTGTGGAGTGTCTGACAGATAATCTGCATTCATGAAAGGAGAAGCTATCTGAGGCAAAAGGTCTTTAAACTAAATGGTACCAAAGTTTTCTGGGAGTTTCTCTGTGCTGAAGTGGTTCAGAGGGTTATGAAATGAACAAATTATGAACTGCCATGAGTGGTTGTTCTCCCTGTGAAAGAGACTCTGAAACTTTTTGGAAGGCTTTGCAATATCAAATTGCATCATCTTGTTGCACGATGTACTGGATGGTCATTTTTGTTGTCTGATGTAATCCAGTACAACACCACAAGCTGCACTCATTCTGCCTTTTGCTATCTCAAACGCACACTGACAGCGTGTGGGACAGTGCTGCTTTCCTGACAACCAGGACCAAAGTATCAGGGCTTCAAGAAGTGTCAGATTTTGGCACTTGCACTTAAGCCTTCCCGCATAGCCGCTCGGTGCCAAGCAAGGGCTTAGGCTAAATCGATGATGGCTAAGCCAAGAGGGAGAATGAAAGGGAGACATTTCAAACAGCTGTCTTCCCCCCCCCCCCCCCCCCCCCCCCCAAAAAAAAAAAAAGAAACGCGAGGGAAATATTATTCTGTGGACGTATGTGTGAACAGCTCAAGTGGTGTTATTTTCAGTCAAAAAACTGATCTGGATACTGTAAGAGGATCAAAATCCCAGCCAAACAAGGGACAACTTGGCAAAATGAAAAAGGTTACGTTGCCAAATGCAATAAAAGACTTATGAATGTTTTCTGATGGTCATATTGTTTATACATCTCAACCATTAAATAGCCTTTAAACTTTAAAATATTAGAGCTTTGGTTCACAAGATGGAAAAAAGTCTGATGGACAGAAAAGGTAGAAATACATTTCAGATGAAAGGTGAGAAGAAATCCAAAGCAACAGAGATGTACAAATTGAGATTGAAATATGTAAATGAGCTGGATGAACTTTTATTTACTGTAAATGCCAGATAAATAGGAGAAACCTTTAATGATGGGACATTTCGCAGTCAACTTGCTTTGCTGAAAGTGTTGCATCAATGTGTTTGATAAATTCTGACTCTGTAATCTTTCTGCAGTACGATGGAGACCTTGTCCATGTGGTAACTGTTGGCCTAATGCAGCTCCAGTCCTGCTGATGGGCAGAAAAAGGTACAGTAGGACTTTCAGCTACCAGATACGCCCCAGTGTTTAATGTCAAACCTCTTCAGACTGATGGGAATCAGATTTATAAGGGGTTGATGATAAATCCTGAACTAGGATTTTGTTTCCAAGTTTGTGCTGTGTTCACTCGCTGACAGAATTCAGATTTTCATCTCAACCATCAGGTCAAAGACCTAATCACTTTAATAATTACTGCAGGCGGCAGTAGTTTATATGCAAACTGGTGGTGAATCCTGCAAATTAGCAGAAAATCGTTTTTATTTTTTTCTGCTTTTTTTATCCTTGTGACATTTGGACCTTATGACCTTATTGTTATAATTTTTTTCTGTTTGATTTCAAAAATTATTTTATTAGTTTACTAGATTTATCATTGTTATTGCGTTATTTGGTCAACTATTCTGTAATCCGCCCTCAGTGGTGTGTAAATGTTTACCGGATTCGTTACAGTAAAGGTTCCAGAGGGTTCGATACTCGGCCCTCGACTTTCTGTCATTATTAAAAACCCTAATTATTTTAACTTTGTACCGAGCATTAATTCGTTAATATGTTATGTAATAAATGTTTTCATACTATCATGCATCAACTTGTTTTTTACAATTTGTTTTTCAGTTTTTTCAAAATCACTATATTTACCGTTAGTTTTTCCACATTGTAAATACAAAACTACAACGACTAGTCTTCAGGCAGTGTCAGTACACACTGAGTATTAATTATCTATTAGTATATTACTGTTGTTACCGGGAGCTGGATGACATGTGACCTCAGTACAGCTTAAAAGCATGTACCTGTTTAAAAATAAATGCATCATATTAAGGAGTGAACACAAATCTGAAATCTGAATAATTAAAGACTAATGTTGTTCAGTGTGTTTGTTTGCTGCCATTTAAATAGATGGTGGTCATGATGATGCCATAGCTGGGATGAGCCCTGATTTACACACTCCTTGTACCACTGCAGCTGGACAATGGTTACATCATTTTTTTTTTTTTTCAAATCGCCTCCTTGGTAATGACAGTAATTATCACAATCCGAGTCCTGAAACAAGGCGGTTTTTGGCTGCCATTGTCCATTTCACCACTCAATCCACAGCCTCATCATTATGTCCTTTGGGAGGTGTAACTGGCATGGCCACTGCATAACCAGCCTGTGTGTGTGTGTGTGTGTGTGTGTGTGAGCCGGCACAAAAGCTTGGGCTCGGGTGCAAAATGTGAACCAGAGACGCTAGTCTGGATCAGTGCCAGGCGGCAAGATCTTATCAGCACTGCCATGACCTCATGTTGTGTTTAAATATCTTTTCACAAAGTGTGTGTGCATCTACGTACATGAATGTGTGGAGCAAGGTTGGATGATAAATGTGGTTTAGAGTGGTTTGGTTTATTGTCTTAAAAAGGGGGAGTCCTTCAAGCAGCTGAGTGGAGAAGGCCTGAGGGGTGTGTGTGTGTGTGTGTGTAGCTGAATCACATGTGAATGTGTCACTGTATGTGTGCATTGATGTTTTTATTGGTTTTTGTTTGCATTGTGTGTGTTCTAGTCATGTTCCTGGCACATGTGTATGTACAGATGGAGTATAAGCCGCCGTCTTGTAAAATAAACTGCAAACACAAATACATTTTCATATACAACAAAAACGGGATCACGCTTTCTGTTAACACGAGGATGTGATGATGGGGATTAACGTACAGTGAATAAGTCACAACAGGTTGAAACTGAACATGTCAATGAAATGTTCTCAGACAAGATATTTTTGTTTCACGCTCAGTGTGTCTGAACACAGTGTGATTTAACTGGCAGAGAAAGATCGTGGTCTGGCTCAATAGACTTCACTCTTCAGATTTTTATTTGCTTTGAAATAAAAGCTCAGTCTTTCTCCTAACCTTAACCAAAGTGCTTTTCTTGGGCTCTGGAGCAGACTTGGGTCTGTGGTCTGACAGTGCTGCACTTCACACTTCCCACCTCACTCACAAGTCGCTTTCCATTGCTAACTGTATTGCTGCATTCATTCAAAGATGCATCACGTCGAATCAGAATCATTCACTCATTAAGTTCCTAACAAAAATGTCGGCGTTTGCAGTTTATTTGTGCAAGAACCTCATTTTTAGGAGAACGAGTTGGTATGAGGTTCATCCCTAAGGGAATGATGTGCCAAAGATTCTCGTGGAATAAAATATATTTTTAGTTATACCTAGAATTATTATGCAGTCCCTTCAGGAATTTGCAATGTTGAAGGCGACTTTGCAACATAAAACATAATAAAAACATTGCAACATGAATCACATTTTTTTTTTTTTTTTCTTTTGTGAAAAGCTGTGGTGAAATCAGACATTGTTGACTCACAGAAAGATTCACGAAATCCTGGAGGGACTGAATACTGGGAGCGTACACCTGGTGGGGTGGGAATCGATCCTGCGGCCTTCTGCATCCCAACCCGACCCTGCTGAACTGCAAAAGTGTTGGACATGAACGGTGTGTCCCCTCTGGGTTGTGCAGAGAGCTGCAGCTGTGTCACAGTAGGACATTACTGCAGCACAGAAACTCATTCAGTTTTCTTTTATTTTGTTAAAAAATTCATTGCTATTACTAAAAATAATTGTAATAATGAGACATAACAGTGTCACTCTCGCTGCTTCAACATACACTGTATGTGTGGTAGCAAATACGACACGTAAAAAAAGTTGCAGCACATGTGCACGTGTTTGTGCATAATAACAGGATCCATCTAAAGGCAGCGTTATGTAGCTGTATATAGACCAGAAGCTCCGGTTTAGCTGCTGCTGCTCTCAGCTCACCGCAGCAGGCTAATGGATCACTGTCTGCGTCTCCTGTAATTACTGAAATACGACTGTCGTTATAGAAATACCGTCCCTCCTCCATCATTCCACAGCCATTAGACGCATGTGTGTGCGCATGTGAGTGGGTGTGTGTGCTTCTGCTCCTGAATGCACGGAAACGTTAAACTGTGGCTCCGTGTGTGGGTTCACTTTATGGTTCGGCAGTGTTTTTATTTGTCTGGATCGTGACGCTATGATAAAATGCTTCAGACGCTGTGAACATCAGCCAGGAGAAAGGCCAGGTCCCAAATGCAGACGGGAGCTGAAGCTCATCCACAGCCACGGGTGGATTACTGAATGGTCAAACCAGGCACAGGCTCAGGGGCCAAGAGCCTCTGCAGTTAGACAGAGATCAGCTAGAAGACACAAGATGGCTGAAAATGATGAACGACGTCTTCAAAATGTCCTGCAGAGCAGTGCAGTGACTAGAAACGAGAAATGTAACGTAACAAATTGGCAAGAAAAACAAAACTTTAAAACCAACAGACTCAAAAATGAAGGGGGGGGGGGCGTCTGTCTGTGCCCAGGGGGCCCATTTCCTCATAGTCCTTCCAGAACATTTCATTGCTGCAACTGGGGGAAAAGTTTCCAGGGATCAACGCTAAAAATAGTAGATAAATTACATATTTGACATTTCTGATGCTGAACTATATGAATCCAAAATAACAAAGTAATAAGTAATTAAATAAAATAAATAAGTAAATTTAATAATAATACAATGTACGCTGTGTGATTGGGGGAGGGGACAGTCTACAAAGCCTATAAATACACTATCGGCCTATTAACATACTTTTTATTAAGTTTTTTTGTTTTTTTTAACCTTTCAAATAATTTTTCAAACGTGTCACCCTAGTTTAAGCATGTGCCCCCTAAAAAAATCTGGAAATGTTTTTATTTGTTTTAATTTAATTGTTTTGTGTAATGATGATTCAGCTGGGAGTGTTTTTGTTTGAGTCCTGGGAACCACAGACTTTTTTCTTTTCTTTTTTCTTTTCTTTTTTTTTTTTTTTTTTTTTTTTGTTACTGGCTCAGATCTTTCAGGAAAGTACGGTTTTATGTGAAACCGAGCCTAGAAGTCTTCCAACTGCCAGTCACTTAACATGGTTTATGAGGAAATGAGTCACACTTTTTTATTTCTGCGACCGTGGACACTCCCCAAAATGGAGGTCTTTGTGTAACAGATGACAAAGATCGAAATAAAGGAAACACAACCACACTCATCTGTGGATGTTGATACTGTTAGTGAAAATATTCCACATTACCTTTTGATTAATGTCACTGGAACGCAAACATGTGGATGCACTTTTAAAAGCCCCCCCCCCAACACACACCCCAACCTCTCCCAATGCTAAACTTCTCTTCAACACAAACAACTCGTAATTAATGGCCACAAACCAGCATTAGAGTGATTGATTGGCCTGTTATTGGCCTTTTATTAAACCTGGATTAATGGCTCTGGATGTACTTTGCATGAAACAGGAAGGGAAAATGGCTGAAAGCTGCTGAGTCCTTGCACAAAAAAAGCAACACTGAAACAAAAGCAAACTGTTATCATAATGCAAACACACAACAAGTTCTGTTCTCGCTTTCCAATCTGCGTCACTAACATGGACTTCGCCACTGATGCTATTTCAGTCGGGCTTGGCAGAGCGTTCCAGTCTTCTTATTGTCTCCGCTCAGGCACATGCGAGTGCAGTAAATAATGTGCAGGCCAGATCTCGAATCTCAGTGAGGACCCTGCCTGGAAACGTTAGAAGTCTGTTCTCTGAGAAGTGTGTGTGTGTGTGTGTGTGTGTGTGTGTGTCCTCGCTCTCTGCCAGACCCACTCCACTGCTCATTTGCTGATCTCTTACTGTTTTTATGTCACTCTCTGTGCTCACACTCCCTCCCGTCCTCGCTCCCTCAGCCTCCCTGCACTCTCTCACACACACACACACACACACACATTGTGTTCATCTTTTTTATGAGCTTGTTTGCGTGTGAAAGCAGGTGAATGTGGCTCAAATCTGCAGGAAAATCTGAACTTTTAATAGATGCCAAATAGTCCATGTATTGTAAGAGTTTCAGCAGCGTCTTGTTGACGTCCGTCTGAAATTCCACTGGTATTAACTTTTATGGACCAGCTGCTGCTGCTGCTTCTGTTGCTGCTTCTGTTGCTGCCCTTTTCAGGGTTTTTGCATTAGAAAACCGTCTCCTCTTCTGTTTTGTTTCTCGATAAGTGAACATTTGGCAGCCAAGTTGAAATGTTTTTGTTTCTGTGTCTACTGAAAAGGTTTTTTACACTAACGTTCTGTTAAGACAGTTTAAGGAGACTGAAAGCTCCTTTTGAGACCTGTGGTCCTCAAAGTGGGTGACGTGTGACCCTGAAGTGCCCAGAGGATGGAGCTATGGGTGGGGAAAGACTAACTACATCGGAAGAATCTGAAAGATAATCACCAAGAGGCCGACTAAGGCCGAATCACTGGCTGAAAAGGGAAGTTTGATTTTCGCACATTTACTACCATCTCCACATCAACTCCACTTCTTTACTGGCCTGGTTCAGAGCGATTCCTCATCTTCTGCCACTACATACAGACATGCTGCTGAGTGAATGCATGTCTGTGCATAAACCTACACGGTGCTGTGAGCTGGTGTGTTCTCTGCCGAGGGGATCAAGCGTGGAGCCCAGCCCTTCAGACGATTCAGCCCAGTGGCCTCGTGGCACTTTTGGCATTTTTTTTTTTCCACAGTGATAGAAGAAGCTCCTGCAAAACTGTGGACAGCTTTCATCTTTGTGAAGTCGACGGAGGGATCCAGAATGCACAACGCAGCAGCGAACCTAGAAGCCAGAAAGATTCCTGGCTCATGCAGCAGCAGTGGTTTTCATTAAAGGGACTGGGTCCCATGATTTAGTCCAGTATCCAGCTTTTATCATGCATCATGTTGGAGTTGGTGCTATGAAATTAGTGCATCACAGAAAAGACAGAGCAGGTGGTCTGATTGAATTCATAGGAGGAAATGACAGTGGACCTGAAATGTTTTTACATTTCTGGGGAGATGCACATCAGGCTACGTCATACATTTGGAGCAGAAGCAAAAATCAGCTTTATGTGGGATTAAATAGGACGGTGCACATTTTTTACACTAATATAATAAATGTCGTCTTCAAAAAGAGAAAAAAACACTAAACATTGGATCGTGATCTCTTTTAGCACTGAACGCCGCCTCACTGACGGCCTCACCTGGCAGGACAGGTGGGAAATGACCTTTACGAGGTGTTTGGGATCTACAGCTTACCACAGCTCATTGGGAGGGATGTGCATGTCCTCCAGCTCCTGTAACCTGCTCTGTTAAGGAAGAACTGTTGCATCTGAACAGCACTCGCTGCCTCGTCGCTACGCTGCTAATTGACAGTCAAATGAATTCACACTCACCACAGGCTACGTGCATGTTTTTGCAGTTATTTTTTATTTTTTTTGGATGTACGTCATGAAAACTGCTGCTCTTGTTTAATTCATGCCTGTGCAGTCAGTGTGTATAATAAACTTTGGGTGCTTTCTGCAAAGTTCCTCTGATGCCTTATCTGCCCCCCTGTGTGCACATTTCTGCCCAAATCTCTACGATCGCTCAGCCACTATATTCCCACTATTATTTTCTCGTGTGTAAATCTTCTCCTGAGGCAGCCGTAATCTAAAGGAGACAGCAAGTCTGAAAGGTGTTGTGAATGCTGACACTCAGGGAAACAAATTGGTTCTTTTTGGAAATGAGTGAACCGTAATGAATCACACTGCTTTAGTGTTTCAGAGGAACATTAGCACCTCTCATAAGTGTCTGATAATCACTTTTTTATCTTTATTTAGCTGGGAAGCATGTGCTGAACAAGCAGGCTCTTGTTAATTACAGACAGATGCACCTGGGAGATGCAGCCTGCTGTTTACCACCGAGCTGCAGCAGGATTTTAGAAATACTGAGGTCATGACCCAAAACAATGCAACCACAAAGGGGGCGCAAGCCAGTGGCTTCTGGTGCCAGAGGGTTGTGTCAGGAAGGGAATCCGACGTAAAACGAATCATGGCTTCCACACGGAATCTGACTTCCGTACGGGATCGGTCGGGGCCCGGTTTAACTACGGCCGTCACCGGTGCTGTTGACCTTATAGGGCGCCGGTGGAAATTGGCAGGGGATTCGCTGCGGGGATCCCCGAAAAAGAACAGGTGAAAGGAAAAGAAGAAGAGGTCGTGAGTCAAAACCCATGACAGACCTATAAAATACCAATATCTGCCTTTACAACGTTAATTTTCATATCAACAGGCAGGAAAACTTAAATATTTGCCTTTTTTTTCTTTTGATTGACTAATTCAGGAAAATCATAGTAATTTGTATGAACAATTAGAAAATGTCCGCTCTTTCTTGGCCTGCTAAAACATTCACTATTCACAGTCATTAGTCCTCCACTGTCCACAGTCCGCTCAAGGATTGGAACCAGCAGCTTTTGGAGACACAATCTGCGCAGCTTTGTGAATTCAATAGGAAGTGGCTAACTAGCTAACTAGTTAGCATTTTTTGCTAATCTGTGGCTAATTCCTACTGTCAGTGGTCCAACCAGTGGTGAAAATAACACTGTAGATTAAAGGACACTGTTTCATGCCTGGGACATGAGGCCAAGGAAGGGGAGAGGACGACTGGAGCAAAACAAACTGTCTGAGTCCTTCAACAGAAAATGTGTGTAATTGCTCACAAAGTGTTCTCGAATATCCAGTTATTGAGCTGAGTGAGTGTTTGATTTGGGGTTATGAACATTAATACGCTAAATTATTGCGGGAGTCGCTGCTGTCTGAATGCTAATTGGAGAATGTGAGAGACGGGTGCTGTTTTCCTACCTAACTTGGTGAAGAGTGAGCACAAAATAGAGTATTTTCAGTGATATCTCTGTTCAAAACGTTATTGTGTTTTGTCTTGTGTTGTTTTCAACTGTTATAGATAGTTCTAGGCCTCCCTTGCAGGTCTAGGCCTCCCTTCAGTTCTAGACCTCCATTGCAGGTCTAGGCCTCCCTTGCAGGTCTAGGCCTCCCTTCAGTTCTAGACCTCCCTTCAGTTCTACGCCTCCCTTCAGTTCTAGGCCTCCCTTGCAGGTCTAGGCCTCCCTTCAGTTCTAGGCCTCCCTTGCAGGTCTAGGCCTCCCTTGCAGGTCTAGGCCTCCCTTCAGTTCTAGGCCTCCCTTCAGTTCTAGACCTCCCTTGCAGGTCTAGACCTCCCTTGCAGTTCTAGACCTCCCTTGCAGGTCTAGGCCTCCCTTGCAGGTCTAGGCCTCCCTTCAGTTCTACGCCTCCCTTCAGTTCTAGGCCTCCCTTGCAGGTCTAGGCCTCCCTTCAGTTCTAGGCCTCCCTTGCAGGTCTAGGCCTCCCTTGCAGGTCTAGGCCTCCCTTGCAGGTCTAGGCCTCCCTTCAGTTCTAGGCCTCCCTTCAGTTCTAGACCTCCCTTGCAGGTCTAGACCTCCCTTGCAGTTCTAGACCTCCCTTGCAGGTCTAGGCCTCCCTTGCAGGTCTAGGCCTCCCTTGCAGGTCTAGGCCTCCCTTGCGAGCCTGAAAGTCTCAGGAAGCTTGACAGTATTCTGGTTGAAGCAGGTTGGACAGCTACTGTTTAGAGGCACCATTTACCCTAACATGCATGTCTTTGGCCTGTGGGAGGAAACCGGAAGAAACCCACACAAACATCTTTCTTAGCTACTTTACTTTGCTACGGTTTAAATTTAAAAAGTACAAGCTTAGGAAATGATGTGATCAGGCTGCTGCACACGAGTCTAAAATAGTGTAGGTCATGCGATGGACTGGCGACCTGTGGAAGTTGATCAGCTTTGCTGATGTGGGTGCTGGCAGTGAGGTCTGGCCTAGCAAACATTACCTCGCTATAACTACATCCAGAGACATGAGCAAATTTCTGTCGAGCTAATGCTGCATGTATTCGACCTCTGGCCAGATGAGCTGCTGTGTAGGAGCATAAAAGATTTTTATATGACCTAATGTTATTTGTGTTCTGACATCATTGTATATGAATTCTTCAAGACATCACTGAGATTAGCGCATATGAAAATAAACTAGTGGAGCAGCTGAGTCTGAGTCTGAGCGAGGACGGAGCTCAGCCAAGTGTCCCTGTCTGCAGCAGAAAGGGAAGCAGACAGCTCCGGTAAAGTCAGTTACTTCCAGGTACTGGTGCTCTGAGAGGAAACGATCAAAACACTCAGGAACGTTTCCCAAAACTTGTTGGGTAATCGCCAACTGCTACGAACACTTTAGCCTCGCAAACCTACTAATGTTTCTTCTCGAAGAATGTAGGATGATTTTATTCTTCACAATTATTCAGTGCAACAAGTTAGAGTATTAGCCTGTTGAAACTATGGGTGTAACGACGCACCCATGTAATCGGGCGTAAATACATAGGATTTACATAAAAGGTGACGAGTAGGAAGTAACATGACTGTGTCTAGTGAGTCCACTGATGAGCGATCATCTAAATTATGGGAGTATTTTGGTAAATGAAAAATTGTATTTTTCAATTTGAATTACATTTTTTTTTATGAGTTGTTATGTTAATTAAAAAATAAAGAGCGTAATGGAAAAATAATTAATGGATTCAATCAATCGAAAAAATAATCTAAGTAAAACGATAAAAGAATAATCGATAGGTGCAGACCACCAAAGATCTTTCAGCTGAGGTGACACTGTTTTGTTCCATTTAAAAAAACAAACATGATGTTTCAATTTGTGATATGAAATGAATAATAACCTGTTATATAAATGCTCGTGCACCGCCTGTGAGGCCTGGGAAAGGTGGAGGGGGCTTTACTCACTCATCCACCAGGTCCCCATATGAGGTACCTGGAAATAAGCTATTAAAAATGATCCTCATTACTTTTTGTGGACATATGTACACGGTGGACACCACAGTAACAGTATTTGTGCTTGATGTTCAGACGCGTTTCCTGCGGGAGATGAGGCTCGAGCCAAACTAACCACTGTAAAACATTAGGGTCCGAATACACGGTGCTATATGACAGTGTGTATGTTTCTGTGTTATTCGTGGTGTGAGCTGCTTTATTTTACTGAAGCACTAATACATGTTGTTCACAGCCATGTTCACTAAATTAAGTTGAACATTATTTGTTCAAGATTGTTTTTAGGAAATGAGCTCGCGCTTGACTGGCTTTCATATTTCCAGATGAAACGGATCCCGCGTGCACCTGCACTGGAATGTAAACCTGAAAACCAACGTAAACGCAGCCAGAGGAACTTAAAGCGAGCTGAGCTAAAAACGAGCGAATGACGGGGTTTGAACAGCGGTCCGCTCATTGGACACTGCCCACACCGCGCGCCAAAGCCACACGCCGGTTTGCGTGCGCACTTTCTCCTGCTCCAGCCCCGCACGCACGCGTCGGGAGCGCACAGAGGGCGCACCGGCACCACTTTGCTCCAGACCCTCGTAGCAGTCGGTCGCTGCTGGTTGCGCGCAGCGGCGTCTCGGAGCAGGAATTTGGGGAGTGGAAATTCCTCCTCCACTTTCGCGGCTCGGCTCGTTTTCCTGACATTTGTGCCGTGACGCTCAGTCGGTCGCTGGCAGCACAGAGAGGCGCTGAAGGAGCGGAGTATCTGCCGGGCAGCGCTCCGACGCTCCCCGCGGTTGGTTTTCACTGAGCAGCGGGTAACCAGCGATTTGTCCTGCTTCGTTTCCTGCGTGGAAGTACCGCTAACAGGGGCTCGGCGAAGAGTCGCTGCCACTTTTGGCGAGCGGAATTTTCCCTTTTTTTTGTGGGCTCATTTTTCGCCTTTTTGTTCCTGCATTTGGATTATTTCTGTTTCCTGGAGGTATCAAGTTGTTCCCTGAGAGACGCGGGGGTCTGGTGCTGAAGCTCGCAGGATGCTGGGAACCCTACAGCGACCAGATCTCCTACTTTGAGACAATTTCCCGTGTGTGTTTTTTTTTTGTGTGTGTGTGTTTTGCCCCTGGACGTTGTTTCTCGCCTCTTTTTCGTTTGGCACAATGTCAGTGCTGCACAATCTAATAAGGATGCGCAGTGGATTGCTATTGTTTCTTTTCACCCAAGTCTTCTCGGTGGCTCCGTTGACTCAGGCTGGTAGGTGTTAACTGGTTGTTGAATGCCGGGGCTTGACAACAGGCGGCCCGGCTCTACATTGATCCGTTTTGCATCACTTTGCACCATTGTTGCCTCTCACCTGTTATGCCTCGGCGTTTCCCTTGAGAGCAGGTCTGCGGGGATTCAAGAGGGTCCCCGTAAATACTCTGTCTTATTATCTCCACGGACAATAAAGGACTGAAAATACTAGACGAATGACAGCACAACAGGCGTATTTTACGCACTCTAATCCGAAAATACGCCAAGTATCTGCTGCCATAACTACAGGCGATTTGATCTCACAACCACACAATAAGTCATTAGGTTGTGGTTTCCTCCTTTTTATTTAAAGATAAACATTTTCGTTTTTGTAATTTCCCATTATGTGACACATTTTTATTAAGTCTGTTCAGCATTTTGAGCCTTTTGCGTTGTTTTTTTTTTTTTTTTTAAATTCAGGCTACAAACAAATGAATAAATAATTCATTAAGAAAATGAAATCATATCACCCTGCCTGCTTGCAGGGGGAGCAGATGCAGCCCACCTCACCCTCACGGGCGTAATCGCACCTTACGGCGGGGATACAAAGGAACCCACCTCACTTCATACCACACCTTGTCTAAAATAGCGGAGTTTAATCCCCTTTCCCATCTTGATAGAAATTCATAATCTGTGCTACAATGTGCGAATCGGGGCTTGGCGCAAGAATTCGTGCTTTTCTGCCAACATATTTGTAGCTGTATGGCGCTGAATATTTGGGTTTATGATGGTCCCCAGCTGCAGGTCTTAGATGCGTTCAGGCCTTTCACACCACGTTTGAGTGCAGCCCAGGGCCCAGAAAGTCTGTTTCTCTTGGTGACCGAACAACTTTCTCCTGTGCTGCAGATAAATGCGGGGGGAATATCGTGATCCACAGCGCGGACTACCTGACCTCTCCGGGCTATCCCGGCGCATACCAGTCCTCCCAGCAGTGCGTGTGGGTGATCACCGCTCCTCAGCCGGACCAGAAGATCCTCATCAACTTCAATCCGCATTTTGATTTGGAGGACAGGGACTGCAAGTAAGAGTTGGCTCCTCACTGTCTCTACTCTTCTCCTCCAACCCTCCCTGTCTCTCTCTCTCTCTCTCTTTCTCTCTCTCTCTCTCTTCCCTCTCTCCTTAATCCTGCCTGGATACAGTGTGAAACTCTGCCACCTATTGGACAAGGAATTAAAAACCTGCTCCCCGTGAAGTAGAGGTGAAAGGATGAGATTTGGCAGTGAGGCTACTGGTAATTACTTTAGAGGAAATGGGTTTTGTAATTCAGACTTGATAAAGGGATTTTGTTTGGGGGGGGTCTTATGACATTGGGCTTTGGCTGATATTTGGCAGGAATTTAGAGGAAAGTAGAGCCAGCAAAACTCTGAGTGCAGCAGCCTTTTATTGGAGTCCGTTTGCTCATTGGCAGAACAGAGAAATTGTGTTTGCTTTTCATTTTGGAGCCTGAGTTTACCTGTTTGTGTTTGGAGTGGGAGCAGAGTGTTTCTGGCTTTTTGCGTTTGGGTGACGAGAACCTTAAGAATCTCATTTAATTTTACAAATTGCTGCAAGTGCTGTTGGTTTGGTTGAAAGAGAAGCACACAAAAGCTTTTTGGTCTGAGGCTGCCTGCAGTGAAGTTTTCTCACCTTGGACTCGATCATCCACCTTGAAATTTCCAATTCTAACTGCAAAGCTGAGTTGTTGGCAACAACTTTGATACTGAACTAAACATTTCAAGCACAAATGCTTCAAGTTCCAGCTTGTAAAATGAGAACATTTAAAATAGTTTTCTACTTTGCACAGTTGTAAAGCGCAGTGTATGTGGGGTTTGCCAATTTGATCAAACAAGGAATTTGATGACAGAAGCTGTGTCTGTGGGAACTTTACAGCATCAACAAATAAATGGATAAATGGACAAAAAAAAAGAATAAACTGGTTCGTGAGACTCGGCACAGCTCAGTCAGGAGATAGAAAGTTTTTGGAAACAGAACTTACATGACCTGCATGTCACAAATCATTCCTGCACATGGAGGAGTTCCTGTGCATCACCTCGCAGACACACACAGATTCACACAACCTCTCCTCCACCTCTGGTCGACCTGGAGACACACACTGAATCGTGTGCTGCAGCCCATGTGTTGCTCTCCTCCATAAATAAGCCGGTTTTTGTGTCGGCTCCTCTGTCCTTTTTAAAAGCTCCATAAACAGCTGCGGTGTAAATCACCACTGTCTCACAGATGGGGTCCTCCAATACTATTGGTTCATGTTTCACCACCAAGGGGCTAATAAACCATTAGTGTTCCATACAGATAGTGGATATTGTGTGTCATTGAGTGAATTACACACCTACATGAGCGTTGTAGCTAACATGCTGGGAAGATCTTCTTCTTGAAAACCTAATTTTGCGATGACCTTATTTTGTGCGATAACCCAGGGAGGAGTGCAAGTGTGCAATGATGCCGTTTAACTACCTAATGAAATGTAATAAATCCCGGTGATAAGATTGGAGTCGGTTTTTGGCACTGCAGTAAACCACCAGCACGATAGTTATTTCCTGCTTAAATAATTTTACCGTAGCTTAATGTGCCGGAAAAAAAGCTGTTCTAAAATCAAATATTGTGGTTTCATCAGGTAAAGATGTGTGGTTGTATCCAACAGGAGAAGAAGCTCTTTGTAATGTTGCAAAATATGGAAGTGTAGCTTACACAGTATCCAATCTGACCTTATTATATATCTGAGGAGCCTCTTCTTGATCTTCATGTACCCGGTAAAAATTTGCTCATTGTGAGATGGACATGCTGCTGCTCACTGCTGCGGGAAACAGGCCCGTGAGCAGCCAGGCCGCCCAGTACCATGTCCTCTGTCCAAGGGGGCCTCCCCATCTTGCTTCATGCGTTTTATTCTTCGTATGTGTGTGAGTTTGTGTTGGATGATGATGGGGTGTAGCTCATGGCTCTCTGACTTGGCAGGAGCAGTGTTGTTTTTGGGATGGAGTCAAATGTTCGAAATATGCCCATTGAGCGGGGCTTTAAGCCTTTGGCGAGACCGCAGTCCCACTTAAAAATTTCCTGAGATGATATTTAAGTGTTGTATTTCACTGTTTGATGCCAACGGGCTCAACGTCAAGTCCAAAATGACACTCGGGGAGACAGTGAGACCTAAATCAGCAACAGCAACACAATGTAATGTATTGTAGGGAATTTCAAATCTCCATTTTTGTGCACTGATGACTTGCTGTATTTGAGAAGCTTAATCCGCCAACAGTTTGACTGCTAAATGAGACTCTGATAATGGATTGTGCCGTACACAAGCAGGCTGAGAGAGAAGTGTGTTTATCTTTGCTCCAGTCCAGTAACTGTCCCACTGACTGAGCTCGTTGGGGTTGAGTTAGCCCCAGCTTGTGCCCCTCATGGATTACATACCTTCGAGTCACGGCGCTAACTGTCTGGATACCCCCAGAAAGCAGGACATGGCAACCATTTCTCAAAGTGAATTTCATTCTGAAGGCATTTCCTGAACCCTCATACACTCCTCTAGCTCTCTGGAGTCCAAAATAATCAAGGTTAGGTTAGAGAAAATATTGTTTTAGTTTCTTGGGTGTGACGATTTCTGTTCAACCAGAAACGGTCTAATCGTCTTTATTTCAAGATTCGTGTTCGGCAGGAATTAACAACTTCCCGCTAATGTCTTGCAACTTCCCACCAAGGTTGGTAGTCTGCCATCTTTGTCTGCAGCCCGAATACTCATGGAAAAAACACTGTCTTACCTGAGAAATGAAGGATATTTGTGCATCCTAGACAGCTGGAAGTGTCTATAGCTGTGTCTCCGTTCAGGGTGACACAGCTAAAGATCCTGCATTTAAAAACCAATTGCATCACTGTAAAGGGTCTGATATTGGTCTGTACTTATAGCATAGCACTTTTCTACCTATTGGCGTTCAAAGCGCTTTGCTGCTTCTCCTTCACCCATTCACCCTCACAGTCGCACACACACTCCCTCACGCATGGGGTGAGTCGGTGGGGTTCAGTGTCTTTCTCGATGACGCTTTGACATGTGCTCTGTCATAACCAAGTTGTCTCGTTGTGAATGCTGTGGAACGCAGCCTTCTTTCACTGGCCTAGCAAGGCTTCCAACGGGTGGAGCAATCGCAGCCCGAGCTATTCCAACGTTCTTTGTGCACTGGTGATTAAAGAGGATATAGTGGACTCAGAGCTGGATGAGCACAACGACACAAGAGTTAGCGCTGTGCCTAGAATGTGTGTAATACACGAGAAACACAAGTCGGGGCTGAGAGTCTTGTGTGGATGTGGATGTTCTGTGGGCCAGTGGCATAAAGGATACAGTCAAATGTTCTCTTTCATGTTTTCTTCTAATTGAAATGTATTATTGGAATGACACCACGTCTTTTCCTCCCGCATCAGATACCATGTCACTGCCTGCCCATTTCTTCCAGTCCCATAACTAAATAACTGGATCTAACTGGAGGATGTTCCAGGGCTGCAGTTAACCAGCCAATCAAAGACACAAAGTCCTTTACAGGCAAACGTCAGCTATGATTTCAAACGTCTGCGTCACAAAATATCTTCCCTGAGCAGCCTCGTGACCCAGAGTTTGTAATTAGGATCCCTAATTACAGCTTTTTTAAACGTTGTCATCCCGGAAATGTTTTTTGGACAGTACATCAGCGATTCGTGAAGACGGAAACTGAAAATGGGGTTTTGGACAACAATTACATGAGCCACCAGTCTGGAACCCGTCATGGAGAAGAGCTTCATGCTGTCACAGGAACAACCCTGTATCACAACCATGCAGAGATCCCACTGTAGTATCTTTTCAGGTGAAGGGACTTTACTTTTTTGTACAGGAGGCCATGATCATCTCCTGGAAAACGGTCCGTCTGGGTGATGAATCCAACGTTGACCTTTTTGGTTCCACAAATCTGCGCTCAGCCAACAGACTGTGGTTTAGACGAGAACCAGTGACACTTTTGTTCAGACACATTAAGACATGTCGGCTCTGCCTCCGTAGCCAATCTGGAGCGGCACCAGAACAAGTCTTGTCTCGCGTCCATGTCTGAAATAGCACGGCCGACAAAGTGAATCCCCGCGGAGCTCGGTGAAATAGAGCACAGGCTTGGGTAAGGAACATGCGTCGGTGGCAGGATAATTTGGGACATCTTTTTAGGAGTTGGCTGAACTGTTTCCTCCTACATGAAGCTGCACTGGCACAGTCTGCACCTCTCACGTATTCACACACACATACTGAGGACAGCAAAACTTTCTGTCACTTGCAGTATGCTTGTTTCACACTCCTGTTTTTTTTTCTTCTGCTCACACAATGAGACAAACACTCGTGCACAGAAGCTATTTTAAAGGGAAAACCCACCATTTTCAAAATTGCTTGTTTGGTGCAATCGTAGCCGTTTTGTGTTGCATAAATAGCTGAATGGCCAAACCCAGATCGTAGGAAAGAAACAAATTACACGTGTCAGATTAGAGGGGAAAAAATCCATATCTAAACCATGCAGATAGACAAATGTGGAGAATTTGGAGCAATGTGTTAGACAGAGCTCTCCACCATCAGACCAGTGAGGGAATTTCTTCTTTTCTTTTTTGGAAGACTGGTTTTCAAATCTATGCCACATGGCACTGAAACTGTTCTTGGCGCTTGTAGTGTCACGCAGACACCTTTTTAAGAAACGCCGTGTTGGTAATTTCTGTGAAATATTCACGTTATCAGAAACAGAGGGTAGCACATGCTTCCCTCACATTCAGCCCTAATCAATAGATTAAGTGGGTTTTCTTCTTGAGGTGGAGCAAACTCAAACAATGAATTAACGACAAGTTTAATTTGACTGAGCGGCAAATTTGCGTCATTGACCAGTCGCACACAGCGAGATGTGGAGAGTCCAGATTAGAGGAAGCTTTCACTACAACCGTTAAACCGCCCACAGCTACTGAGGTTGAAACCTTTTTGAGGGAGCTGTCGATTCATCCGTAGTATGGTTTATGATACCTGTATGCACGAACCCAAAGACGTTGGTGGAAGGAAGGAAAGGAAGATGAAAATCAATGAATTTCTGAATGTTCGATGGAAGGAGGATGGATGGACGGCTGTGTCTTACTGTGAGAGTGGGAGGACAGATTAACTCATCAGCAGATGGATCGATTCATTGATTAAAGGACGGTTGAAATTATTAACGGAGTGATATGAATGAACCAATTAATGGACAAAGTAGTGGACAATGAGGTTGGATGAATGAATGAATAGAGTGCTGAGTGCTGAATAGATAAGTTGGATAAACTTTGTCTCTCAGGACATTTTGATGACCTCGTGCTGCAGAGCACTGCTCAGCGACTTTTAATCCCGCGTTTGAGCCGCAGCACAAATGCTGCATTCAGCCGCAGCCCCGCTCTCTCGAATGCGGTCGGGGCTGAGGCCTTGCTTCACCAGTGGTGCTGTGTTCAGCATTCAGTCTGACTTTGCACATTTTAAAGAAAAATAAAAGCCTCCCCTCCAGATGGTTGTGTTTTTCAGTTCCACTGCGGCCACACAAAACAGGAAGGCTAAATGTGCTGTTGTCATCGAACCATTCGCCCGTGGCTGCTTTCGAAAGTGAGGTGTGAGCCTTCAGAAACCATTTGACTGTTTGTTCTGTGTTCTGCGGCTTTTCTACATGTTGCTTTGAAGTTTGAAACCGCTGCAAGAATTAGGTCAATGAAAGCTGAATCTTTGTTTTATTTTCCTGTTTGTAGTTTGGATGAACAAATGTTCTGTCCTTTGTGAGGTTTTTCATTCACTTTTGCACCAACTGTAATGTCTCGTGTAGGTTTATGGAAATATAATTGCTATTGTTTGGAGTCTGAAGAGATTTAAAGACTCCCAGGTACACGTCCCTTTTCTCGTGCCGTCTTACAAAATTATTACATTTCCCAAATTGCAGTGGGGGCTTAGTGGGGATTCCTACTGAGCTTCCTCAAACGGAGGAGTTTGATCAGTGAATCCCTGTCGGCCATTCACTCCTCACAGAACGTGAATGTTAAACAGAGGATAAAAGGGGAAATAGAGAAAAATACGGCACATGAGGAAAGGAAAAGACATTTTTCAGGGGGAACTCCCCAATAAAAGTGTGGCCTCTGAGAAAAGGATGAAAAGGCCACAGACGGACTCGCAGACGGGGGCTTCAGGCTGGCTGTCATGGTCACTCGGATCCGACCTCTGTGACAGACCTCCTCTCCTCTTCCTTTAGCCTCAGGCTGGAATGTCGCTGTTTTCGACCAGCCGCCACCCTGCTCCGTCGCTTTCCCTCAGCCTCTTCCCCCTCCTCACTCCGTCTGAACTCCATGTGCCCGCTTTATGTTTCGGCCTCTTTGTCTCTCCCACTCCTCCATTGGGATAAATGATGGTGAACTTCTCACTGTGTATATCCTGAGCTGTTAGCTGTGTTTAATAAGCACTACACACAAGCTGATGACTGATTAAACTGTACAGCTGTTCACAGTATCAGCAAAAGCGGTTTGCAGCATAAGGATCGACTGAGCTATAACAGCATTAAGTCACTGGTTCACTAGTGGCTGTGCTCGCAAAGTTAGACTAACTACAACAACCATCAGAGTCATCAGTGGAAGATGTGGTATTGTAGTATTACTTATACCTTTAAGTGTAATGTTTAGACTGAAGTTTTTGTACTATGTGATTAATTTAATCAGCTAGTTTGTGAGACTTTCAGCATGTAGCAACAAACAGGCCGAATGAAAGGAGCGAAATGACCAAATGTCAGAGCATGAAGTGGCACCAACGTCAAAATGAACTAGCAGCCTTGTGACATTATGCTTAGTTTGTTTTTAAAATGGGGATTGATTTGATATTTGATTTAAAACACATAGAATAATAAATAATACACTGCTCACTGTCACTTCCTACACATCTGTCCTGGTTATCACAGAAGGTAAGATTCCAGAGCCTTGCCGTCACTTTAATTCACTTCGTGGCCGGCGAACTGGATCCTGCCAATGAATGTAACTTCCAGCGTTTATCCAGTAGATCAGAGGAAGAAAAGAGGACAAACACTGGTGAACAGACTTTCACCAGCGGACTCTTGTCTTTCAGCAGCAAATGTTTGTCTGATGGAAGGAAGGGCGAACGTCCAGTCCTGCTATTGTTTCTCTTACGCAAGTGTACATTGTTTGGATTTGCTTTTCTAAACAATTATGGCCACAAACGCAGTTCACACACATGGAACACACACATGAAAAGGCGGGAAAACATTACACAATATGTAAGAAAACCCGTCCTGCATAATGAACTTACTGTAAATGCAATAAAGGCCATTGTGGATGGATTGTCGGCTCACCAGTAACACACACACACACACACACACACACACTTACAAACACAGTCACACCTACACACACAAATGGAAACATATGTCAGATTAGATCCTTAACGAGCAGATTAACGAGGAGCGAGTTGCGGGGGGGGGAGAGACGGGGAACCCACTCGACAAACGTCACACACGCACAGCTGCAAACCTGGGATTTATAGATGCTCTCACTGATGCTCTCCAGATGTGCCAGAAGCAACATACACACACTACACGTACGACAGCGGAGCTTGTCGTAAACAGCCGCATTTTTGAGTGACAACAAAGCCTGTTTTGAAGCTTTGTTCGTGCTCGGCCACTCTTGGCGGTTACACACCCTCTGTGAACATCGTTTGTACAGTAAGCTCGGCAGATGGGAGTGAATGAATGGCTCGTAGATTGTTGCACATGCTTTCTATGTTCTTCAGAAACTTGAATCGCAGCACACATTCACGGTGTCCGTGTTCGCCATCGTCGCATTGTTTTGATCTGTACGGGAAACAAAAGATGGTTCTCTTGTTCTACCGCCTTTTGTCTTCAGCAGCAACAAGCATCTGTGGCGTTTTGGCACGCGGCACGTCGTGATGCACAGGCACCTCTTAGCAGTGCATGTTTAACGTGCACTCTTGTTTTTAAGAGTCGTAGCTGATGTCAAACGGCAGTGCTGCACTGCCAGTGATGAAATCCAAGTTTGGAAAGTGCTCGGCTTTCCCATCTTGTGCAGTTTGAATCGGCTGTTTTTCTGGACCTCTCGCCAGCGACAGCAGCTTTCACACCTCATTAAAGGTCTCAGTGAGAACAGCCGGGGGTCCAGGAAAACCTGTCCTATTGGCGCAAGTGTGAAAATGGCCTTAAATGAACTTTGAAGTGATGAATCTATCATTCTGTGCGCTCTGACATACAGATGCACGCTGGCTTTGCCTGTACTGCAGTTGTCAGTGTGGGCACTGACATTGTAAGATGAACAGACAAACCTTGACCCACTTTTCTTTTCTTTTTTTTCTTATGTCAAATGCGTGAAATCAAATTGAGCTACGTGCTTCTGTAGAAGGCACAAGACATCAGTGAAAGTTCTAAAGTGGATCATCCAAATCTAAATGGGTGTGACTGGGCTTCTTTCATGTGATTCGGCTGCTGAACTCATATCAGGCTTCTTGTGTTTTTAAAAAGCCCATGAAAACTCAAATTTCACGCTTGGGACAGGTCAGCGTTGGGATATGGGGTTCGGGGTCAGTCAGAGGGTCGGACTCTGTTTTGACCTTCTCCAGGGAGGATGAGCAGTCTGGGAGGCTTTGTCCTTTTTTAATACGCGCAACAGGAAACCCACCCCCAGTGGTGCCCACACGGTCATTCAGTAGCGGCAGGGACAATAAAGTCTTTCTCTTTGTAAGCTCGTAGAGGAATGTGTCTTATCTGTCCATGTAGAAACGCCCCAGGGTGAGCTCCCACTAACACATGTACATAGAAGATACACACATGAGATAAGCAGTAAAACGTTCACTCATGTAAGCATACGCAAGCACACACGGATGCATTTGGTCGACCCAAATCTTTGTGGCAGATCTATGTTTTGCATCTAAACAAAAATGTGGGGCATTTATTTTGAAAGGACCACCCTCTGGAGGCTTTGGGGTTGGACTGGCTGCCTAACTGCACGCCTGAAGCGTCACTGCATTAAGTCTTAGGCCCAGACTTAATCCTCGGGAGTGACTCATTGCTCCCGTGTGCTGTGACTTCTGAGTTATTTTTAATCGGTGCGGAAGCAACAAGGAAATGAGTGAGTTAGTCAACAGAAGTTTTGGGACCAAACGCAGCTAAATCATCAGTGTGTCACGTCATTTGTTGTGGAATTCTCCAATAACACTGATGATTGTGGTTTTACAGAGTTTTTATCTGTTATTAAAGTAGCACTGTTGTAATTCAGAGCAGCACTAGCAGCAGAGTAGAAATATTCACTTGTACAGGTTTGTGACCAATCAGACGACACCCAGGACGTCACATTCCCACAGGAGAAGGGGGCCTGCACATATCTTTGATGCAGCATCGTTGCTTTCCGACCTGGGTGGGTTGATTCAAAGTCTCGTGCTACGGAAATTGTAGCTTGTACCGTATTATTTAAGATTGGCCTGTAGTGACTCACTTAGGCTTTTGGGGGAAATTTGCAGACATTTTATGTTTTCATAACTGCAAAACTAATTTGGAAAATTGGCAAATCTTCACTTTGCAAATGCAACTCAGCAACATTAGGCATTATTGCTCAATAAAATGTACTTCAGAATGTAGGCTGCTCTTTCACAATGTCCAACTGTTTCCTCTTTATGAGCCCCCCCCCCCGTCAGTCAACTGGACTTTCATTTCCAAACTCTAGCAAAGCCTGTTGGGATTTGTGTGTGTGTGTGAATAGATCTAGATAATTAATGTCACATGTTTTCGGGGGACCGAGCGGAGTGGATGTAGGCAGATGAAGCTGTTGAGGGCTAACACATGTCAGAGTGCAGTGGAAGTGTTTATTGCTTTACCCTTAACTCACTTTAGAGACAGACAGATTGTCACTTTACAAAGGAACTTTTTCCTCCCAAATCTCTCAGGTACAATGGAGACACTTGGCCTTTCACTAAGTTCTGTGTTTGTTCAAGTCTAAAGTTACCCTGACAGAATCAGAATGTAGTGACAAATTTTATGTGGTGCTTCAACTTTTACTGCTTTTATGCACAAGAAGTTGCACCAGCACCTGGATTTTTATGGGGTCCAAATAACACAAAAGCCCAAGTTGCAACACTTTAACCTCTAGCAACTTTTCTCCGCAATTCTTTTCGACTTCTCCACATTAAAACCCCAATGAGTTTGCAGCAAAATCTAATTTCATCCTTGAAGGGATCTAAACAGTAAAACAGGAAAAAAACCCGTGGTGTTCTCCTTCCCTCGTCTGTCGGATTAAAGCTTCCTAAATGAGAACAAATTCCACCTCCTCCACGTCTCTGTTTTAATTTCCCAGCAGGATTGTGCTGCCGTGCCTTTGTAGCTGCACGGCAGAGGTGAAGGATGAGGATATTCATACTTTGGGTGCTTGGCCCAGTTTACTTTTTGGGCAAAGGAGGGAGTTAGTCTGCGAGTGTGTGTGTGTGTGTGTGTGTGTGTCTATGATCCTACTGGCTTTAATAGGATTTGCTTGAATACATTTTCTCCGTTTTTTCTTTTTTTTTTTTGGAAGAGTTCCTCCGCATCACACTCCAGACACTGGGTTTTCCAAGTTATTAAAGTTTGGATTATTTGTTTGTTTTGAAATGTGGCTTCATAGTATCTGCTAAACAAGAAATGAAATGTGTGTGTGGGGGAGTCAGTGGCATGAGTTTGAATATTTTAATTGATTATTTCTGCCCATTTTCCAAACTGTTGCGAGTTTCCTTTTTACGTATGTGTCAGAGAGGCGTCTAGTGTTTGTGTGGTCTGTGCTGTGTCTGCGGACTGTGTGTTAAAATGTACACTTGGGTTTAGGTGGATAACAGGGCAATAAGTGGGACTCACTGACATGTCCTGCTTGTTTCGGCGGTTGTGAGAACACTCACAAGTGCAATGAGTATATTCTATACACACTCCACACATACAAGCATGTGAATTTGTTTTATTTCCGTAATGGAGGGAACAGTGGGGCTGTGTGAACCACTTACATTTCAAACAACCACACACAAGTTGGTGTCGTAAGACGTTTTCTGCACATTTTTGAAAAGAAGCAACTCTTTTCAACTCGTCTTTGTTTAAATGTGTCATAAGGTATTTTCAAATAAATATACGTACGTTAAAGTATGAAATGTATCTTAATATTTCATGTTTCCTTAAGTGTGATTCCTTTGTGTTGATGGAAGAACATGATCCAATAGTGATATTAAGCATTTTTGATGATATCAGATGCTGAGCATTTGAAAACATTACAAATGGAATGTGATGCTGCAGGATCTGGCCTCTGAAAAACAAAATGGCTCCTTTTCGTACTAATTATGCCCACTTTAGATTTATAAAAACATATTCACACTTGATGTGAGAAGAGTAAAAAGTGATGCATTTGATCCTGTATTTTCTGGGCCTTTAATAAACCCAAGTTCTAGGTAACAGGTTTGCACAAGTCTGGCAACTATTGCTTGCTATGAATTGGAGTGTAAGCAGCTTCCTCTCACATCACTTTGTGCCAAGCAGCACTTCACGTTCATTTGTACCTGTACTCGTGGAGAAGCACACGAGAGGAAAGTATCTAGCAAATCTCTGCTGGGAGGTGAATTTTGTCAAATTTCGAACCCGCCCCACCATCTGCTCTCACTCGCATCCAATAGGAAATAGAAAAAAAAAAAAAGGGAAGCTGTAGTGCTTATCGTGGGCCTCAACACCTTTAGATTGTTGTTTTAGACCAGTATGGAAGCAGGAATATGTGCACATGTACATGGATCGTACTACTAAGTACAAGTGAGTATGCAAATGATTGTGTGTGTGTGAGAGAGCGAGCAGGGAACTGACTAAGAGTATTATTCATGGGGAGATGACAAGCTGTGAGTAAGACAGTGAGAGGGAAATGATGCCGATTTTTTTTTTCTTTCTTTTGGTGGATGAGGAGGGATAGACTGGTGTGTGGGTGGGTGGGTGATTGTGGGATGGTGGGTGGCGTCTGATACAACACACACACACACACACACACACATGTGCCATCTGTAGCCTCCTGGCAAACAGAACAACTGCTCTGAGTTTTTGGCACTAAAACTCTGTAACCACTCCTCTATCAGAGAATCGGAGAGTTGTGGCCCACAGCTTCTCCTCCTGTATGTGCAGGGCCTGGTACTACGTACACTGTGGAAACTCACATTCCCACTGCAGTCACAAGGCGGGTTCTGACCTTTCAGCTGAAGGGTTAAGACCTTTGGGTTGGGGTTGGGCATGTAGTGGTTATAGTAAACGTTTACGTGGAGTCTCCAGGGGATCTGAACGTCAGGGGAACGTCCTCCTATGTGATAAGACTGTGTGACTGAGCATGTGTGTTGTAAGCTGAGAGCAGTGCACCGAGGACAGCTATGCTAACAGCTTAACTTCATTTTCTGCATAGGTTTAGTCCAAACCTCAGTTAGAGTTTATTTTGTATGTAAAATTCGCTGACCTATAAGAGGGGCTTTCAGCGGTTTACTGGCATCGACAGAAGTTTGGCCCAGCGACGCTGAATATGAAAACACTGAAGAACTGATTGTTTTTCACGTTGAACCGCCAACAAGTCTAAAAGATCCAGGTGTAAATCGTTATGTGGTCGGCCGTAAAAACCATTCCAAGGGGCTACTCGCTGTGTTTACTCTGGTCAGACTGAGATCCAAGTGTGTGAAATGATTCGTGTTAAATTCCAGTTTATTTGAAAAACTGTAAGAGGGTCACAGAACTGGCCTTTTCTCCTCCAATGTCTTCATCAGCAGTGGTGAGTGCAAAGTTGGCACAAAGGCCATATTTATAGGAAATATGCCAAGTTGAAATATGTCAGACGTTTTATTTAAGGGCCAAGTTTGACTGTAATGAGCAAAACGCGCAGAAATGTGCACGTGAATATCCAAGCAAAGTGTCAAGAAAAGCATCAAACCTGCAGCTGATAAACGCTGTTTCCTGGGTTTGTGTCACCTGTTTTCATTTGCTGCGGGTTCCTGTTTTCACATGTGTATTTCAGCCACTTGTTGCACTTTGTTAGCACCATCACTCTGTCGGCAGCTGAGTGCAACACGTTCGCGTCTGTTCCTGTGGCTGTTGAAAGCCAATCTTGAAAATGAAGGAAAATCACTACAAAAAGCACGAAAAAGCGGATCGAACTGCAGTATGTGATCAAACTTTAGCACCTGAAAAGTTGGTTTGCTGGGTTCAACGTGGGATTATTTCCCTCGAATGCACGTGGTTTATAGAGAAGTGTAAAGGCCTGGAAGAATGTTAGTGTGTGGAGGTGGTGGAGAGACTCCCGGATGGAATAAATGAACAACAGAGGGAAAGAGGTGGCGTGATGCTGCTCTGCAGAAACACTGAGTCATTCCCAGCGTTGGCTTCGCTCCGCGGGAGGTGAGTTTATACCAGCTCAAACTTCAGCCCATGAAGGCTCCTGTGATACCTTCCAGATGCGTGTGGCAGCACAGTACAACAGCCAGAGCGTGTTAATGAGCCGTAGGACCTGGGCGAGAGAGTCTCCCCGGAGCTCGGTCCTCCGGTAGCTCGGGAAGGAATGTGGAGCTGTGTGAAATTTACTAATTTCATATAGTTTTATCTTCCACATTCCCATTTGTTGTAAACTTGTCCACGCTGTCGGTGGCAAGTGTGGTTTACACTGTAACACAATAATTGGATTTTTATTGGCTTGTCTCTGTATTTAGATTTATTTCTATGTGTGAACACGTTTCTCTTGTGTCTTTGCCTTATCTGAGACAAACCCCCCACGTTTTCTCTCTTCCTAGTGAATAATACTGGACAGAATTTTTGTGCCCTTGTCCTTGATTTATGTTACATTTTGGCAACTAGACAAGAATAACAACACATATACAGTGTGTCACCTTTTCACCAGTGACTCAGAACAATTTTTTCAATCAAAACGTGGAGGAGACACGTATCACGTCTCCTCCACAGCTTTCACCCCCAAGCACTGTCTGTGGAACTTCCTGTTGAAATGCATTTGGTCAAAACAAATTCCACCAACTAGACTGTCATTGTAGCCTTGGAGGCAAAAAGTCAGGGTAGAAAATGGTCCAACTGAGATCATGACCTATATGTGTGTGTGTGTGCATTTTTAAGAAGTCCGAGGGCTTGAGAGCTTCTGCTCAACTTAAGTGTGTAAAAACAACCAGGACATAATCATATTGTAATCACTTCCAATTCTTTTTTGAAAAAATAAAAAACTTTCATGCAGCAAGTGAATTTGGTGCTTTAATATTAATAGTAATAATATTTTTGAAAACCTGCACAACTCTTATGATGAATTGTTCCAGATTTCTGGTTTAACCAGATTAAGCTCCACATTTAGTGCACGGTTTGCAGCATCACTTTAGGGAAGAGTCCCAGCTAATAGCAAAAAAACGTTCATTTAAACATCTGCTGTTGGACCCCCAGATGGACCGGCAACCAGTTTGCCCTTGAGCAAGGCATTTGCTACGGACAGCTGCCTTTGGAGGGCACGACTAGCCCGTGTGGTTAATGAGTGATGTGAAGGGATGGAGAGGAGGCTGCAGGGCTGCAGACTGAGACACTCTGCTTAACTAGAGTGTGAATAGACAGAGCCACTTCATTAAACGGCCTGTCTCTGTAAACACCGACTGCCTCCAGGACTGGCTGCAGTCAGTGAGTGAGTGTAGCCATCTGCATGAAGGCAGAAAGACACACACACACACACACACACAGCTTCTCTCCATCACTCCCTGTGGCTCTTATTTTATAAGTGTGTAAGACATGGCAGGGTGGAGTAAGGGATGGCAGTGAGGCGGAAGTTTGATGCTATGAATAAAAATGCCATCACCTAAACATCGCCGCCGGCACTAAGCCGTTACAAGTGGCCCTTAAGTCCATTTCTCATCGGGCATGTAAAGACAACACATGGAGAGAGAGAGAGAAAAATCAGAGACGGAACAGATTGTGTAAGAAAATGCAATGAAACACTGCTTATGTCCTGAGCTGTCAGCTCTGCAGACTTGTCTGGGAATAACTTCGACTACTTTGTGCCATTTATTCATCTCTTTTAACATTTCACGTTTTCACTGGATGTTATGTTGATTATGACGACGTTAACGGCGTAAATGTAGGGACAGTCAGCTGTTTCATGCTCTGGTGCTACGTCTGCGGACGCGCAGAAAAACAGCATGTCCCATGTTGATAGTAGCCTGCTAACATGTGACAAAAGCTGCACCTTTCTGTTTGCATGCTAATGTTAGCCGTAAAGCAAGTCATCTTTTCTGGTGCGGCTGCAGAAAACCCATGAAGCCGAGCACGACTATCTATCTGGGCGGGTCATCGGGGCCCTTTTCTGAGAGTGTATTTCAAAAAGAAAGGGTCTTGTTAGACATACATTCCTGTGATTACACACACTCTTACCTGAGAGTGTCTACAGCTCACACGCTGAGAGAATATATTCATTCTCTCTGCAGCTTCCTTTGGGAAACTTTGTGTTCTCCCGTCAGAGAGGGCAAAGGTCAGACACTGCTTCAGAGCACACAGAGAGCCGGTATGGATGTTCTGTCTTGCTGAAGGAGCACACTGATACGGGAACTCAGCTCTGACGTTCTACTATTCTCTTTTCATCATTACTTTACATGCTAAGCAGACGCAGCTGCTTCCACAGCTCACTGTAAGGAGGAATTCACCTTGTTCTACCGTATTACAGGTTTCTGGGTTTGTCCGACAGCATAGCAACGTCTTCTGCTTATTTTCCGCTCAGTTTTTAGGTCCTCAAATTCAGAGGAATCTATAATTTACAGTCCAATCTTCATAATATCAAACAAGTCTGAGATGTGTGACTGCACATGACAAGTTACACTAATGTGTCTAATGGAAATGACTGCAGCTCATAAATAGTTTACATACAAGTGGGTTTGTTATTTATTCGGTCAGGAACAGATGTCCACACAGACCTGGTGTTGACCTTTGTAACATAATGTACATAAACAGGAATTATGTAGTGCTAATTGGTTTAAAGTCATTTTCCTGACTCGGCGTTGTCAGCTGCTGCTATTCATTTATTTCCTACATTTTGCAGAATTATCCGGATCATCAGCACACACAGCACCTCATGAAGGTAGATTTTTGCCTTTTGATTCCAAAAGCTGGAAGTCACCTTTGATTTTGCCTTTTACATCAAACTCTGCGGCTGCTGGATGTCACATCTGTACCTCAGGCCTTCTGAGGGTTTGTAACACAGCAGAGCAAATGACATATGCATCGATCTTTCAGCTCCACGGTCAGGAACACTTTAGTTTCTCGTCTTTTCCTTCTAGTGCAGTTCAAAAACTGGAAGCTGAGACACTTCAGGTTTTTCCGGATCGGTTCCAGGCGCCACAGCTTTATTTACAGTAAAAGACAGGACTCAAGGTTCATTTAGGAGCTGTTCCTGAGACAGCTGTTGTTTCTGAAGTCAAAAACAATCTGAGAGTGGCATCACAGATCTTACACATCCAACGAGTTGTGGGGATTCTGTTGCTGAATGGGTGATACATAAGTTATTAGCACACTAAGTTAGATTCTTACCTACACACTGAATTAGTCTTGTGCTTACAAATGCAGTTACACTCATTTTCTGAGACACTTTTCTGAACAGGTACACACAGTAACACAGTAACAGGACAAGTGCACACATTTACTCACACACACACACACACACACACACACACACACTGGAGATGCTGAGAAGCAGACAGCGGTGGGTGGACAGAGGGGTGTCGACCGGTAAAGGATGAGGTGCCGCAGTGGAGGTGGGAGGTCCACACCGACAGCGCAGACGGATGAAGACTTTCAGTGTGCTCGGTGGGATCCGGAGCTTCCCATCGCTTCACGCTGCCATGTGTTCCTCAGCCTCTCTCGCTCTTTCTATCTCTCTCTCTGTGCCTGAGCTGCTGCCGTCCAATCTCAGACTCCCGTGGTCAGTTCACACAGCAATTACTAAAATGTGTTTCGCTTTTTTTTTGCTGTCAACAAAAACATGCACACAAAGTCATTTTCACTTGGATATTTTCATGAAGTTTAAATGTCCCATAAATCCCACAAGCTGTCTGTGTCACTGTGATATAATACGATATTATATAATAAGAATTCTTTTCAATGAGTAAAGGAAGGTAGACGTTCCACCAACATGCATTGAGTTTTTGTGTACAGCAGCCGCCTCTGAGAACCGACTTAAATTTGCTGCTCCAGCGTAGAAAAGCTCCATCATTCGGTTGAGACAGCTGTCCTTATGTGGGGTCCCCTTAGCAGCATAAAATATCCCACCAAGAAGACAAAACACTGCAAACAAACCCACTCAGCTTGCTGGATTGGTGTTTGGGGAAACTCCGAATCATTTTGCATCGTACATCAGTGGAGTCTAGAGACAGATTTGTTTAGTGCGATATCTGTGCAACCAAGCTTGTGTGGGCCAGGCTCCAAAAGGCTTTATCTCACATTATCCATAACTGGTATTAACATTCATTAACTCCCTCCCCCTTTGTGCTGCATTTGTCTTGTAAACCCTAATTAAAAAGTGAGAGAATACTTTGAGTTCTGTTATTGCTAATCATAGAAAAACTGATGCACTTCTTCATCCTGGAAGATATGGAAGGATGATTTAGGCTGAATATCACAGATGCATGCACACTGTACTCAGGCGGGTCGTCATAAAACATCGTAAACGAACATGAACAAGCAGCACTGCTCATTTAACTGCTGGACATCTCTTAAAGTGCAGTTGAATTATGATTAGCTCATTTATATAAAACATGGGCACAAACGGCTTTGCAGCAACACAACCCTGAACCTGCCTCTCCTCTCTTTTCCTGCAGGTACGACTATGTGGAAGTCTACAACGGCGGCGACGAGCTTTCTCCCATGTTGGGGAAGTTTTGCGGTAAAATTGCACCATCTCCGATCATCTCCACCGGAAACCTGCTCCTCATCAAATTCGTCTCAGACTACGAGACCCACGGGGCAGGATTCTCTGTTCGATATGAGGTCCTAAAAACAGGTGTGTAACTGTGTGTGTGTGTGTATGTGGGGGGGATGAAGCCTCATGGGAAACGGCCAATTTAAATTCAGATGTAGTAAGTTACAGCAGGACTGTGTCTGACTTTTGGATCATAGTCTCCTTACTATCCCTCACATATTTTTGGCCCATTGTGCTGAAAGAAAGTTCAGATTTCATACTTAAACCTGTGGCTAATAGTTCTATTCTTTCTTAAGGATTTTACCAAGAACTGCTGCATCATCTTTGGCCAGAAGTGAATCTTGATTGTTCCCACTTTTCCTCATTTCCAGCTCTTGTTAAAAGGTTGCATCACTATGTGCCAACTTTTCTTATCTGTGGTACCACATTGCGATAGAAAAGAGATTTGTGTTCCCAGATATCTTCAATAGGTTTGGCAGTTTTAATGTTCCTGTAATTGATAGAATGGTGGTTAAAAACCCCAGAATGGTCCTTTAACTAAGATAAAAGATAATAAAATGCTCACGTTTGTTTTCATAGCTGTTTGACAAAACCAGCACCCAGCATCCAAAAATAACCTTTCAGAGCATATAGCAAATGTTTTTCACAATGTTGTCCAAGGTTATGCAAACAGAGCTTGAACCTCGGCTACACTGACCCCTGAGCTGCAGGACAAATAAACTCCAAGACCCAGAATTCCAGATGGGGCAGGATGCTGGCAGGATAGACCTACACAAACACTGGCTGCCGAGGAAGGAACCTCGGTCCTGTGTCCTACATCTGTATTTGCTCTTCCCTCCTGGGTCCACTTGAGCAGACGCCAAAGAGACAAGCCTCCAGTGAGCACTTCAGATTCCATCAATGGGGAGCTGAGATAAATCAGATAAGGAAGGGGAACATGCGTTTACAGTACCTGAGATCCCTTTGTTTTCTTTCACCCCCCGAGATCATTAACCAGTCACAGAATCACATGATCCAAGAATAACAAGCCCCGGGTGGAGTTATGTTGAATGGTCCTGCACTGTACTATGAAAAATAGATATGCAATTGCTCCTTTGTACTTGAATGAGGAGTAAGGCAGTAATAGGAGCTGGGTTAAGGGCCCGAATTACACTAGAGCTCTTTAACTTTCTGCACCGTCTCTGTTCTCAGACGCGTCTCTTCTCCCTTCTCATAACAAAACTTTCAAATCTGCTTGTATCGACTTTAATTCCAGGGCACAGAGTTGAGCCGTGACTGATGAATGACAGGATGTTATTAGAAAGTCAGTGTAATAAATCTTTAAAAGTAGGTCGGCAGAGTATCAGCTCAGAAGGACCTCCAGAACATTTTTCATTTAGGTTTTTTCTTTTTTAAAGATGTAGCTTCCACAAAGATGTCTGATGATTTATATTTGATCTTTCTAATAAAAAAGATACAATGGGGATTCATCGACTCCAAGTGTCAGGGTCACCTTCCCATTACTTTTCAGAAAAAGTAGAACTTCACATTGTTTTCTAGCTGAAATAGACGCCGGTGATGGCGCTGAATGGGAATTTAAAGGTAGGCTGATTTTGAGGGTGTGTCAAAATGTCATAAATTGGCACTGATAACACATAAATCCATTTGTTACAAAAGAAGCAAGTTCTAGCACATCAAGAGTAGTGTCGGTGCCGATAGATTGTCCAAAGAAACGGAATCGTAATCCAAAGTTATCTGCAAAGCTAGAGCTAAGATTAAAAGTTGGGATCGATTGAAACATGCTTTTAGCGTCTGTCTGCTGTGTCTCTGTGATTTTATTTATTTTTTACTTTAAAACCTTCACCACAAGCTTCTGCAGCTTTCAGTCACGTCATCATCCCCATAATTCCAGCAAGTTGTAGTAATTTGGACAAAATATTTAAGGTCACGTAGAATTCACAGGGATTTGTTCAAGCTGGAGAGGGTGCAGTTAGTGCATAGTGAGGATCAAATCTTGCACAGCAGCTACTAAAGTCAATGCGAGCTGAGACTGAGCCGAGATACTTCGTAGCAAATCTGCTGGAACTCTGTGGTGTCGATTCATTTTGTGAATAAAAAACATGAGTGATCATCGTGTGTTGTCAGGCCTGCTGGTCTGATTCCGCAGGGATGTCAGGTGTGGATGTCTCGTCATGTCTCTGCTGTCCCTCCTTGTGTTTGTCCAAAAAAACCCAACCCTTTCCCTTTTTTTCTCTTGTTGAACACATCTGGCCTTGGTCTCCTCTCTGCAGGGTGGATGCTTCAGTGCAAGCTGGGAATTTTCCGTACAAATGTTGGGAGGACATTTAACGCACGGTGCTTCGAGGGGCATTTTGAGGTTTAAGATCAGAGGCACATTAAAGGTCGGGCACTTAGTTGTGATTTTTAAGGTGAGGGTACGAATGTATTACGTGAATAAACGTCCTCACAACTATAGAGAAACACGAGTGTTGGTGCGTGTACAACAGACAGGTGGACGGGACCCCAGGCTCATTTAGCTAATGGGCTGTTTGTCCTTGGAGGCAACAGGGGTGACCTGCAGATGAGATGGATGCTCTGACATAGAACAGGGGCTCGGAAACTAGGACAGCGTGTGTGTGTGTGTGTGTGTGTGTGTGTGTGTGTGTGTGTGTGTGTGTTAGCCTGAATTCGGGGCCTCCACCCTCTAACAAGTTAAAAACAGCACTTGTACTCACTCAGGTAATCCCCCTGCCGGCTTTCCACCTATCTTCTCGCCACATTTAAAATCCATTACAGACGGAGCAGCATATTGAAAGTCACTGCTAAATGGAGCCACTGCTATGGCTACAAACAGGCTCCACACTCATTGGAGACTCTGTCCCCGTCTCTGCGGTGCTTTTTTCACTTTGATGCCTCCAACAATAAAATGGAAAGTATCCGAGGCAAAGGCCCGACGGGTCAGGACGCTCCTGGCTCTGTGTGAGTGAGTGTTAATAACTCTTGTTTGAAAGTCACACAGCTCACTTAAGAGACGTAAAATGACCACAAAGGGATCCATGACAACCAGAAAGAGACAAAATAAGACCTCAGACGGAAACAATGACCAAACGAAGATACACGATGAAATGCCAGAAAGAACCAAAATAACCCTTCGCTGACCTACAAATAAGACGTAATAAGACATATAATGACCACATGCTGTTCAATAATGGCAGAAAACAGACACAGAATGAGGACGACAATAACAGAGAAGCCAAACAGACACAAAATGATGAACTCTGTTCTTACCACAGCTTTTCAGACCAGGAGCACGTTTGTGCGGTGTTTTAAACCGCAGCTGATGGAGGGATTGCTGAGGGAAAAAAAGATTAAAGAAACCAAACGATTGAGCAACCGATGATCTGATGAGAGCATTGTAGTGTGTTTGAGAAAAGTATGCACTTGCATAACAGAGATCAATTCACAGTCTCTTTCTACGGGAAAGACACTTAGACATTCGGGACATTTGAAATCAGATAAGATTCATTCAAAACAGTTTGAGGTTTGATGTCCGGATAAGGTTTTAAACAACAAACTGAATAGTTTCAGTTCAGCTATAAACAAAGGCAAAAATCTGTATTTTTTCCTCTGGATTTTCACAGGACCTCACTGCTTGATTTCAGCTACAGCTTGTTTTGTTAGCGCCGTGATTTGTGAGAGAACTACAGGTTTTTCCTGCTTCCCAGAGGTTTGCTTGCTTATCTTCCGCTCACATTAGAGCAGGCTGTGTTGCCTTCATCCACGACGCACTAACGTGAATCAGCTCGTGTCGGGCTGAAAAAATGATGCGGTGGCCAATGAGGTTCAGTTCTCACTTCTCTTCTTCTGGGAAAAGAAAATGATGCAGTTTTGTCTTCCCAGAGTTTTTGCCCTGAAATCACAATAACTCCTGATATTAAGCTACACAGCCTCAACGATTGCTTAACCCAAATAGCCCATCTGCACACACACACACACACACACATTTCAAAGTGTGTGCCAGCTGAGCAGGAATGACGCCTCATCCCTCTCCACATTTTCTTATACATCATTTATCATGTTGCCCTTTTAATGGCACCACCTGTGTCAACAGCAAGGGGGTCCACTGGTGTGTGTGTGTGTGTGTGTGTGTGTGTGTGTGTGTGTGTGTGCATTCATGTTTACAGGCATGTTCAGATTGGTCACATCTGGCCTGGCAACATGTGAAACCCCCGCCCCCACTGCACTCACACACACCCATCCCTGTGAGGGACGCTCGACCCCTGTCCCCTCCTCATGTCACCGCCTTCCTATCCGTCACTGTCCCATAACCTCGCTGGTGTCGCCTCATGACGAGCGAGGTGTGAACTCCACACGGGGTTGACTGATGCCAGCTGACACATGAGCGGTTGTGGCATCCTGAATGTGACTGTAAAGAAAACAGCTTGTGTGCAAAAGACGACAGCGACTTAACAGCTGCCACGTTGATACTTTCATCAGCGGTCATCTATGTCACATGGTGTTTTTGCATTGAAAAGGTTTTTTTCTTATTATCCTTCAATCGAGAGCAGCACACATGCTGTGTCTTATCGCACGTTCCGTGCAGGCATCGTTATCTGCGGCTGTGAATTGTCCACTTTAGCAAAAGTATCTCTGTATGTGTAACATCATGAGCAAAGGTCCTAAACATGATTTCAGCTGCGCTCTCTACCACTATACTGCAAGATTGTTACATAAAACCATCCAAAGAATCAAATTCATGTTGTCCGGGTCAGCATTTGATGTGTTGTATTATTTACAATACAAATATTCTACAGGGCAGCGACACTCATTTTAACTGCTTCTTATTCTTCTAGTTATTAAGCCTCATCTGCTTTCCCCATATTATAGCTCCCTGTAATTATAGCTGCTGCTCCAGATGACGTCATCAGAGCCGGCAATTCATCTACAGACAGATTCTAAATATGAGGAAGGTCGATGGCAGTTTAATACTATTCAGATATAAAATGGCTGCCCTTTAAATTACTTATGTACATTTTATACAGCGTCCCCACTTCTTTGTAAAAAGGGTTGCAAAGACAATACATTCATTGACGGCTAAATTCACTAAAATATGATATGTTAGCATCACATAGACAATTAGAGAAAGGGAACAGAAACCCATCACGGCAAAGGCATTTTGTTCTGACCAGAGAAAAGCCTAAAAGCAACACAGGAAGTAAATGCTGCACATAAAGTAAGATTATGTGATCATTAGAGGAAAGAATGTTCCCCTAATGGAAAAGTCTCCGGATCCCATGCAGTACAATCAACATATTAAATCACAAAAGTTAAACCACGAGAGCTGCTTTTACTTAAATAATAAAGTTAATGACTGAAGGATTGTGCTCTCTCATAATCCAGTTATTCTCAGCAATAAACAGCATTAAGATGAAGACTGAACGAGAAGACATGTAAACACAGCACAGCTGCAATTACAGCACTGGAAGGTGTTATGTAGAAATGCATGAATGAAAGTGTGATAAATTACACTGAGCATCATTGTCAGAGGGTGTAAAATACAAGCTGGGAGAATGTGTGGAGGTTTTCTGCTTGTAACTCAATAAAACATGTTATTTACTGTATTCAGCACCATGGTAGAAAGTGTGTCGCTGTTAAATTAAATATTAATTTAAATATATACAGATGACAAATCAGAGCAGAAAGGCATCAATAACTGCTGTAAATCAAAGATTTAGCCAGAGATGATATTTGACTGTATACTGCTAATTGGGTTGTGTCTGTGTGTTAGTGACTGTGTCTGTGTGTCTCGTCGTGTTTGCTGACCATGATCTGTTGCTGTAAACGGATATTTGGGGACAGTCAGTAAATACCAGCCAAACCCACCGCAGTCACAACACAGACGGAGACGGCTCCGACACGGGAGGAGACCGATCACAGCCGAGCTCCTCTGATTGAAATGGGATGACATGAGCTTAGTCAATAGAACAAAGGTTGTGTTTTTGGAATAAGTAACAGAGCCTGGAACTTCACTGAAGGCTTCGGTACTTGGTTCAAATCAGCGTGTTCTGGATCCTGTCAGTTATTTTTATTAAAAATAAAACTGGCCTTTTTTAGAGTTCACTGCTACTAAACAACCACATAGCTGAGTACTTATTTCACATGTGCATTTCTAAAATGTCCACATTCATCTTTGTGTGTGTGTGTTTGTTTGCTGCAGTAAAAGAAAATTATTATTAGCCTCATAAAGCTAAATGCAGTTAGTTTGTATTAATGGTCTGTGGTTTGTTTCAGTTTCAAAGTAGCAGAGAAGTCTCAAAGAACAAAGGTTTAGCTTTATGGCCCCCCGCTGACCTCTAATCCCTGACTCCACACCTCTGTGCAAGTGACAATCACTCTGTCCAAACACACTTTGACTCTATAAAAAACTCATCCTTGTTTGTTCTCCTTGCAGGTCCAGAATGCTCCAGGAACTTCTCAGCTCCCCAGGGGGTCATCAAGACACCAGGCTTCCCCGACAAGTACCCCAACAACCTGGAATGCACCTTCATGATCTTCGCCCCCAAGATGTGGGAAATCGTGGTGGAGTTCGACAGTTTCGACATGGAGCCTGACACCACGCCGCCGCCGGGAGCCCTCTGCCGATACGACTGGCTGGAGATCTGGGACGGCTTCCCTGCAGGTGAGGAGGGGGTTGAGCTCGGGCAGAGAAGCATGAGAAAGTCTGGGAAAGGAAATATATGTAGTCAGTCTAAAAGAGACTGATGCTACAACTCAAAGTCAAAGCCTTTGTCTAAGAAACAAATTCTAATGGCTAGTAAGTAAAATGATGATATAAAATCAAGCGAGAGGGTATTTCACCTGCTAAATATCTGTACCTGAAGTATCTAATCAGCTGTGTTCCTTTTATTCATCCCTTTAACATATTCAGCCTTATAAATAAAAACCAGGCCAGTGAAAAACCCATACTGTGGGTGCACTACTGCCAAACACTGACGAAAAGAGGGAATGTCAACCAAAACACGAATGGAAGTGTGAAGAATCGATGGAGAAATCTCCACAGGTGGAGTGTTGGAGCAGGAGAAATGTGATGCAGAGGAAAGGACGAGGATGAAAAAGGGTTTGAGGAGAGAAAATATATGCAGCGCTGCGAAGCGGTGAAGAGAAGGATGAGAGGAGCTCGGGCTGGCTTCCCCCTGCAGATGTTGACAGAAAACAGAGATACAGGCAGAGACGTGCGGAGGTGGATGGGAGGAGGAGGAGGGAGGAGGGGAGGAGAACAATGGATGGATGGCTTCCCTGCAGGTGGGACGAGCTCGGATTGAGCAATGGAGCCGAAGGAGAAATGACAGAGAAAGAAAAATAGGCTGACGAAGACGCCGGTTGGAGACGTGGAAGCAGGAAGGAGCAGAAATGGACATCAACTGGAGCAACAAGTCCCATTTGACAGTTCTTTAAAATATTTCTGAATATTTTCAACTTGTTCTTGTTTCTTTGCAACTAAACACAATCTGTGGTCTGCTGTGCTCACGTTTGCACAGGAACATGGTTTTCACAACAGGTGACAGGGTTGAGGTATAAAGACAAATGGGAAAGAGCTGGATTTTTGTCCACGATTCCCCCATTTTATCCCTGTGCGTCCGCTGCAATGCTACATGCTACATGCTAACACCAAGAGGGAATTTCACACTATCAGCAATTTAACTTTGGAAGATCTATAAGCCTAGTTTTTACTTTAGATACACATTTAAATACACTTTTACATGGAACAAGGACTGTTCCTGTTTTACGTGGGCAGCCATGAACAATTGTGAGCCCACCCTTTAACAGGGGACCACAGGCATTTTCCAACAGTTTTCATTTCGAGCTCCACGACAACGAAAGATGATAAAGGTGATACCATTCTTAAGTCTGTTTGCGAATATGAAGCCAATGCCAGCAAGTGCTTAGCTCGGCTTAGCGTAACGACTGGAAATGGGGAAGCAGCTTGCTTGAATCTGCCTACTAGCAGCTTTAAAGCTCATTAGGATTTGGCCAGTTTGTTCCAGAAATGTAAAGCTTGCAGTCATTTACATGTAAGTTGACCTCCTGTGCACATGTGTAGGCTGTACGTACTGACGGTGCCTCAGTGAGTCCTTCACAGCTCGCTCATGGTTCCCTCACCAACGACATTTGGAAACTCCGCTCTGAGCCTGAATGATGTAGATGCAACCTGCTCCACCCTCCGTTCACACTCCTCCCCTCATTTGAACAGCGTTTCTGAGCTTCCATTGTTGTCTAATTAGCCGTACAGTGTGGAGAGGATGGTGAGAGCTGCAAACCTCAGACAGGCCTGAGTAGGCTGCCAGGATGCCCACAATACTCGCTGCTGTGCCCAAAGCTTTGCCTGGTTATTGCCAGGGAGGAGACTGAAGCGGGAACAGGAGGGACACAAAGACTGGCACAGGTAGACAGACACTGACATACACTTTAAAGCCGTGCCAGCATACACAACATGCCAGGGCTCTTCCTGTCAGATGATCTGTGTGTGTGTGTGTGTGTGTGTGTGTGTGTGTGTGTGTGTGTGTGCGCGCAGTGCCTCAAAGTCTGAGTCTCTGTGTTTGCAGAGCGAACGTGTGTGTCGGTGCAGATAACAAAGCGTCTCTGCAGCAGGTGAAGACCAGAGTGTAGTTTTTTCATCCCATCAAATGGTTTTTACAGTGTTAACACTGACATCAAACATTCCCATCATGCACTGCTGCTGCTGCCGCTGTCGTTTCGAGCTGTAAATCAGTTCTTTGAAAAAGAGGGGAATGATTTCTTTTGAGCACAATACGTTAATCCAACACAGCAGGGCTCATTGTTTTTGCATTTTAGTCTTCAAAAGACAAATCTAATCTAAAAAAATGAGCCTAAAAATATATTTAATTTGATTTAATCTTTGATCATATTGTTTAAAAATTGTAATCCCAATGTGCAATGTGAATAATTGCTGCCTGGTCCTTGTCAGTTACTGACAGTAGATGCCTGAAGACCTGCCAGTAGGCTGGAGGACGTCTCTTATTTGAAACTGTTGCTCAGTGGTATAACTTCATTTGAACAGTCTATCCCTAAATTTAACATCCTCTTTTTTGTGCATAATTTTAGCACATTTATTATTGTAACCATGACAACAAAGGTTCAGTACTTGGTTTTGCATGATAACAACCAACAACCTATAATAAGCTTTCTGGTAGGTGAATTACAGACCTACTGTCCCATATCTATGCTGCTGATAGCAGCAGCTAGCAGCACCGTGATGGTGGTGATAACAAGGAAAGCAGGGAGCTCTTTCAGCCACACCTCATGCTGAAAATCTCAGCCTTGTGTCCGAAATCATCCTCACCTTTCTGAGGTTTTGCTCTTAAGTAAAGTGCTAAGACAAATTAACATTAGATTCATGATAGAGTACAGAAATGGTTCACACCCGTTCTTACGATGATGAACCACTTGCAACTGCCTGAATTGTAGTCGATATGAAAATGTAAAGACAGTGGAACGTGGCAATCTCAACAGGAGAAGAACTTCCATAGTTGAAGTGGAGGTACTGCTGCAGGAAGTGAACAGCAAACGAGCTGTCATAAGTTTAAAGGTTTAAAAAGCAACAAACATATAGAATTTGGCTGAGGTGGTCTACGGCCTCTCAAATGGTTTATCAACGTCACCATGTCTCATCATTCACACACCTTGTTTGGTTTGTAGAGCAGTTTGCCACCAGCCGTGTGCAAAAACATCCAGTGTCCATTTAAGATGCAGAAAGTTCACTGCTGATTGAAGGACACCTCCTGGTCCCCGTGCATATCCTCGATCCTCGATGATCTTCAGCGTTCATGATTACTTAAATATCCCTACCAATGGGTTTCCAGCGGCTCCTTTTTCAGGGTGAACACCCACAGAACTGTTGGGTAAAATCTAGGAGTCATGTGCAGGTCCTGAGAAGCACAGGGCCAAGTTCTGAAGGTCATTCTGGGAGTCGCAGAGGTTACACAACGCCGCAACATCATCCAGACCTGGAATTTAATTTTCCTGTGCAGCGCCCCTGTTTCCCACTGTGGCCCTAAAAGCTCGTCAGGAAGCTTTGAGAACATTTCTCCAACAATTTGACAACATTTAGGAGAATGCTGTCAAGAAGACAACCGAACCAAACACACAGCAAATACACAGCGGTGGAGAGTTGACGTCGCCTGTAACAACAGCAAACTGCCTTATAACAATTTCACATCCAAGAACATTCTATAAATCCATCACAGATCGTGGCCTAGCTGCTTCAAACTGGAAGTGATAAACATAATCCAGCAGATTACTGGAGCTGTTGTCATTATTTAGCCTCCAGAGTTGAAGGGAAATGTTCCCGTAACAGGTATAATTTCATTCTGGACTCAACATTCCCTCCTCGAGTCCTCGAGAGGCTGCAGATATAATATCTCAACCAAACAGGAGGCACCAACAGCCGGGCTTTGTTTCTCACTGATAAGAGGAGGATGAAATGGGCAGCAAACTGTGGGCAGGCGGCGACGTCAGCGTTTAGACATGAGACAGTCTGTTGCTGTGTGCAGCCTGTAAGAAAATCACGCTGTTACAGTGGATGTTAGAGCATCGTTTTTTTTATTATCATTACATTTGAGTCACAGAGCTCAGCGGCTGCTCTTGTGAAAGATAAATCTTCAGAAAGTTTGCAAAACTCCAGGCAGTTTGAACTCACATTTGTACATTTTCTTCTACAAATGAAATGTGTGCTGCACAGTAAAGATTTGAAACCAACACAGCTTTAGTTTAACGTGATTTGTATGATGTGAGTTGAATTTTAAAACTCTAATTATTGGCTGTATTTGTCCACATGTATATTCCTTTTTTGATACAGTGTCATACTGGATGTCTTTTGTTGTGCAGCTGATTATTTTGGTAACACTTTATTTTATGGCTGTGTAATTTTTAAATAATTTCCTATTAATTTTCTGGATAGAAGAACTAACTAATTTGGCACAGACTAATTAAATTGGTGCACTTCCAATTAATTCTAGTTATTATTTGCTAGACAGGTCCACTGTGTATTCAGAAATACGGAAAATGTCTGCAGGGAAGCATCCAATTTAGCAAATGGATATGATATGAGTTTGATATGAATAATAAATGAATATAATTTGGGGCTTCAATGGAAGTTTGAAAAACAAAACAAAATTTTACATATTATTGACACCAAATTATGTAAAGCTTTACAGGAAATGTGCACTTCATCTAAGTGTAAGGAAATGAATGGAAATGCTGCATTAAGTGTAGTAAATTAGTTTCAGGGATTTACAGTTTTTACAACTCTAATAAATAATATTTAGTAGTTTAACAAGGTGGAGCTGAAAAAATGAGCAGATCTACAGATTTGACAAACTAACTGCACTGTCTTGAGATGAAACACTTGTTTTTTGCCGTATTTATATATAGTGTTTGGATAATAGGTGCCAACTCAATATGTCGTGGAAATGAGTGTTTCTGCCACCTGCAAACTCACCTTTATATCTGCTTCAAAAGGTGTCACATCAGTGCTGAGAGGTGAGAGATGAGATCAGCTGCTCACTTTTGATGCCTTGAGATCCAAACTGAAGACAGTTTGTCTTGTTTCAAATCCAAAACTGGACATTTTTTGTCTTGAGTTCTGTGTGGACAGAGTAGGACAGTTGTAAAACAGTTGTGTGTTTCTGCTCATCTCCCAGCACAGCGAGGCAAAGAAAAGAGAATTTGAAAAATAAAAGCTCAGTGCAGTTAATATGTGAGGAAACTGATGTTATTTTCTCCTTTTCTTTCTGCCTTCATCCCTCCACCTTTACTCCTTCTGGCTACCTCTCTTATTCCCTCTCCACCCTCCCCCTCCCCTCAGTGGGCCCCCACATTGGCAGGTACTGCGGCCAGACGTCCCCGGGCCGTGTGGTCTCCTACACCGGCATTCTGTCTATGATCATCACCACTGATAACGCCATCACCAGAGAGGGATTCTCCGCCAACTACACCATCCGCGAGCGCAGCTTCCCCCCGGGACACGAAGTCGAGGGTAAGCAGCTGGAGGACGGTGGAGGTGTCATCGAGTGTTAGCAAGAACCAGGGTTCGTTTATTGTGTCACGTGCCTCACGCAGGATTGAAAAAATGCTCTTACTCATTTGTAAATTGCTCAACTTGGAGCTGTTGCGCATGTGATCTTTGACCTCTGACCTCCCTGCTGCCAGGAAAACAGAGGACTGAAACAATGGGGGAAAAAAATGTATTTCACTGGTAAATCAGTCATATGGCTGCTCCAGACAATCAGCTTGTGTCTTACCAAGGAAGAAAGTCTGGATCTAATGCACCTTGACGAAGTCATGTTTCATTTCATATTCAAATGTTTGTACATCCTTAAAAATGGCAGCGTATTTTCCAAGCCAAGTCTTTGTGGTGAACATAATTGGAATGTGTGACGAGTAACATAAATGGCAAAATGCAGATAGTGAACATTTCGGTACAATTCTCTCAGACAGCACATGCTTTTTCACATTTCACATTTTTTTCTCTAACTTGAGGGAATTTGTTGCCTAAACTGTACCATACTTGCAACTGTCCAGTCAGATCTGTGGCCTCACAGGAAATTGACCTCAAACACCAGTTTGTGACTGTTTCAATTAATAGAGTTAGTGCTTAATCCCTAAAAGATATACGTAGCACGGGAAGATACTCCAGTCCGTGCAAAACCCAGAGATCTTCAATTTCACCTCATGTAAAAGTGACAACATTCATCAATGTTTGGCGTTTTAGCTTTAATCTTTATTTGTCTTCTGGTTTGGTTTGCAGCGAGTCACTCAGTTTAGCCATTCGTCAGCTGTTGCTGCAGTTAGCTGGGGATTTTAATTTAAAGAGACAGTTCATTTGTTCCGAATAAATGTGAACAAAATGACTGAAGACTAAGCAACGTGCACACTGCCGTGTCTTATTAGTAGATTTTAGGGCTGTGAAAAAACTCCCCGGTTTCTAGAACATAAGAAAACATTATGTTATGTAGGGAAAGGATAAAACCAACAGTAGCCTCTAAATATCAGATCTGAATTTAGCTCCACAACATTGGAAATATAATCTTATCTCATCTTAGGCTGTGATTCTGGTCTGATAAAGGCAGCTCATATTTTCTTCATTTTGACCTACTTCTCTTATCTTCTCATGTACAAAACAATGCGATTGGTCAATGTTATCACAAGGTGAAGCAATTCTTGTTCTTAGTTTTAACATCCAGTTCATGTTGCACGTCTGTTAATATGCACATGTTCTTTAAAACCGGTCGGCTTCAGTTGGGAGCTTGAGCCAGTTGAATTATGCAGCCCCGTATGGCTCTTGCACTCTGCTAACCCCAACCCCTGTTTAGGAATGTGCACAGAGGTGAGTTTGCGTAAGGTCCCACGGTGGCTGACATGGACATTTGGGGGGAAAATGGACCTAAATTCCCCATTTCCCTTTTTTAAATTGATATTAAAAGACCTGAAATAAGTGGATTGTGATGTTTGGATTGTTCTTTAGCTGACGATTTATACATCCCAACTTCACACAGGGCAACTAATCTGTTTGAATACTTACAATAAATTACAATGAATGTGTAACAGACAATGGAACTGTCACACTCAAAATAGCCAGTGACGACCGATCAACCCAAGTTCCCACACATGCAGAGCATTTTCTAGAGCTTTTAATGATTTCTTATGATCTCATCAGCAGCTGGTTGCCATAGAATTGAAAAAGTTCAAATGTCCACACACAGATCAGCCAGTGAGTAATTGTTGAATGTTAGCTGGAAAGCTGAATTTGAACACAAAGCTAAACATCTGAATAAACTTAAAGTGCTGTTCAAACTGTTAAAATCACGAATAAAAAGTCATAATCCGTATAATTCTTTAACTCTAATGATCAGATGTTGGACTGTAACTTACAAATCATAAATAAGTTAAATAACTGTATGTAAATCCAATAAATGATGGAAATAGTTTTTTCTCTTTACCTTAAGCATTTCCATTGATAAATGGCTGGATTTCAGCCGTATGGAAACTGAAATGGTTAAATTAAAGCTAAATAGCCACAGACATGAGCTAAAAGTAAATGCTGAAAAATACATAGTATTGTCATCAAAAACCACTAAAAAGCCAAAGGAAATAAGAAAAACAAAGAAGTCATCTGCCAGACAGGCTCCATAGTCTGGTTACACTTTGTCAGAAAGGACTTCCAGCGAAGCAGGATTGTTACCAACAGCCACAGAGCAAACACAACCTGAGATCCTGTCATTCTGCTCTCGCCGTCACAAACCGCCTCCAGCTGAGATGCTGATCGGCGTTCGTTTATGTCCTGTCTGTCTTTTTGGAAGGGGAGACAGAGGTAGACGGGGGCTTGGAGTTTCTGTCTCGTGCCTGCTGTGAGAGGTTATGTGGAGGCCTTGTCACAGTAATAATAGGAAGGTTTGTGGAGGTGGAAGCTGAGGCAAAGTGAGAGACTTCATGAACTGATGCAGCAGCTGGAGGGTTTTTTTACTGTCTTGTCTGCCTGCAGTTTGTTTTTGGGCCAATAATCAACGTGCGGAAAAAGTTTGGGCCTGAAAACTGTCAAGTTAACAAACACGAATCCAACTTTCTCAATTTATGCTGATGTCGCAAGAAAACTCTCCCCGACTTTATTTGTGGAACCTGTGATGTAAGTGTGTTTGTGTTGGTTTGCCAGACCCTGTGTCTCCACACAGCCTTCCCACACACACACACACACACACACACACACACACACACACACACGTTTCCTTTCGTACCCCCCCCACCCAAACTCCCCTGCTGTGACACAGTGGACGCTGCCTCCTCAGAGATAAAAACTCTTGAGTCTATCCACATGCTGTTTTGAACATGTTTCATAAGAGCAGAGGACAGAGGAGTGTGTTGGCCTTCAGGGAAATATGGAGAAATATTACAAATCAAAGGCAGCTGCACTGTGTCTGTGTGTACAGACAGAATAAGGCTGCTGTCATCCTCATTACTAGTTGTTTGATCTGATTGAAAACATGGCAGATTAATCAAATTATCTATGAATTAATTAAGTCCTGCAGAACTTAAAAAAAAAACAAAAAACATTTTTGTTGTGTTTATCCAAGATGTAAAACTCTTCCTGTGTTTAGGTTCTCAAATGTGAGGAGTGTTATTGTTAAAGTTCCCGACACGTTGAGCGAGGAATTTGTAGCTTGTGTGACTCTGCGGTGCCACAGCAGGGAGCAGGGACGGACATTCACACCTCTGATTACACTGCTCTGCTGTTGTTTTTCTGCCTCAGTCAAATTTATGGCTTCAACTTGAGCTGTTTGTGGTAGAAAACGGGCTCCGGAGTAGAATCATAAATTCAGCCATTAGCTAATGATGTGTGAAATAGTTCAGAGGCGGTTAGGATCATTTTCATCACCTCTTGTTACCTCACTTTAAAACATATCTGCAGTGGAATCGACATCGCTCTTGTAACTCCGTTGCAAAGCGCTTCAGGTCTGATGTCGCTGTTAAAGCTAATGCACTTTTGTCCGTGTTTGCAGATTTTGCTTGTATGGAGCCACTGGGCATGGAGTCCGGAGAAATTTCCTCGGAGCAAATCAGCGCCTCCTCCCAATACAACTCCAACTGGTCCCCGGAGCGCTCTCGCCTCAACTACAAGGAGAACGGCTGGACTCCCTCAGACGACACCATCAGGGAGTGGATACAGGTCAGTGACCTTTCCTCTCTTTCTTTTCACTTCTATAAAAGCCCGTACAGTAACAAGCGTGAGAGCACATTAGGACAGTCCCATGCGACAAATGATGTCACAGCGTTTCTTAATTTAGAGTATGATCTAAATAGAAATCCTGCATATTCACTCGTGCAGAAACGGTGTTCCTCACTTTCAACTCGGCTGCACCACAGAGATCTCGCTCACATCTGGGCCTGAGCATTGTTCACTCGTTTGTACCACTTCCCTGCACGTTACAGGGGACACAAAAAAGCAAACATGCATTATTTATTGGACTCTACTTTTCCAGCACAGTGGACAGTTGTTATCTTCATTTTGAACTCTGCCACGCTGCAGCACTGTCTGTGGACACGCAGCATCTCTGTATTTAGTTTCTAGAAACACATTCCGCATGTTTTTCTGCTCCAGGACAGTTGGCTCCTGAGTCATGGAAGAGACGAACGTGTTTGCACAGTTTATCAGCATTGTGTCCCCTGGGCACAAACATCTAATGTACAGTAGGAGCCAGGTTGACTTGTGTCTCTGTGTATTATTTAATGCCTGTTTGTGCTCATTTAGCATCCCAATTTCTCTATTTTCAGTCTTTTTGAGGTCATTTTGCATCCTTTTGTATGTATTTTGTCTCTCATTGTGGTCATTTTGCGTCTTTCTGTAGATATTACTTTGCTTCTCTGTGGACATTTTTTGTGCCTCTCTTTTTGCTTCATACTGTAGTTATTTTGCATCCCCTTGTGATCATTTTGCATCTTCCTGCAGTTTTCCAACCTCTCTTCGTTGGTAATTCGGCCTCACTCTAGTTGTTTTGTGTCTCTCTTTGTTTGTACCCCTGTAGTGTCTCTGTGGTAATTTAGCATCTCTACATATGTGTTTTGTTATTTTCACATTTATCCAGACCTGATTGTCCAGACATTTTCCAGTAATGTATATGTGAAAAGTGCTCAAGGCGCAATTTTTTTTTTTTTCAAGACGTCAAATTTAACTTAACCCTCTTAATTGGGCTTTGCAGAGCTGAGCCAGCTCTGGGGGGCAAACTGGGCTGACATGTCTTTAAGAAGAGGAATCTCCGACGTCGACAATGTCAAAACATGAAGCTGTTTTTTCCTGTGCTCTGGGACTTCGCTTTAGACATGTGGAGTCATTCACCTTCAGCTAAAACTACAGAATCGGATTTGTTGGGTTTCCTCTTGGCGCCAAGGGATCAGTCCTGACAGGGCTGCACATAATCAACAAGTTAGTCATGAGTCCTGGTTCCCTTATAATTAGCTTTATACTCAACAAATAGTTTGGACGTAAAGTAAACCCAGGTTAGGAACCCTCCTCAGATAGAGCCACTTTTAGGCACGGCTGGAGTCCAGGACTGTCCCATTGTCCGGGACAGGAAATAATAGAGGAACACTCACAATGCACCTTATGTCCTTCCTGTGGGGGCTACGGGAAACAGACAGGAAAACAGCCTCCGTGCTGGATTGGCACTGGGGGCTCTCTATTGTTTGTCTGGGGACTTTTTTTTAGTTACTAGGCCACAGCTGAGGCCTCTGGGATATAATGATATGAAGTTCAACTCTTTAATAGGGGTTAATAGATTAATGGAGCACGAATTTAGGTCAGTCGGTAAACATGACTTTCTCTGTGTACAGTCGTAGTTGGACGTCGCCATGAATCTCATAGAGATACCGTGTTCATAGTGCATCCTCAACTCAGGAAAACCTGTTGGGTTTTGTGAAGCCAACAAAGGTCCAGTTTTGCTGAAACCTTTGAATTTGCCAAGCTGATGTTTGTGCAGAGAAGCACGGCTTCGTTTCTGGGCCTCTGGTGAAAATATTCCAAAACAAGCATGAGTCATTCGCACTGCAGCCTCCTTAAATACTACAAGATACAGGTTGTAGGCCACCCAGCTCTGCTCTATGCTGTGGGAGAGGTACATTTTTATATGTTGTTCATAAGCATTTAGTTTTTGACATTGCTAATTTAGCCTCTGTGGATGTGGCACATTCTGCGGCCTGGTCCACGGTTGGTGCTCAACACGATCCGAACAGATGCAATGAAGATCTTTTTACACAACTCTCTTAGCTGTTAGGCCCCAGAAGAAGCAGGGCTCACATTAAGCTGAAGTGATTTCACATTATATTTTGCCAAAACAAATAATCACAACCCCGCTGAGACACAGTGGACCCTGGTGAACTGAGGTCTCGCAAGCGGCAACCGCCCACAATAAAAGCTCAGTAATGTGTTTCCCCACATTAATAACATTAATAACCAAACTAACCTTAGCATTTAATTAACCTCCCTCTGTGACATGTTGTGACCAAACTCTAATTTAAATTCAGCAGACTCTGAAAACCAGTTTCTTGGCTTAATCGTGGCCTGACAGGACTTGTGGTAGGAAAGTAAAGTTCTGTTTGTGTCTGGTACAGAGAGTGAGGAGGTTAAGCACCTGGTGGCTGTGTGTGCTTGTTGGTGCCAGCACAGAGCTTCTGCTGTTGCCCTTTGAGAAGCTTCAGTGGCTGCAGGATGCGCCCACAGTCCCCACCGCCAACTAACCAGTCATGAGATTTGCACCGGCAACCTCTCGGTCACAAGCTCGCTCCTCCAGCCCGTGGCGAGGACCTATATTGTGTCCAGTTTGGTGTGTGTGTGTGTGTGTGGACTGATGTGTTGTTGCAGTGCCCACTGCCACAGTGATTTATAGCCTCAGAAGCAGCGCTGCTGCCCTCCCTCTGCCTCTGTGAGGCATTTGAGTTATGACTGGTGGTTTTTGTGAGGAAAAGTTTCCATTTTATTTGATTAAGTGTGGTGATCGGCCAACTGTGCAGCGCGAGGCTTTGCCTTGTGGCTTCCCATTTATCTGACTTGAGAAGAAAATTATGACTTTGTTAATTCTTGCATGCCTGTCTTCTCCACTGCACACACCTCTATTATTCATTTCAAGGCATTTATATTTTATTGATACTATTTTCTGATTCCTATTCATAATGATGTTACCCTGTGGCAGTTTGGATGGCAGCAGACAGTGAGCTCATTATCTAGCTTAACAATAATCTGTAACCATGTTTTGCACTGCAGTGACTCATTTTATCAGCATGCCGGATGTTTGAAATGAAAATCCCTTCTATGTGTAAAGAACATTTTATCCAAGTAGTGATTGACAGAGGAATTAAGTGTAAATCTCAAGAAAAACACCAACGTTTAACTTGTGCAACGGGAAAAGTACAGAACCAAAGTGCAGAGTTGTGCAATGTCAAATGAGCGTTAAAGGTGCATCGCACAATGGAATTGTTAGTTGATCCACAAATTGCAGTGAAACAGTCATTAAAAACAGAGTGGGCTTAGTTTTTAAGTGATTGTGTTTCAGTCATCGTAGCTTCACCTTAAATGCTCCCATTTACTTCCAAAGCTGCTCTAAATTGTTTCCATTTGTACAGATGCGGCTTTAAATTGAGCAGTGAGTCCTGACGTAAAGTGACTTGTTATTCAATGACAGCCTTTCCTGGGATAATGTAATCCCAGGAAAGGCTTCCTTCCCCTCCTGACTTCAGCTATTTATAGATGCCCTGCCGTTTGTCTTCGTGCCATCAGGAAGAGCCGAGCGTTGTGCATCTGGAGAAGACATTGGGGTTTTGTGTGAGCGAGGTGTAGTGACGGCGCCGCGGCAGAGACATCAGAGCCTCCAGAGAGCTGAAGAGTGCGAGGAATCTCAGTGACAGAAACCTCTCAGCACCTGAGTTCTTTCGATGCTAGAATATTAATGCTAATCATGAAACTAATTACTTAATCACAGAGATTAAGACATTCGTCAGAGAACTTCATTCAGGAACGATTTTACATGATTACAGTAATGTTTGAGACAAGCAAACAAGCTCTGTCTGTAGAGAATGAAAGATAGAGTTTCTCCCAGAATCCAGTGCTTCACTAAGGCCATTCAGTTCAACTGGATTTAAATGTGTGGATTTTCTTTTCAGTAGCTGGAAACCTTTTTATGAAAACGCTATGGCTGCAAAAAGGTTGCTACATGGTGATAAATAAGTGTGGATGGCTCTGACATTGAGGTGAGCAAGAAATGAGAAAGAATGAACAAAAACTCCTTCTGACACAATCAAATTCTGACAATCATCTTTAGATTATCCTGTTAACATGCTATACGCTGTATCATCAGCATACAGCACATTTTAAAGAAGTTCTCAAACCCTGTAGAACTGAGTCATGGTGTCTTTCTTTCACTATCACGGTTAGTGCAGTATCCTGGTGTTGGCACAAAGTTCTCGTGTTTTTGTTCAGTCTCGTTTAGCCCCAGTCTGACTGAATAATGTGCTCCTTCCTGCATTTTGTTCCCCTCATTAAAAAGCTTTAAGCGAGAGTATTTTCTGTTGCATATATTTAGGCACTGCCAAGTGTTGAGTGTTTAGAAGATGGAAGAGCAATTAGCCTTAGTCTCTTGATGGAGGAAGTCTGCAGAATGGGGCCTTGATGCTATAGAAAACCTGTAAAGATGGTGACAGCCGGTCAGTGGATTACTGTAAATGATGAGGCTTTTCCTCTTTAAACTGGGCCAACAGCCTTTTACTCTGGAAAACTCTGCTTTCTCACTTTAAACTGTGAAAACATGTTGAGGATTTTCTAGTTTATTCTACGTCCAACCTTCATCCTCAGCCAATGTCCCACATTATGAAAAAATCACTGTGTAGTTTTTTAAATTACAATATGCATCGTTTTTTTTATCTGTGTTTACGGGAAAACCCCTTTTAAATGTCACCTTCCTTTTCTTTACATTATCCTTCAGAGTTTTAAAGCCAACGTTCAATTTGAAAGAGTTGAAGTGTAAAAATGACGCCTGATGAAAGTGTTAACTGCTGTTTGTGTGTTTTCCATCTGCTGTAGATGTAACGGTTTAATAAAACGGGTAGAAGTCACCAAAGTGCAGTGGACAGGAGGCACATTATGGCCCATGGGGCTTTTCTTAGATAGTGTCACGACAATTTAAAAAAACCTGAAAGACATCAAACCAAAACAAAAACGCTCCATAAAGTGGAGCCCGTCCCAGCTGTCATCGGGCGAGGGGCAGGATACACCCCGAACACGCCGCCAGTCCATCTCTGGGCCTCAGAGAGACAAACACACACACCATGTGTAACCACCGCACCACCATGCTGCCCCCATTAAATATCTGTTTAAAGAAGAATAGTTCACTTTACAAAGAACATTTGCTCTTTGATGACTATTTTTCCTGACGTTTCTCCGATTTGACTCTCATTTGTCTTCCACCCGCTCTGCTCCCAAACTCTGGAACTCTTCAAATCCAGACTCCAGACTGTTTGTAAAAGCCGTCAGAAATAAAATGGATTACGATTTGATACTGGTTTACTGGATACTCGTGTTCACACCGAGGACACAACCTGCTCACAAGTAGTTTCTGTAATTTTAAAAGAAGCCGCTGGTTTAGACAAGTGAACCTGTTCTGTTCTGCGGGTTAATTCTTCATGTGACTCCCCCATTTCTTTATTTCTTATCCCAGTTCTTGATGCTGTAACAGACGGACATCTAGCAGCTTGATCAGCGAATGTCACAGAGTTTTGCATGCAGTGGGACTGTAGTTTTTTTTGGGGGGGTGGGGGGGGGGGGGTGGTTAAGACTACACCCCGTGGGAATTGACACTGGAACACAGTGGGGAACGCCTGCAAACAATCCCACCACACTCGGTTTCCCAGGGGTCTCCCTGTCATTCGCAGAGCTTCGGGAAGCTTTTTTTCTCTCTCTTCCTGAGAAAGTAACAGTGGGAGAAGCTAAATAATGGCGTCTGGTTCCTTCCCATGTACAGTATAGAAGCATAATTACACTCATACGTGACACAGACGTCCCACACGCTGCAGCGTTGTCTATTTCGGTGTGTAACTGTAACAAAGTGCTTCATCACAGTGGGGAGGATCTGGACGTGATGACTGTTTGATTACTACTGTGAGAATAACTGTGAGTTCTCGATTTAAAACCTCGCCGCCGCTCTCCTCCACGATGGGGATCAGTTTAATAATCTTTTTCTATCTGCTTCTGCCTGAGCGCTCTGAACTGTGTCGGGATGCTTCTTGGTTCCAGGGAGATAACGCTCTTTTTATCTCTTATTCCGGCCCTTGGATCATAATTCCACGAGAAAACTGGAATAAGAAAAAAGTGCAGCCACGAGATGCAGCAGTGTCACAGTAATTTCATTTGGGGTTAATAAAAATATCGTGCTGAGCTTTTTCTTTGAAGCAGTTAAAGTGCTGAGGACGATCACACATGTGTTTCTCCTCCCGTTTGGAACCAAAAATTTAATTACTTACTCTTTAGAAAGTGGATTACTTTTCTTATTTTTAGGTGTCTGGGAAGTTTTCCCTCAGCCTTGACCTCTGTTCTCATGACTGCTGGTTACGTCACTTAGTCAATGGGACGTTGTGTAAGTGTTAAAGAGACAATGCAGTGATGGTGAGTGTTTTATCCAAAGCGCTTTACAGTGTTGCACCTCTTTCACACTCGCGGGCCGATGGCGGTGGCTGCCCGGCGAGGTGCTCACCTCATCCAACGAGAGCAACTAGGATTCACTTTCTTTGCCAATGACACTTTGACACAAAGTATGGACAGGGAATTGAACCATCTGTTCAAAACACACCCAGCTGATATTTTTACTGAACATTGCCCCAGATCTCTTCAAGGAAACTCTAGTCGGTCAGGACGATATTAATAGGGTCTAGTTTTTCAGTGTTTCTGGCTGATGTGTCTTTTAAATAGTTTTTAGACATCAACAGAAGAGAAGATTCAGTGTTGATTTTAACATGATTCATTTAGAAAATGATAGAAATCCGAGTTTTTTAATGCACAAACCAAATGATTTTTTTTGAAGATAATTGTCTTCATCATTAAACTTCATTTTATTTCACTAGGTTCCACTTGAGGGTCTGTTACTCTGGAGAATGGGCTGCAGCATTCTTATCCATTAATATCAGAATAGAGTCGAATAATCACCTTTGGCCAAAATACTACAAAGAGTATTACAACCCTCAGAGATGTGGTTTACTTGCTTGTTAACCGGCAGTAATTTCAAGCAGCATGCGGTGACTCGACTTTCAGTGTGTTGTGATACAAGAAGGTTGTAGATTGTCCTGGATCTTCCTCACTGTAAGTTTAGTCCTTACGTTAGCTCACATTTAGGTCAAACATGCCGTTGGTTTGCCACAACAACACACAGGTCACGTACTAGTTATTAATGAGCTGACACACACACACACACACGTTGGATCAGCACCCTGAGGCTCAGTGTGTCCCTGTCTCAACTTGGCTGAATTAAACACGTGGCCTAAATCCCCATGTGATGCTGCATCCCCACCCAGGAGGTTGTGTGTTGGTAATGTGTGAGTGAGTCTGTTTCTTTACTGAAAATGTTAAATCCAAAAACTCAGCTGGGTTTAACGTTGTAGCCACAACACAAACTAAAAGTGACTGAGAGGGTTTTAAAAGCACCGGGTCTCACCGGCTTTGAGAGGCTGTTTGGAGCGAACGTGATTGAGAGGAGGCCGCCTGTCTCTCCGGCGTCCTGCTATGGATCATGGTATAATTAATGAGACCTGAGCCCCCGTATCCCCCCCGGTGCCTCGAGCGGCACGTCCTACCTTTTGAAATCGCATTCGGTTTGTTGTGTCCAAGAAGAGGTCACATAATGGATGCAGCAACAACTGTGCTTCTCTGTGCTGCGTTTGTTCCCAGTTTGGCCCGAGAACAAACTCAGTCTTGTGATTGAGCAAACTGAGGTCAAATCAGGCTTCAGTTACCAGCTCTTCACCAGAAAGGGAAAAAGCTGCTCGTTGGCTTAACCTCCAGAAAAGGGTTCAACGTCACCCAGAGACCCAGTGCACAGTTTACTGTATATGTCGGGTTTTGGTATATTTTACTGTACTTTAATGACTTTTAGCTCCATTACTTTATTTGTGCATTATTTTAATCATGTATTCATTATTTATGAACTACTTTGGTTATGTATTTCAGTTATTTATTTAGAATTTTATCTGTCGATGTCAAATCGAAATCAAAAATTTTAACAAAAAATAAAAACTTTACAGTATAATATACTTAAACAATTTTTTATTTAATTAGTATTTTTTCAAAATTTGTATCTATTACTTTTAGCCCCAATAGTTTCCGTTTTCCTAATAATATTTTAAGTGTATCCGTATTTTAACTACATATTATTTATCACTTTTTAAAACTGTATCTAATATTTAAATTATTTATTTTGACTCACCGTATCTTTTTATTTCAATGAAACTATGTATTTCAACTTTATATCAAAAATTCTTTCAAGATATTAAATGTTTTGCCATTGTCTCTATATATTTAAGCCTTTTTTAAATCCATGACTTTTAACTATTTATTTCTACAATCACTGAACAATTTGAACTATTTATTCTTTTGCAATTTATTATTTTATTCTATTGAATCATGAGAAATCTCATCTGCCGCATATGGCCCCTGCAGAAGTGCGTTGCCTTTAACACTCTCTAAAACTCTCCCCCCATGTGTTTCCAGGTGGATTTGGGATTCCTGCGATTCATCACAGCCATCGGGACGCAGGGAGCGATCTCCAAAGAGACCAGGAAGCACTACTTTGTCCGTTCATACAAAGTGGACCTGAGCTCCAATGGAGAGGACTGGGTCACTATGAAGGACGGCTCAAAGCAGAAGGTAACCATGAGTCCTTTCGTGCTGATGAGCATTCACTGCGAACTGATCAGTGAAGAGGGAAGGATGGATGACCGCATTTGACTCGGCTTTCCATCCCACTCACATCACAGTCAGTTTCTTCTCCAAAGAACACGTTGTACTAGACGTTTTCCTAGTGACACTGCTGCGCTGATAAATTGGCAACTTCCAGAGTTTCTCATTAATCAGCGTATTGATAGACGTGCGAGGACAAGCACACACGGCGTGCATCAACCCAAGCACGTCTGAGTCTCAGCTGCTGCTAAACAGAGCCTGAAGGGATTTCCAGAGACCTAAATGCGGCTGTCATGCCTCATGTTGAACAGCCTTGTATCAATGTAACTACTGTTTTTGGTGCTTTGAAGTTACTGGAAGTCAAGTGTCTTTGATCCACAGTCTGGGTCAAACCACAATCTGCTTAAGTTTGCAAGGAAATTTCCAGTCAACTGATTTCTTGCATGTGTTATGTCCCCGTTCAGGCAGTGTTCAGGCGTTTTAGCTAAAAACACTGAAGATATAGTAGCATTTGAATACTCTAAAGCCACTGACGTTGTATTTCAACATTTTAGATCCTTACAGCTTTTACTATGCATCTCACTTGACTGCAGTAGCTGTATCTATAGGAATAGCAGAAGATGAAGTGGTAGTGCTGGTAATACAGTACATGTGTTGTTGCTACAATGCAGTAGTGATGGTGGTATCAAAAACTGTAATGGAAGTAGTGCTAACTGTGACTTTGGCTGTATTTGAAGTAGCACCAATAAAGGTAGCAGTACGGTAGTAATGTTAGTACATGCACAGTAAAATCAGTCGGTGCTGGTTCAGTAGAAGCAGTACAAAATAATAGTTAGAGTAATAGCAGAGTCATTTGTGGTATTGCCACCAGTAGCAATAGAACTGGAATTAGTTGTAGTAGTATTGGCGGGTGTAAAAGAATCTGTACTTGTACTAGTAAAGGCAGCAATCGTAGTTACAGTATCAGCAGTAGCTTCAGTAGTACCAATTGTAGCAGTAGTAGTAGTATTAGGAGGAGCAGTGGCAGCAGTGTTTGTTGTTTCAAAGGAAGTAGCTGCTATATTAGCAGCAGTTGAAGTTGTACAGAGTTGTACTTTGAGTACTAGCACAGTAATGATAGTTTAAGTAGCTGCAGTAAAAAGTAGTAGGGGTGACTTTAGATGAGTAGTATCAGTACAGGAAGTAACAAACAAGTCGAAGTACTAATGTATGTATTTTTTTGTATCTTCAGATTTTTGAAGGGAACCACAACGCAGTGGACGAGGTTCGCTCCTTTCTTCCCAAGCAGACTCTCACTCGTTACATCCGCATCCGCCCCATGACCTGGGAGCAAGGCATCTGCATGCGCTTTGAGATCTACGGCTGCAGAACGTCAGGTATCACCCGCGGACCAAGCATCCAAATCTGAACTACAATGACTTGTTGCCATCGCGTTGACATGCTGAGCCTACTTTCCTAAACGTGTGACGTACTTTGGCAGATGCAGCACCGGGGAGGCATTTTACCAAACAGCCGACGTCTGTTCGCTAAAGTAATATTAACACCTCGTGAAAAAATGAGTGACAGTGGAAAACACTCTGTGAAACTTTTACCTGCCGTTGGTCGGCTACACGTTAATCAGATTCTCTCACATTTGCACGTCGTTATTCAAACTAACATCTTCTTGGCTGCCGGATGAGAAGCTCCTGCTGCTCCCTGCGTTGATTTAAAATAATCGCCGTCTCCGAGCCGAGCGCAAACTCCCACAGAAGGACACCGTTATTCATTACTGAGGGGCAGAGGAAAAACATGCCGTCTCATTACTCATCCCTTAACATTATATAAAGCTCCGCTCTTGATGTGCTACAAGCAGCTCTCGGTAGGAGAGCTCCATAAAGCAGACATTAGGCTGTTATTCACGGGAGAACAGGCTGCACAGTGCTAGACAGGTGATTCAGGAAATAACACGACTGAGAAAGTGTGTGTGATGTGAAGTTATTCGCTGCAAACCTCACAGCCTTTAGTTTTAACTAATTCTCTAGGTTTAAGCCCAAATCAAACACACGTTTTAAGAAGTAAACAGTCTCATTTTGCCACATGCAACCCGTCTTTTCTGTCCCTGGGGAGACATTTGGTACCAATAAGGACGGAAAGACACGCAGACCTTTCTGTAGGTGGGCTCCATAAAGAACAGTGTCTGTAAATTGACAGTGTGAAGGAATTTCCATCCTCAGCAGCTGTTAAACACCACAACGCTCTGGAACCCGCTGAGATCGTGACTATTTAAGCACAGATATTTGGTCTGGTGGTTTGGCTCCCAGTGTCCCAGTGTTTTATAGAGTTTCCTTAAGATTTCTTTTCATCCAGATAAAGCTGAAATCACAACCGAATACCGTTAGTTATCCAACACTTATCCGCGTTTATTTCCTAACACTTAACCAACTAAAATGGCAGCATCAGAGACAGAGCAGACTGGCCCGGTGCTTCGACAGACTGTGCCGTAGCCTCAAGGTCACGTGTTGCATCTCCTTCAGCAGGCGAGTCTGTCGATGTCAGCATTGCACCTCCAACACGGTCCAAGCTCTGCTGCTAGCAGCCGTGTGACTTCTGACAATGTGAGCAAATCTCAGATGGACGTGCAAAATGCACAAACTGTGGTAGTTTATGTGGTGGCACCAGTAGCAGAGGCTGTTGCCAGCGTTGAGATCGAAAATAGCAGCACATTAATAGACCTTTAAGCTTGTGTTGCTTCAAGTACAGAATAGAAAACATCACTTAGTTTCTGCCATCAAAGGTTGTTACTAATTAAGGGTCTAAAAAAGAATCAGATTTTGCTTTTGTGTCCTCAAAATTCAGCCAGGGCCTGTGTTTTAGTGAGAGAGATCTTCAACTATAACTATAGTTCTGCATGAAAAAACTCGGCCTTTTTTCCTAATTTCGCTGGAGCCAGACGGTTTCCACGGTGGGCTGCAAACATTAAAGATGGCTCCCAAAAAAACGAAAACATCCAAGATTGTGCAATAAACAAGTTGCACCTGGCTCAACTTTTACTGCAGTGAACAGTGATGTCATTCAGCAAAGCACTGCAGTCAAATCTGTGCAGGCTTTGCAAGTTCAGCTGTGAAATTAGACCTGCAACATCTCAACAAAACAACCAAAATGCTTTCACTTTACTGTGAACGCTGCCAGCAAATACTGCAAAACATAGGTTTAAATACGTGTAGTTGGCTTCTTCCCGAGACTTGTGTTTCTGGATCGTTTAATGCAGTTCAAACAGGAACTACTACGAACAACCGTAGTAAAAGCAGTAAACAAAGGGAAGAAGAAAGAGCATCTGTTGTAGTACGAGTTGTGTTAGTATTTGTAGCGTTAGCAGTAAGTTATAACAGTAATTGTAGCAGTGATAGTGGTTTTCTCTACACTACTTTAAATGATAAAAATATAATAGTATTACCACTGAAGACACACAAAGCTTCATCATTCCATGTTCCGTTCAAACAAACTCACCCAAGAGACGATTAATGGGTCTTTGGTGTTTCTACTTTTGAGTTTGAGCTGTGCAGCAGTTCCCGCAGGGCACCAGCTAGAACTGCTGTCTCAGGCAGTGACGAGATAAGAATGGCAGCGTCCGTCCTTATCACACACACAGCGCGGCACAGCAAAATCTTCCTTATCCCTCATTTTCTCACTGCTGTTCTCTCTGTCTCTGCGCAGACTACCCCTGTTCAGGGATGCTGGGGATGGTGTCCGGTCAGATCTCAGATGCTCAGATCACCGCCTCATCCTTCGCTGACCGGGGCTGGGTGGCTGAGAACGCCCGTTTGTTGACAGGGAGGTCAGGGTGGAGCGGCCAGCAAACCAAGCAGCCCTTCAAAAACGAGTGGCTACAGGTGGGTTCACAGCTTAACTGCACCTCAACAGGTAAAACAGTGTCAGCTTGCATTTCCTCATCATAGCTTGACCTTAATTATTAGGGTTTTATCAGTTTATCACCACATGATGCAGGTTTGTTTTCGGGTTGAGCTCTTAGCCAATTGGCTCTCTTGTCCTTCCTGGTAGGTGGATCTGGGCCAGGACAAGATGGTGACCGGTGTGGTGATCCAGGGTGGGAAAAACCGCGACAAAAACGTCTTCATGAAAAAGTTTAAAGTGGGTCACAGTCTGGATGGAAAAGCGTGGACTTTTGTCAAGGAGGACAACAGCACCAGGACCAAGGTCGGTTCACTCAGAGCTGCTTTAGACCGTTAGGTCCCTCTGTGTCTCTCCTTCTGTCTCCTTTTGCGTGGAGTGAGTTGATTAGTTTAATGCTATTCAAATGTCAGAATGTGCATCTCTAGTCTGTGAGTGAGTGAGTTTTATGAAGTGTTGACCCTTTTTAAGTCGTCTGCCAATCAGTGATGGAAGCATCAGATCCTTCACATATGTAAAGATAATCAAATCATCAAAGTAGATGGTAAATGTTCTGCACTTATATAACACTTATCCTCCTATTGGCACTCACAGCGCTTCACACACACACACACACACACACACACACACACACACACCGGTGCTGCTAAGCTGCTGGCCAACGCTCACCAGGAGCAACTAAGCTGGTGTTCAGGGTCTAACTCAAGGACACTTCGACGTGACCGGAGGAGCCGGGGATCGAACCAACAACCCAGGGATTGGTGCACAACCGCTATTTGTCCCACGTACAAATACTCCAATATATGCAAATACTTCATTATAAGCAAAACACTTCCAATAAAAAATAAACAAAATGTGCTTAAAATATCAAAAGTTAGACCCTCTTGTTCTGCAGAACCGTGTGACCTGTACGGAGACATCAGCGCGTTGGAGCTGTGTTAGGCAGAGCTCTGTCTGGTGACGTTTTATTTCACAGTTCCTGTATTTTCCAGGGAATTTCCTGGAAACATTTTTCCAAAAAATCAGCTGCTATTCCCTTGTTGCTTTCTAGGAAGTTTTCCACATTAGGCACGATTGATGAGGTCAGTGCCAGTTTTTTAAGTTTTTCTTGAAAAAGTTATGCCGAAAATAAGAGGAGACAGTCCATAAACACACATAAGTAGACATCAGAAATTCCAAACGGATACGTAAAGTCAAGTACAAGTACCTCACTAGTGCACTTAATCATAGTATTATGTTTTGCCTGATTTTCACAGTCAGTTTATCGACATAAATTTAAAATCGGTGCCTCCAAAAAAAATGGTTGAACAGAAACATAGAGTAGCGGGTTTTGAGGTGCATATGGATGTGTACGCACATAAAACATGTCTTTCTGCTCCCCCTCCCTCTTTATTTCCACGCTCTCATTCAGGGGCAGCACGCTGATGCAGGCCAGTGCAGATTAATAGAAAGTAAATTACAAGAAAGGCAGATAAAAGCTTGTTGACATGAAATAAGCCTCCTATTACTGTAATCTGTCATTCCTGGAAGCCATCAGACAGACGCTCGACTGGCTGCGCCGCCGCTGCAGGAATGAAATGTTTTGCACCCAAATTATAGACTTGCTATTCATGTGAACGCCGACTGTGCTGTTTGTTGCAGGCTTTGTCTGCGGCTCGCAACAAAACTTTCAATGGGAAATTATGTTGTTGTAGTAGTAGTAAATAATTTTAGGTCACAGGAAATAAATACAGAGTAGAAGAAGGAAGAAAAGAGGTAGCTGACATCACAGACACACAACAGGCAATGTGAGGAAACCAACAGGAGGAGTTGCAGCATTGTGTGCTCGTCTTCATAACATTACTGAGGCAGAGAAGCTTAATGAGTTGCTGCTGTGTTCGTGACCACACACATTTCTGCATAAATGTTCCCGCTGTATTTAAGCTCAGCATTGCTTAAGTAAAGGTCGCACAATTCTCATGTGGTGTCATTAACTTCAACACTGGTGCTGCAACAACAGTAGGAAAGCTGCTAATGTTCCTTTATCTGTGAACGTCCTGTGTACAGCTGTGTAACCGACACGTTCACAACTGTAAGCAGCTGAATTCACGACTGCAAAAATCCATCAGAATTCTGTGATAGTAATAATTGCAATAAAGCAGGAGCACTGTTGGTTTTGCAGATTTTGTCACCACCAATGCAGAACCGTGACACGTGTAGATCTGCCTGGAGGAGCTCGTCCTCAAAGAGACGCAGATTAGACAGGGAGCCCACAAAGACCCCTGTGACTCGTCTGACGGAGGCTGACAGTAGACGTCAGGAGCACCACCATGAGTGCTCAGTCGAAAAGGTGGACATGACATTAGCATTCAGATGTTCGCAGACAATTTCTGCAAAGACATGGAAATTCTGGTGCCCACCAGTCTTGTTTTCTAACCCCTCTCGATGATTTTAGTCGCTCCGATTTTCATCCTGAAGAGGAAATTCACATCGTTGCTTTCAAGACCCGCACTTCCTCCACTCGGCCGGCCCCCGCTGGCGCAACATCCCCCTCTATTTGTTCCAGATGGCGGGGCGGAGGACGAGGTTGGCCATCAGAGTCCTGCTGATTTACTGCAGACGGAGATCTGGATCCTCCTCTGTCCCTCCCGTCCACCTCCCTGCTCTGCTTCCTCTGTCCTTTTATGTAAAGCCCTTTCAGGAAGGCTCAGTGAGGCGCGACTGATACATGTGTTTAAACATGCTAGTGCTCCATGATACACGCTCACTGTACATAATGTATTTGTTCATGCATAAACATGAGAGACTGGCCAGGTGCTCAGCTTAGCTCCTGACAGCGGGACAGCAGTGATAAAAAAAATACTTGTGATCATTGTTTAAAGCAACAGCAAGTACTTTAGGTTCTTCCCCTACTAATGATGTGGGATTCACTTTTACACAACTGTCGTAAATACCAGTCATGGTTTGAGGCCTTCTCATGAGGTGCATGTGCATTTGGTTAAACTGTAACTGAACCAATAAAGAAAGCACCAGGAGCCAAACAATGATGCCAACTGACATGTTAGACTGACAAAAGAACCCGACAGCGCGTTTCTACAAAGTTGTACTTTACAGTAAATATTCGTGCCCAGACAGTTTTCTTCCTGTGGGCCAGTCAAAGTTTCCCCAAACAGAAACACAACAGTTAGCCAACCAAAGCAGCCTCACAAAACCCGGATTACCTCCACAAACTAGGCAGCACAGCTAAAGAGCACGAACCGTGTTAGCGCGTCCAATGTGCTGCTAGTGTGGCATTGAGAAAGTTTGCTGCATTTGCTTAACCTTTGTCGACACGTGTGGATGATCACATGCTAAAACTTTACCACCACATCCACACAAAACACAGTAAGCAGCTAACAAGTTCTTAGGTACCGATCCAACAGCAAGAAATGCAGCTCAACGCCCGTCTTTTGTCTTTTTATCTCTTTTAGCTCTTGTCAACAAGAAAATGCAACCACAAGGGGACACAGGCCAGTGTCTTCTTGTGTCTGTCCAAAGTCTGGATAAATGCAGAGGGTTGTGGCAGGAAGGGCATCAGACGTAAAACACATGGCAAATAAAACGTGCAAAACTGACTTCCATACCAGATCGGTCAGGGCCGGGTTAATGACCCGTGCTGCTGACCCACAGGGTACCAGTGGAAACTGGGCTACTGTTGGTGGAAGAAGCAGTGGAGGAAGGTGTGTTCGTAGGCAGAGAGAGAAGAGGAAAGCTAAGAATGTAGGACTGACAGTAGGGACTTTGAATGTTGGGACTATGACAGGGAAGGACAGAGAGTTGATTGACATGATGCAGAGAAGGAAAGTGGACATACTGTGTGTCCAGGAGACCAGGTGGAAAGGTAGCAAGGCTAGAAGCTTAGGAGCAGGGTTCAAGTTGTTCTACCATGGGTCAGATAGGAAGAGAAATGGAGTAGGAGTTATCCTGAAAGAGGATTTTGTGAGGAATGTTTTCAGATTTTTATTCTACTCTCTCTTTTCTCTTAAAGCTGTTTTTTTAAACAAGTTAAACAAGTTACTGTAAAGTGAGCAAGACGACCTTTTAGGAAAAACATGTAACCGTCTGAAAGTCTCATGTACCTCAACACTGAATTGTTGAGTTAATGTTTGCAATAAACCTTAGTTTAAATAAATACATAAAACTACTGTATAATAATTTAGCTTTTCACATCTTGTTGCGGAGAGTAAGGTTCATTTTTAATTGTACTGTGTGTATGAGCCAAACTTTTTATCTGTAGTCCTTAGCTGCAGACTGGGCACAGGCCCAAGGAAAGAAATGTTCTTTGTTTGAAAGTTGCACAGCTCAGGTAAAATGCAAAAGGACCAAACAGGCAAAATAAAGGCGCAGTATGAAACAAAATATATGAAACTGTCCAGAGATGCAAAGAGACACAAAAACAGCTAAAATAGCACATGAAATGAGCAAAAGAGAGGGAAAAAAAAGCAAATGCCAAAGCAGAGAGAAACAAGCATCCACAGAACCTCAGTGGCTCAGGCAGGAGTGTGTTTAGTGTTTGGTGTCAGTGTGACAGTAACTGTTTTCATCTGTGCTGCTTCCATGTCGGGAATGTGAAAGGATGGTCTCTGGTTCTGATTTCCTGGCTTTACTTTTAGTTTCCTGCTTTCATATGGAACAGTACAAGCTATTGTTCGGGCACCGAACGGATGAGCTTTGCGTCTTTTCTTTTTTTTGCTCAGGTTCTGTGATTCACTTACCACGTTATAGTTTACATCATGGCACAGTCTGAGACGTGGACCACATTTCACTTCCATCTCCCCTCAGGCTGCTGTTTTTTTAATTAGCTAAACTGACTCATGTGAGAGTGACTCACATGTCACACTCAAACTAGAAAGTTCTTTGAACCAGAGACAGCATCAAGTCACACTTGAATGCACATAAATAAACAGTGCGACTAACTTTACTCATGATATTGTGTCGCTTCGCTCAGCTGTAAAAAGCTTTATCTTTACCTGCACAAAGGGTTTTATGGTCTGTAGCAGCTGAGAGGGACACAATTCCATCTAAACTTTAAAAGGAGACATGAGACTAGACCTGGATGACGGTTTTAAGACATCAGACTTGACTCAGACGTGCATGAGCTTGTCTTGGTGCTCTGGAGATTTTCGGAGGCACCATTGAAGCTCTGTGCGCTACATGGAATGAACACAGAGAATATTTGCAGCTAACAGTTGCAGCAGCCGTTTAAACGCCTCACAAACAGAAAATGACTACAATGAGTTGACATAGCTGCCGTGTCTCTCCCTTCTCCCTCAGACAATCACTGGGAATCAGAACCACGACACCCCAGAGCTTAGGTCCATTGGTCCCCTGGTGACCCGCTTCGTTAGGATCTACCCAGAGAGAGCCACCTCTGAGGGCCTGGGCCTCCGACTGGAGCTGCTGGGCTGTGAACTGCATGGTGAGTCTGCACGTTCTGAAGGATGTGCAACACGCCACACTTAACTAGTCTGGTTAAAAAGATTCTTGTATTGTTTGGCTGAAATGCTGTATTTTCTGCTATTCATTTATCCTAAAAAAGAAGAGGAGTTAGTGCTAATCTTAAAGCAGCACCGACTCTTTGCTGGTCGAAATCCAAGAGCCACTCACATCAGGGGCTGAAGGAAGGACTATCATGAGCAGCTGGACCAACGTGTAGCCAGTGTAATCGTGTGTTTCGACGGCGGCTCTCGAGCCCAAAGAAAAGCAAAGCGGTTCCTAGAAGGTTTGCAGGTGGAACCAGCTCTGAACAAAACAATAACACGAGCTGAAAATGGATCTACACATTTAGACAGTTGAAAAACTATCCATTGGATGTACACACTGTAGTTTTGAGTGTGTGATATGAAGGGTGTGACACCACATGGCCAGTACAAACATGCAAACAGCGTTTTGACATGTTTACCTGGCCTCATTCCACCAGTCGTCCTGCGACTGCTTACTTCAGGCTGCTCATCTGCAGGGTAAGATGATGGGAGAGAGTGTGGGGAGAGCGAGCACATGAAAGGCTGACGCATGCCACGGCGGGTCACTATCTCTGCTGCTGCAGTGGTCACAGCTATGTGTGAGCGGTAGGGGGGAAGTCGGTGAGGGGGGAACAGGCTCCCTGCTGGAGTTTGAGGGTCTGGTTACCCTGTAGGGAGAATGATAAGAATCAGGCAAAGCAGGCGAGGTTGCAGAAGAGACGAGGGAAGAAGCATGTCTGTGGGGGATTGATGGAGAAGGGGGAGGTGGGGACGAGGGTGGAATAAGAACCTGAGACAGATAAGAGTAATGGTAGATCAAGTAAGAAACGGTTTATTCCTAAAGCACCTTTTAAACCAAACAGTAGGTGTCAAGTATCAGACCTGAACCAACACAGTCTCCTTTAGTTTGAAGTCGCACTGAGGAGTTTAATACGGACACAGCACATCGTAGATGTTCCTGCTAATATTTCATAACCAGAATCAAAACGCCAACCCTGATTTTTACTGTGATGTCATGTTTGCAGTCAGAGGTCCAACGTTCGCTGCAGTGTGGTTCGAGCCACAGCAGGGCCCATCAAGATCTCAGTTTTCTCTTCAAATTCCAGCAGTAAACTTGCTCAAATCCAAAATAAAAGCCCCTTTTTATCCTAAATAAACCCATAAAAACAGGTCAAACACTCACTGAAATACTGAACTGTTGCATATGTTTTATTTCAACTGAAATAAAAAGATGCAACCGAGTTTGGACTCGTTTGGAAATGTTTATTCGGTTTTTATTTTCCTTCTTCCACGGCAGCTCAGACATTTAATCGTGCAGCATTGTACAGCTTGGATTAAGTGGATGATGCTCGGCTTCGGCATGTTGTGAGGACCACACACAGCACTCGATCACCTGATTCTTAGTAGATATTTCGTGTCCCGAGTTAAAGAATAGCGAGATTAAGTGTGTGTGTGTGTGTGTGTGTGTGTGTGTGTGTGCAAGGACTGAGAACAAAAGAAATGAGGAGGAGTGTGGTAGTTGATGCAACATGTCCAAGTCTGAGATGACAAAGACAACACATGCACTGTCATAGGAGTCATGACCCAAACCACTTACAGCACAAACACACACTTAGGCACATTTAATGCTAAAGGAGCCTTCATCTAACTTCATGCTTGATGAATCAGTCCATCTCTGCATTAAACTACACAAGGATAAAACGGGGATTAGATGCTTTCATTCAACATGTAGTCACATTAAAGCTGTTTTGAAAAGCAGGTGTTAGATTAGCAGATTTTTTACTGGTAATTCATTTGGATTTCTCTGGTAATTAGTTTAACAACTGAGAAGGCTGCGAGTTGGATGCTTCGTGTTTTTTTTTTGTTTTGTTTTTTTCGAAGAAGACAGGAGAAGAGAAACTAACAAGCTCACAGCGAGGCTACATGTTTTTGGTTTTGTGTTAAATCATCTACCTAAATCCACAGTGCTGTGAGAGCAAACCTCCATCCCACTCAAAATGTTGCAAACTCGTTGCCTTACAAAGTTTAATTACATGCAGACCATCTGTGATTTTTTATTTTTTTTTCTTCATAGCCTACATATGCTAATTCAAGTTCAGCTTGCTTCATTTCCATAAAAACACATCAGCAGACGTTGGCTGTTCGGTGAAATTTAACAAGATACAAAAGTTTCCGACACGACTGCTTTGGTCTGTGACGGCAAACGAGCACCAACTACTGTGTTGTCCGTGTTGGTGTGTGGCAGGTTAGTCGCAATTTTCTTAGCTGAACACGTAAAGTTTCAGGCCGTTTTAGGCTTCAGATGTTATCAGATCAGCACAGATGGCTCTTTAAATGTAGCTTTGCTGCTGCTTTGATACGTGATCTAAAACTGTGACAAACTTCAAAGCCTCCCCTCATGATTTCAGTGGTGTCATTTCTTTCTGGAATTAGTTCCAGGTTTTGTGTGTTTTCGATGGATGCGTGAGCAGGTCCTGCACTAGTGTTTTAATTCCGTGTTTCAGTTTGACACACTAGTCGGTGCTTATTCTGGGACGTTTACCATGGCAATCGCAGCCATCTTAGTTCTTACGCCAATAGAAAGTAGCATTTCTCGGCTGGGATTCTATTGGGGATATGATCTAATTTTGGATCCTGGTTCCTTCTGTGGAAAGTGAAGAAAAATTCCCAAGCTTCTAAAAAGATTCTTGGCTTCCTGAAGGAGTCCTTCCAGTGAAAACATCCTTAAGTGTAAAACACTTTCTGGATGCAGTAGGGAAGACACAAAACAGCTGTCAGCTCTCACGGCAACATACTCGAGGCCAGTTTCCATCACAAGCTTTTTCTGGGAATCAAGAACCTTTTCGGAAACCTGCATTTCTTCTACATGTGCTTCCACCAGAGAAACCAGGGTTTAAATTTAGTTGCAGAGTTTCACAGTCCAGTAAAGCACCCGGGTCGGGGGGCCCTTTCTCAAAGGTCTAGCAACTATTGGGGCAGGGGCCACAGCGCCGACAGCTTTCTGATGAAGCCCAGGCTTTGTTTTCCATTTTGTATAAAGCACTTTATAACGCTGTTGTCCATAGTGTTTGAAGAAAAACAACTACCAAAACTATGTTGTTGTTGTTGACTTTGGCCTTTTTAATGTTGTTAAATGTCCTGAGTTTCTTCACAGTCCTTAAGAAGGGCTCAAGAATTCCAGTGTACACTCACATACAAACTGTCCGTCTCCCTCTTCAGACATTACAACCACGGCACCTCCCACCATCCCCATCAGCTCTACACTTCCCGTGACCACGTTCGGTGCCACCACGACACCAACCATCACCGCCCCCAGCACGACGCTGGCTTCGGACTGTGAGGAAGGACAGCAGGACTGTGCCAGGGGGGCTGAGGACTTTGAGGAGGACGACCTGGCAACAGGTAAACCACTGATTTCCACCAATTTCCTTTCCTCCGATCTCTGGGATTTTAGTCATTGAGCAGTCGTCAAATCAGAAGTACAAAATGTTTCAGATACAATCTAAGCAAGGTAAAAATTCAAAATATGAAAATAGGTGTAAACCTGCTTTGTTTGATGAAGGGACATAAAATATTCTTTCATATCTTTCTTCTTTTCTTTCTTCTCGCGTGTTTCATGTTTACAGTGCTGATATATGTTTCGGACTCTGACAGGAAGGAAAGTAGTTGAACTTAGATGATGAAAATTTCTCCTTCATCTTCCTTCTCACTGCTGAAGTTCTGACAGAATAGACTATTATTTTGGGTTCTACTTCCAGATGCTACATAAACTATCCCATACACGTTTAAAATTCTCCTTTGTCTTCCCTTTTACTGTCATGCTAAGTGAACTGCTGACAAACTTCAAGAACCTGAATTGTGTAAAGATTTTCTCTGGAAAAACTTGTTCAAGCTTGGATCCTTGTAAAAGCTCTGCTTTAGAATCGTGCTGTGCAGCTCAGCATGGATGCTTGGCGTTAATGTCCTGTAAACTGAGGTGCGTTGAGTTAGCGTTGGCATCTGTGTGGGTGGGACCAGCCTCTCTGACCTTTGACCTCACCCTGACTGTCCCATCTGTCTCTTGCAGGAGGCCCGGAGGTCGACCCCTTCATAGACTTCATGCCAGGTGAGGATGTCCACCTCCATCTGCTCCCATGTTTACCGTTCTCATGTTTCATTTATTCTCCACCCCAACTCATCTGCTCTACTCACCTTTAGACTTTGATCTTTTCTTTTTTCTCATTTCTTTCTCCTTCTCTACCTGTCCATCCTGATTGACTCCACTTTTACTATATTTAAACTGTTCAGTAACTGAAAAAATGAATATATAACCAGCGTAAAGACAAATGCACCGTTGCAGGGTTGTTAGACACGAGGAGAACAGAGATTTAAACTCATATCAATTGTTTTTATTAATCCAGTGTGCAAGTTAATCCAGCAAGCTGACAACAGACACAGCAACACAGACAAGTTAGAAAAACGTCTAAAAAGATTCTTAGAAAAAAACTAACCCTAAGAGATGAGGAAATAAGACATAAAGATAAAGATTTCGATGGGAGATGAGTTGAACGTATGACCAAGACTTTAACCTGTTTAAACAGATGTTTGTGTTTAGCTGTAGTCAATAGTCAATTTACAGTGACATATAGGGAACAAAGAGTCCAGATAGAATGATGAATCATTTTGTCTGGCATTTATTTACCAACCCCAAGAAAAAGTGGCCCTGTTCACCAAAGTCACAAACATCACCAATCGCAGCCAATCATAGCTGAAAAAACCCGGTCATCATCACGTCTTTATTGAACGCAGCCAATAAACCTTCCTTATTCTTAATCCGAAAGCTGTTTCAGCTCATGAATTTTCGGTGAGGCCGACACTTTACCTTATGACCGCGGAACAGTAGAAGGAAAACTGGCAGACACGGTGGGAGAACACACTCGTTCCCAAAAGCCTTGTGTTCAATAATTGCCTGTAGGTGTTGGTGTATTGAGGTTGGTGAGCCTTTTCCACATGGCAGCATTCAAATCCAAATGCAGCTTTTTCTTCGACATGAACATCTCAGCAGTTGTCACAGTTTATCATCCCTGGTGAATGCACCAAATTCAATTCATGTGGAGTAAAGTGGCAGGCTGCGGAGGAGAGGGATGAATAGGCAGAGAGATGGTGGCAGTGACCGAGAGACAACCAAAGAAAAGAGACGGAGCCCCAACAAGAGAAATGAATAGAGGTGAGACAGAAGAAGGAGGAAGAGATAGAGGCAGGAAGAGAAAAGGGGGGAGTGGAGGGAGGTGTAGTGAGGGGACGAGAGGGAGCATAAAGGCCTCTTGGGTCTCAATTAGCTGAGCCAAAGCATCACGTGAAGAAAGCTTGGGGTTACCATGCAGCGCCACGGTCATCTCTGCATCCTATTAGCCTCTCAGAAACAACGTGTCCAGTGTTCAGGGATTTCTGCTTCCATGCGGACGCAGGAGCAAACTGCTGCCGCCAGGCGACTGGGGCCCCAGGCACAGACGAAGGGAGGGAAGTGTGGAAGGTGTTTTTCTTTTGGTTTGCTGTTCAGGGGGCCACATCCGCATTTCGGTGGGCACCACACCCTTCTCTGGGGAAGGTCCCCCTTTTCCTCTCTGTCTCTCTGTGCTACAGGAGCTGTGATTGCAGCTCGAGGACGAAAATGCCCTGAAGTGCATCTAATACAGTCGCTGGCTGCATTTTGTTTGGTGCAATACGTTACACAATTCACGCTGCACCTTTCTACAAGCTGTCTCCTCTCCCCTCATAGACTGAGGTGGAGTAGCTGGTGAAAACGGCACAAAACTTTTCTTTGCGTATTCTGGATTCTAGAGAACACAACAGATCGTACACGAGCTGCTGTTTAAAGCCTGTGTTTTTATACTGTATATTATCACCAGTGCAGGGATCTCATCAAAGTGTTTACTGTAAGATTTAAGAGAAGCTGATCTACATGTTCAAGCAAGGTGATTGACTGATTCATCTTCTGTTGCCAGGCAGCTTTGAGCATAGAATCACAAAGAAATGGCCTTCAAATGTCTCTTAACAGACCCCTAAGCAAGTAAGCGATTGCTTCAAAATCTGTGTCAACCAAACCAAAAGTCTTCTTTTTATTATTCTGAAATTGTGCATTTTTATGCACCTGGCAAACTGCTGTTTGTCCAGGAAGCCAGCGAGGGACTGTGTTCGTGAAACGAGTGGTGGCATCTTGAGTGTAACGTGACCCTCGACATGCCTTGTGAAATGCAACTGGTGACACCAGGAGACTGAACAAACGCAGTAGAACCAGGATCAGTTGAATCAGTGTATCCATCCAGTTTCCAGCTTCTCACAACTTCTTCTCTTTGTTGCAGCGTACGTGTGGTTCGCCTGTAACTTTGAGCATTCGTCGTTCTGCGGCTGGACCAGCGAGTCCGGGACAGGGGCTGAGTGGCTCACCCAGACCAACGGGGCTCCTGGTGTCCACAGAGGGCCAACCCACGACCACACAGGTAGGAGACACATGTTCACCTTTATAATCAAGAGCAGTGCAGTTTGTGCTCCCTTCATCCCAGCACATAGCTGCTGAACAGCCGGTCAGACGAGTTTCTCTACGAGCTTTAAATAACGCACTGTGTTCTCAGTGCTGCTGGGAATCCATATTTTCTGCTTAAAGAAATGAAGGAAAAGATGCCCAGAGTGACCCTATTCCTAGAGGAGCAGCAGCTGAACATGGAGAACTGTAGCAAAGTTCACCAGGCCTGATGCTGTGTGCACGGCTGCCAATTTAAAATAGAAGAGCAGACATTTCCATAAATTGAACGTCACTGAGGAAAAGCAAGACTCCCAGTCAAAAAAAAAACACCAGAAAGAAATGTGACGTTCAGTCTGACTGGGAAGATGCCCAACAAAAACAGGCCCTGATCCTCAGGTTGTTTTCTTTGGTTGAGGACATTTTGCAGGATGACAGACACAATTAAAACCAGGGACACACATGTCAATTCAAAGCAAAAGCAACTTCACTCCTTAGTGCTAGTAATCATATGGTTTATATACCATAATCATATTTTATAGAACCAACCTTAAAACAACCCGACAGAACAAACCAGAGCCATCAACCAAACTTTATTGATCAATACAACATCTCAGTTGTGCAGTGCCTCAAAACATCAGCAGCTTTGCAAAGTAGTGCAGAGAAACTGAAGTCTATTCATAACCCTGAATGGATTTGTTGTATTTTCACCACTGAATAGAAGTGAACAGAACTTTCAGATACTCTGAGCTTTGGAACATTTCTCCGAATGAATGCGTGTCCTTGAAATGCTTGACTTTTTCTCAAATCGAGCGCTCAAATTCATCAACATGCCTCAGCTCTCCGGCCTTCTCTCTCTATTCAGTCGTCCCGTGATGGATGGTCGCACGGAGTTGGCAGCATCTCCACAGTGAATGATTTCACCTTGATTTCTTGAGTTAACCAGATCACAAGTAGAAAAATGAGCTCTTTGTGATGTCCCGTTCGCTCCTCGGCGGACGCACGCTGCTGGTGTTTTCGTCTGAAACCTTGTCAAGTCCTTGGACGTGATTCCTTTGGGAGCTGCACAAGTTGCACAGATATTTGCGTTTTGAAAAGTCAGGGAAACCTCAGCAACACACTGGTTTCTGCCTTTTTGCAAACCAGTGAAAACAATAAAGTGAGTGTATAATGAGCCTCTGACACATACAATAAAGCTTAGTGTCGAACCGTTTCTACACAAAACCTCCACAAATGTGCGTCACTGTGTTTGAAATGAACATTCTATTCAAACTGTGTTTAAAGCAGTGACCTGCTGCTGTTTTAACTCCTTATCTAATGCTGCCCTCTGCAGGCGGACTGGGGAACTACATGTACATGCACCTGACTGACACTGACACACCAAGTAAAACGGGCAACGCCAACAGTGACGAGGAGAAGGTGGCGAGGTTGGTCAGCCCACCTTTAGCTGAGATGGACACGAACCTGTGCATGTCCTTCTGGTATCACATGTTCGGCGAACACATGGGAGCGCTTCACATCAAGCAGAGGAAGGAGGCAGACGAGGGGGGGGAGCAGATCCTGTGGACGGTCAGCGGTCATCAGGGCAACCGATGGAGGGAGGGAAAAGCTTTACTGCCCCATTCCAGTGTCCCGTATCAGGTAGGAGACCGGGATGTGTCAGGACTCTGCATTAGGGGTCACTCCTCATCTAATTTACAGGACAAATATGGAAATAAAAGATTGATGAAGATGAGAGTTAGCAGCTTGTGTCTGACAGATTAAAGAGTGTTTATGTCAGTTTATAACTGACATAAACGCCACTTGTGAAGCCTCTACAGGATTTAAAGACAGAGAAACCATGATCCACGTTTAAATTGCAGTAAATAGCTCCAGTTATGTCCCAATGCAGCAAGACGCCCTCGGGGTTTCACAGTACTGATGTATGTAGTTATGATATTTCGACAGCTCTACATGTATATTGCACCTTTAAATGATCCTTTAAAGATAAAGTTCGGCTCGCTTGTTTATTAACTGATTTATCAAACTTCTTCTTTCACTTTAGTCACGTGACTGATCTTTAGCTTCGATCTGAGCTTTAAATGCTGCAATAGACATAAATGAAATACGAGTAAAAACAAAAAAAAAAGAATCAATAGGACACAAACAAATTTGAAAGTATAGCATTTTTATCATTTTTATCACTTCTAAATACTCTGTGCGGGTTGGTTCCAGGTGGTGGTGGAGGGCGTTGCAGACTGGCGCAGTACAGGTCACATAGCTGTGGATAACATCCAGATCATAGATGGACTCAGTGCTGAGGACTGTAAGGGTACGTGTTATGTCATTCAGCGGTGTTTCCTGAGGCTTTTCATGTCTAATCCACATTACTCTGTGTCGCAAACACTCACTAACTTTCTTTCGACAGATCCAGAAGCTCCTACATCTCCACCGACTGAGATCTTTATCCTACGTAAGTCCATCGCTGACTCCAGGAAATTTGTCCTGGCTGTTCAAATTCTCTCAGTATTCGAGGTTTTTTTTCCTCCCTCTACAAAGTAAAACCACCAAAAATTACCTCTTCAGTAACTGTTTATTGCCAGGTTCAGTTAAGAAAACTTGAACTTGAAACACAGAATCTAAAATATAAAGTGAACATACAAACCAATAAACACCCAAATAAGAGTCTACATTTTGTTCCTCTGTGAAGCATCGTCTCTTCTCCAAAATGCACCGCACATGTAGGTTTTATTTCCAAATAACCAGGTATATTTTATAGTATTTTTCAAGTTTTTTCCATGTACACAAATATTATTACATTTAATTATGTAGTATGTTAACTTAGAATAATACAGATAATAATACACCACAATTATGTGCTTAAATAAAATAACCAGTAACAAATAAAATACTCAAGCAAAAAGTAAAAAGTACTTTTTGTGTTCAGTGCTAAAGCTCTTTGTGTTGAATTGGGGTCTTTAGTGGTGCGTTCACAGAACATCTGACACCTGAGATTTAGAGATTGAAGCTGGTACCAACATGACATCCACCAGTTTAAATGTTGACATAAATGTAAAAGCTCCCGTCCGGTCGTCTAACGCTGTAATCAAAGGTTGTGTCCATCCTTCTCTCTGTCTCTCTTGCAGCGATGGACTCTCTCTCCCAGGACACCAGCGAGCTCGGCGGCCCAGGCAACATGCTGAAGACCCTGGACCCCATCCTCATCACCATCATCGCCATGTCTGCGCTGGGCGTCTTCCTGGGCGCCATCTGCGGCGTGGTCTTGTACTGCGCCTGCTCGCAGGGCACCATGACGGACAGGAACTTATCCGCCCTGGAAAACTATAACTTTGAGCTGGTGGACGGTGTGAAGCTAAAGAAGGACAAGATGAACGGACAGAATAACTATTCAGAGGCGTGAGGGGGAGCGGGAGTGGGAGCTGAGATTGCTCCCCGTGGACACGTGTTGCAGCCAATCAAGAGGGACGAGCAGGAGGCTGAGGCCGCTAACAGGACAGCAGGGTGGGCTGGAAGTGAGCCGATGTAATTTTATTTCTCAGGAGCGGCAGTGGGACGGACTGACCTGCAGTGGGCACTGTGTATAAAGAATCTGTACAGCAAAAAAAAAGAAGAAAACTACGGTTTCTATTTGTTTTTCGGTCGTGCTTCGTTGATTTCATGTAATCACATGCTGGTGTTGAGACCAATTCAGATGAAAGTATCCTTTGTGTACTTTTATGGAAAGATAGCATTTGTTCTTTTTTCGTGTCTGTTGTTTTTCCAGATGTCCTAGTTTCACTGAAAGAGCAGAGTGTGTGAAATTTGCTCTTCTGACATCTGGCTCTTTAGCTGCCCACATGTTGCTGTGAGCGGGTGAAAGTGTGTGACATTATGTGTGTGTGTGTCACGTGCAACAGGAGAAGCGAGGGAGACGGCTGGAAGCATGGAGCAGTTCTGAGTGTGTGTGTGTGTGTGTGTGTGTGTCATTACACTCATCTGTCCGTGCACATTCAGAGTGTGTGTGTGTGTGTGTGTGTGGCGGGTTCCACGCTGACCCGTTGACCTGTGTCTAGTTCCGACAGTGCCTTTTTTTCCTGCAGTTTTTCTGTTGCCTTGCTTTCTGCTGGTTGTTTTCACATCGGCTGGCGTTTCGTCCCGGGTTCCTACACAAACGCGTCGAGTCCAGAAAAGTGATTTTTGTACTTTTTCCGTAACGTGAGTATTACGCTACAAAGTTTTGTAGAGCTTTAGTGAACTGTCAGATATCAGCTGTGTTGGTGTGGAGCTTCTTGACGGTCGTACTCACTCGGATCAAAACAGGTTTGACATTTAGGAAAATGCCGGTTGTGCAGGAGCCCGGGCCGCCTCGTTTTCATGGCACATAACACATCCAACATATTGTACATAGGTTTTAATATATTTGAGCACCGTGTTTTGTTTTTTTAATAGAGAAAGACCCCAGTGCTGCAGTAACCTTTCTATGTTCCAATCAAGTCCGAACATGCACAGCGCTCAGCAGACTGTTGTTTTGCCTTTTTCTAACAAATGTGATCGGGTTTTGTGACTTTTCTTGCTGTGTTCTGTCATGAGGAGGGTTTTGACAATGAGATTCTAGAAAGCGATGCTTTGTGTACAGGGTAAAACGAACGACCTCAGCTGCAGCTCGGGACTCAGATACTTTCACCATCCTCACTGGCACAAAAGTGACTATGCCTGGACTCTGAAGTGCACCCAGTTCTCCTGGCAGCCACTGGAAACGCTCTTCGTGTCTGACACAATTAGTTTTGAGCTCCGAAAGCTTCTGACCCAGATGTAATGCTGGTTATGAATAAAACTCTTCATTGTAGCTAAATTATGTTGAGCAGCCCGATCAGGTGATTGACCGGAAGCAGCACTGCTCATACAGAAACCCGACATTCATCATCATCATTATTATTATTATTATTTATTTAGTATGTAATTCTAAAAATCTAAACATTTCATTTTAACACTTCATGCTTCCAGAAACATTTTCTTGTTAATTCACATTAAATCCTGCATTTTTTTCATTAAATACGTTTGGGTATATTTTGAGAAACATTGGCATAAAAACTGAAAGCGATGAACTTCCTGCACCATTGTGTTTCTAGCTTTTGTAGATGACTGTGTCCCACACAGGACTTAGTGCTGTAGGTGTTGTCATTAACCTTCACGTGTTTCATGTTCACTCTGTTATTTTAAACAGTGCAGGAAGTTAAATCTGTTTGGCATTATTGTAGCATTGCGTGAGCCAAAAGCATCAGCCATTAATAGGACGTTGATGGGTTTTCTTTGACGTCGTTATGACGTTTAACAGAATGACTTCATTATCAATCAAATCAAATCCTTGGTTGGTTTCACTAACTATAGAGTGAAGATTTACCAATGAATGTGCTCTTATTGTGAAAAACCCCACTGGTTTTCTTATCTTCATTCTCAGTAAAATATCAGCTGTGTGTTTTTACCAGGCGGCATTAAAGTATCATTTGAGCCTGACTTTACAGCCCAGATATCAATAACAAGGATGCTGCAGCACTGGACGTGAAAACAAATGTTGCACTGATATATTTAAAAAAAAAAAAAAAAGCAGAATCTGTGTTTATGATGTTGATTTATGAGAAGACAGAACAATGGAAGGGGAGGACAGTGGTATTGTTGCTTCTTTTTTAACACGGTTTCAGATGAAAAATGTTTTAATTCTGAAATGTACATTATACAGAGATGTTTTTCATTCTTGAAAAAGCTTATATGCGTCTCTTTGAAGCGTAACAGTTTTATTTACTTGGTATATCACTTTGTGTTTTTGTACTGTCACTGATGTATGTGCCATTTTTTTTTCTTTGTATGACGAGAAAAAAAAAAAGTTTTATTTTCAATACCGCTTCTGTATTTTTGCTGTCTCAGATCCAGAAGAAAACAAGAAAGGAAGGTGAAAAAATGGAAAAGCAGTGAGGCCTTAAGTGACTAAAAGTATTGTTTGTACTTTGACTTCATGGTCAGCACCCAGACTCATCCGTCTCTGTTGTCTCAGACTCTGATCATTGACTATTACATTCCAAAGAATTGGATCAAATAAATGTTTTAAGTAAAATCCACTCCACGTTTTTTTTTTTTTTTTCCCTACCTTAATTAAGGGTTTGTTTTAACGGACTCGGTCACCTACTGTTGTTATGGAGCCATGATGCAGTTTTGATCTCGTCACTTTGAAGACAAACTCTTTTCGGGGACAAAACAACACAGAGGTTTGTGAGAATTTCGAGCTTTTGTTTTTTGAATAAACATTGCATCCCAACATCTTAACAACTAAATTGTCATTTTGGAGTCTCCACAATGCAGAATGATTCATTTTGAAGCTACAGTTACATTCACACGTGGCCATGCAGACAGCAGTTTTGTGTTTCTGTGAGTCACTTAGACTAAAAGGTTTAAAAAGAGCGATACCTTTAAGAAAGATGAAAGATTTTCCCACTTTTCATAAACAGTGGTAATTCAAGGTGAGTCACATGACCCAATTATTAAGTATCATCAAATCAAAGTAACATGAATCGGTGTCAGTAGATGTTCCCACACCCTCGGTCCGTGGACAAGCCATGGTATGTGAGGTTAGGCCCCCTGGTTCGGTCTGTGCACAAAAAGGTTGTGGTTTTATGGATATATATGAATAGATATTTTAAAGACAAGTTGTTGTCCTCCTGAGTCGTTTACGCCTTATGTACACTGTCTGTCATACGCCGCTTCAGCCACACAGTGGCAGTGGAGTCCACAGAAACCTTTATGTATGTAACATGTGGGACTCAGACTAAATTTCTGTTGTGTAAATGGCCACTTATAAAGCTCTTTTATCCAAAGTGCTTTTCAATGTTGCTCCATTCACACTGATGCTGGTGGTTGTTATGCAAGGTGCTCACCTGAACCACCGGTTCCAACTTGGGGTTCAGGACGCTTCGACATGCAGCCGGGACCGGGGATCGAACCACTGACTCAGTGGTCTGTGGGCCACTTCCTTAATAACCGGCAGCTTTTGGTTTGAGGTTTCATTTCCTCCCTGGCACCGCAGACTTTTACCCTGCTAGTGTCATGTCATGTTTCTGCAGAGCTGCAGAGTTTTTTCAGTGCAGTTACCCTTTAACTAACAGGTTGAGCGACAGTCTGTGAGTCTAAAAGCCATAAATATGAAGTCATAGGTCTTTACTGATCATTTAACAAACTATTTTTAACATAAAGACACTTTTTAAAATTGTACCTCTTCAAAAACATAGAAAAACACCCACCGTTCCTATCAACTCTCACCCTGTTAAACCTAATGTCATATATTTTTCCCGAATTCCATTGTCAGATTTTAAGTTATTTGAATAAAAAATCTTGAATCATTTGATTAATTAGAAATGTGTTTAGGAATTTTCCAAATAATAAGGAGATTAAAGTGGTTCCTGTCTACTTGTCATATATTACTACAAGCAGGTGAATAACACACATAACTGCAGGCTTAAAGCTGCAATGACTGACAGGAGAAAACTCAGTTAAAAGATTTGGAACTTTATGTGGTGGAAGAAGTATTCGGAGGTGCAAACAATGTAAAAATATGGAACAAAATGCTCTATGTTTTGCATTACTTTTACATAAATAAAGTTAGAGCAGTTGTAATGCAGAGTGTTTAATGTACAAAACTGTAAATCCTGCAAAGTTTCTACAGCTATCAGATCAATGTCACGGTGTGAGGCAGGTTCATTTCCTTCTTAAATAAGGACTTTGCAGTTTATTGCCTCACTATTTCTCTACAGTTTTCTCCTGATTAAAGCATGAGACTGATCATTTGTGTGAAACTGATAGTGGAACGAGCGCTCAGCTCAGCGGCCCCTGAATGCATCATCTGAGGGATGTGGGAGGATGAATGGAACAGAAACGGTGACTTCATGTGTCATTTGGCAGCTGTTACAAACTCATCACACACTATAAATATGGGAAGCCGGTCACCAGCTCAGGGGTCCTTCACCCCTTCGCTGGACTACTTCGATATGGCCCCTGGTGCTTCGCTCCTCACTGTCTTTGTAGCTTCATGTTTCTCCTTTTGGTTTTTGGCCTTTCTCAGAATCACCACAAGTGAAGACTGAGGTCGTGTTTTTCCAGAGTTTGCACACATATTCGGACCATGTTAAAAACAGGGTCACAGAGGCCCCGAACCCACATTGTGCAGTTCTTTATATGTAAACAGTTTAGTTGGAAACGATTGAAGTGAGCAATCAAAATGACACAAAAGCACCAAATGAGAACATTTTATTAAACCTGGACAGGCCCAGCAGGTACTGGTCCATGTGTCACAGTCCCCGTCCTCCATGCAGCTGTCGTGATCCACGTGTTGGACTTTGGTTTTGTTTTGTTCCTTGTTTCCTCTGATCTGGTTTACACACATACTGTCTAGGCCCTGTTCCATGGTGGGTAGAGGGCGATGCACCAATTCAGCTCATGTCGGTTGACAATAATAACAACAATCACCTGTCCAAGCCGCATTTCCTGCCATATGATGTCACCTCAGTTCCTGATCTCTGGTGGGCACAACCTATAGTGTGTGTGTGTGTTCGCCACATACAAAGGTGAAAACAAGTTCACAGCCCTGCGGTGCGCTGGTTCCCCTGTTCCTAGCGTACCGCTGTTCTTCCTGTATGGGGCGGGGTCTAAATGAAGGTTTGCACTGGGTCATTAAAAAAAGAGTCACGAGCAGCACCAGAGCCGACGTTGCAGTAAGACTTGCTGGTGAGCTGGATGCGGTCTCCCTGTCTGCCTTTTAATAGAACGTATGCAAATAAATGGGAATAAAATAGCCCCGCCCGCGTGCTAATCAGTGAGTGGTCGGCACGTCGCCGCGGTGCGGTCATTAGCGAAAAACAAAGCGGACCTCCAACACTCAGCTAGTCCGCTCTTCGGGGAGCGTTTTACTTCTTCAGCGGAGAGATAAATGTCCCTGTGAGCCGGCAGACACGACTAGAAAAAAAGGTACGTGGTTGTTTTTTAACCTATTGGGTTCACGTTTGGGTGGTTTGTGCGAGTGGAAACGACGGCAGCGACAGAAGAGGACACGCGAGGAATGTTCGGGGCAAACTTTGGGTGGGGATGGACACTACTTAGCTAACGGGGGCTAACGCTAACCACCGTTAGCAGGCGAATAACGGCTTTTCCCCCGCGAAGCTCACACGTTCTAAAACAAGACGTTCACGGATTTCAACCTACACCCAAAGCGTGTCCCCTCGGGGATTTCAGAAGTGGCTTTTGTGTACGTGTGTGTGCTGAAAGTAGGCCCCGGGGTCGCAGTTTGGGAGGCTCCAGCATTTGTTAGCTCTGGCTAACACTTTTCATGAGGGTCCCACTCGCCCTGAAGCGCCGACTGTAGCACAGATGATGAGTGTGTTCACGTCTGATGTCTAACAAACTTCATCCACTTTAAATCTGCTCGGTGGTATTTTCTCGCCTAGTGTCACTGCAGCAATGAGTTGTTCAGGAGAAAAGTCGTTTCTTGAGTGTTCGGTAATTATTTCCCTTGATTTTTTTTCAGCTTCAGCGTCGCGAGGATGTGAACTGTGATGTTTTTCTTTGTTTTGCACGCGCATAATTTCCTGCCTTTTTCTAGCCTGGGGAAGCGGATTTGATCATACATCCTTTGTGTCACTCCCGAGATAAACGTGTTGGTTTAGGTTTTACATGTCCCAGCCGAGCTGCTCCAGTTTATGTGGCTCATCAGATTAGGAAAAGGCTTTTAAAACGAAGGGGTGTGTGAAGAGAAAAGGCCATTTGTATTAATATCAGCATGATGCTGCTGAGGAATGTGGTTCAACCGTCCAGTCTCGGCAGATGATGTTTTAAACATGTGTTTCCAGAAAGCAGCCCTCGGAAGACTGACATGCTTCAGAAGATTTATGGCTTTGGGCAAAACCAGCGTGAAAGAGAAAAGAGAACCAAACTTTGCAAACCTGCCACAGCATTTAGGTGAACTCGACTCCGTTCCACCCAGTCCGCTCATACTGCATTGTTTAGATTGGGTAAACTGTGAAATCAAGATTTCTTGAAGTGGGCCAAGTTGAATAACCACAGACCCCCTTTTCCAGCCTTACGCTCTGATTCAGGACTCTTTACTGTGCAGTGGGACAAGATTGGTCTTGCCGGCCTTGTTCACTTCCTGTAAAGGAATTGCATCCTTAGTGGGTGTTTTTTTTTTTTTTTTCTCCCTCCCCCATGAATCTTAGCCTCAGGCTTGATTTGTTCAGGCTAAGTTAAACTATGATCTGTGCTCTAGGCCATATTTAGAGACATGGAAATGTAATGTCTTGGCTTAATTACAAGCCTGCGCTGGCATCGTAATGATATAGCAACGCTTCTTCTCTTACAGTATGTACAGATCACATGTGAGCAGATAATATACAGCAGACCTGGTAATTAGACAATGAGGGGAGACGGATCTGTAGACCAGACCTGGCAACCTGTGGATCCTTGAGTCACTTCCCATAGTTACATTGTTTATTGGGGTTTAAACAAAGACAGCACTTTTCAGCTTGGAGCAGGGAGTGTTCACAGCCCGATGAAGGGCCAGTCAGTCTTGCCCAACCCTTAGACATTTTTCCCGGCTTGTCAGATATGAGTCAAAGATGACGGTACTTCCGGAGATAGAGCGACAAAGCATGTGGGTGTCCTACTGTCCCTTGTATGGACGTCTGCTTCTGTGGTGAAACATGAGAAAGCAGACATATGGGAAGTGTTGAGCTGTTTGAGAAAATGTAGATTTAGACCTGCAATAACCGCTTTTTGGTCATTGGGGGGTAATAGAAAATAACATGAACTCAACGTTGCCATATCAACCCTTCCTTTAAATTGTTATAGTGAAGTGAAAGTATGCTTACATACACATTTAGTCACTACGGAGCAACATAATCATTTTCTTGTTGAGCAAGGATAAGAAAACCTGCATATATTAACAACAATGTCAAGAAACCATCTATTAAACATTTGTAAAGGAAAGGAGCCCAACATTGTCATCTTTTAACTTCTAATGTTTTAGGATTTGCCTCTTCGGTAATGTGACATTAAACAGAATATATCTGTGTTTTATAATGTTAGTCAGACACAACCCGTCAGAAAGAGTTTGAGAAGCTTCTTCTCCTTTTTGTAGCCTTTTCATAGACAAATAACACAAGGAAAAGGGTTGGGGGACTGCTGACACTGTAAGAATGGCCTAAAGAAGGCAGACCCTGGTGCTGTGTGTGTGTGTGTGGCCGTTCCAGCATAATTACTTGTGTACTTAAAGTGCAGTGTGGGTTTCTGTGTGTGTGTGGTGATTAAGTGTTAGTGTGTCCAGGGGAGCAGCAATGTATCTGTAACTATGAGGTCAGCTGTTAATAAGTATGATGGCCAGAGGAAAGAGCACAGCATTGTTCTCCCACCTCCTGATGTAAAAGATGTAAAGGATTTTAGTTGACACAGACCTGGAGGATATGGTGTGAGCAGGCCTCTGAAATCCACTCTCACCTCTAAGGTTCAGTTCCAGGTTGTCTTGATAAATAAGCATTTTGACAACGCCTGAGAAAAGCACAAAATCCAGTTCAAAAAGATGTCATTAAAAGCTGCTCGTGTCCTGTTAATGCCAGCTGACAGAAGCCCGGGTTCCAGCTATTTTTTTTCTGGGAACTCTAAGTTCAAGTTGGATAGAAGTGGAAAAATCTCCCCATATTTCTGTTGCATAGTTTTTTCCAGGACGCAGTATGGAGCTTGTTAATGGGGAATGTGTTCTCTCATCTCTTTGAATGGCTGGAGGCTTGGAATCTCCTCTAAATGACAGAAAAACCCTTAATGGGGCTCGATGGTCTGCACCTTTAAACATTTGCAGCTGACTGAATTTAGCTCCTACCAGAATTATTCTGCTGTATCAGCTGATTGTTGGATTTGTTGAAATCCAACGTGTTAATGCAGGTCACAATTATCACGTCTTTGTTTTTATTTCTCATTCTAAGGTTCTAAGAGAGATTTAATCTGTTCCAGTATAACAGGAGGCCCAAACCTTTTTTTTTTTTTTTTTTGTGTCGCAGAAAAAGGACTCAAACCATTTTTAAAGTGAACATCAGGTTGAGTAAATTCCCTATTGTGTTGCCTTGTCTCAGATGGGTTTCTTTCACTTATGCTGTGTTTGCAGTCAGGAGTGAAGTGTTCTTCCAGACCCTTTGGCAGTGGGCAGCAATATCTGGCTGTGGTTTCATTAAGGAAATTGATGCAGAGCTGTACTGAGTGGTTTGGAGACCTATTGGGTTGAGAGTGGAGTGTGAGCCTTAGCAGCAGGTGGGGGCTGACTGACTCACTAGGTGGCAAACATTGCTTCCACGTTGGGGGATGGGTGCCTCACCCATTCTGTGAACGACCCGACGACCCAGTCGGCACAATGGCAGCTTGTACTGAACATAAACTTCCATGCAGTCCATTATAAATTATGTAATTACACGGCTTCATTGTGTGACAGATCTGAGTTGCACAAAACAGTTATTTGCACATGTAATTCTCAGATTCTCAAAACTAGATGTGGAAGTGGTTCTGGTGTGGTGGCAAAAGCAAGATGATAGATAGAGGGTTCCATTATGCCAGAAGAGAATGTTTTGTTTTAAACTCTTTCTTTCACAAAACAAGGAATATGAAGACTGAACCATAGGATTTAGTTTATTTTTTTTCTAGACCTACCTATTATTCATTATTCATGAAGTAAAATCTTTGGCTGTGGCCCTGTTTTTAGTCTCTGGATAGTTTAGTTTGAATTAGTTTACTAAAGTTGCTTGTATTGTGATGCAAAATTTGATTAAATGTATCAAACACGGGACTTGGCATAATATCAGTAAACATGCAGAAAGTAATGGCGTGAGATATTTGGTGCCTACTGTGTATACTTATTTATACAGTATTGTAGCAACATGTGTACTTCTCTCTTCATGGTAAGGCAAAGTACTCATCAGGGTTTGTGATGCCCACTGTGGTTAACCACTGCTAGCTCAAAACGAGGAACCACTGAGATCGCAGCTACAGTTGTGGTAGCTTGTGCAGGGCCTGTTCTGTTTATTTGGTACGATGCATACACAACAAATCATCAGCTTTTTGTGTTTTTTTTTTTTTTTTTATTTCTCACTTAATTGTTTTCTTCATTCATTTTACTACTCTTTCATAACAATCTTGTGAATTATTGTGTGATATTTCTGTCTTTCTTGCTGCCAAATTGCAGTTGCTGCATTAGCAGGCCGCACTGTCAGCAACAGTTGATGAGGCAGTGGATCACTGTTAGTGAACACAGGAAGAGACAAAGACACAGTGTTGACACATGTCCACCTTGTCCCCTCCTGTTTTGAGTTTGACTGAAGACAGAATAGTCTTTAAACATGGCTTTGGACGCAGTGCTTTACTAAAGTAAAATAAATGATTAAAAAAAACACACACACACACACTGAAATAGTCCATCAGAAATTATTTCTACTTGTGTCTTATTCGCCACTGAAGTGTCACCAGAAGAATGCTGCTGTAAAGTAGGCGGACTTGCGACACAGTCGTTTCTTTGCAGGGCAACTGGATGTGTGAGGAGAAGAATGCTCTCTCTCCTAGAGAATTTATGTCCCGGAGACAAACTTACAGACTGAATCAAAACGCCTCTGACCTGTCTGAACAACAAACTCTGGAGGATTTTCAATCAGCTCATCCCAACAGCAGTGGGAAGAAATTCTTGATAAAATATTTGTCTGGGCCTGTCGTCTCTAATGTTCAGCTATTGCATTAGATTTAAGGAAGTAGGTTGTTTTTACACGTCGAGTCGTTTGTTGCTGTTGAGGCAGCTTTGTGGTTAGTTTAACATGTTTTGAGTCTTATTTGATTTACTTTTCTGATGGCTCATATTTACTGCATACTTGCAGTATTTATCCTGCTAATGTTATTTTTAATCATCCATGAAGCTGTTAAGTGGAGCAGTTTTTCTATTAGGTTAAAATATTCTGTTAAGCTTTGTCAGCGAGGTCCACGCTTGTGATTTGTGTCCTGGTTTTTTCAATAGACACAAAGATATAGGTTTATTTATATTTGACTTTGGTACTTTAGTAAACAATCTTGCAAATGTTAATGATATTTTCCTGGTGTCTTAGCTGTTTAGCTCTTTTGACATTACTTCCCCAAACAATCCTGTCCACAGTCCAAAAATTGCAATTAATTATATCTTAAATATATCTTTCTTAAACTTGAAAATATTAAAAATACTAAAACACATAATCCAGCTAGTTTTCCACTCGAGTCTTGTTTTACCTTTGGTTGTAGAAGAAGATACAACATGAGTAATTATTAGTAGAGTGACATTCAATCCACAAATGGTAACAACGTAACAACGCATATACATAAGTATTATTTTCAGTTGCCTCAACAAACGATTTCTATTTTCCTTAAAAAAAAAATCCCTTTATACCCAACACTTTGACATCTGAGCTAAAAGAATGGTATGTAAGTATCTATAGCAAGTTAAAATGATATGCAGCGTCTTATTGAACAAGGCCCTGCTTTGAATCATTAGGGCCACACACCTCTGTATTTGAGAAATCCACAGTCTGAGCTACTGTAATGTTGGAAAGAGCGGAGCAGATCTGGTTATTATTAACAAGTGGACTTACAAATGACACTACGGCACGAACACGAACACAAAGCATGTGTCATCCCCATCTTTTCCAGCGTGACCATACAAAGTCATCATTCGACAAAGTTTACGCCTGTTACTCTAAATATTAGGCTGTCAGTTCTGGCATTGTGACTATTAATAGGCCGTAGTTGCTGTTTGTCTATAGAGGCGTCCAAAGGGAGAATGACCATCGTGTAACACTTTGGTCATTTGCCACTCAGTCATTCACTGATTAGAATAGACTTGAATTCACAACTAGCTTCATACTTTATGTCAGCTGATTTTTCTCAACACATCATTGACTTATTGAAGTGCTAATGAGCTGCCATGTGTTCAGTATGTTCAAAAACACAGACTCTTTATTTAATTTAGGACCCTCCCCTGTCAAAGAGATGTCTGTTAAGTTTTTTGTTTATCATGTTGTAAAGGGCAGTTTTGCCACAGTCTATAGTGGATCAGGCCTCAGCTTCCTGTCTGCCTGAAGCTGCTATCAGCTCTTATCAGCTGGACGTTTATGTCCCGCCATCTCTATTAAAACACTAAGGCGTCCACCTCCTCCAGGCTTATGATAAAGCTATAACTGTCTGAGTTTACATGCACTCAAGCAACCAGGCTTCTCGGAGAAAATTCGGGGACGGCGTTTCCATGCAGGTAAGAAAGCTGGTCACTGGAAATCCAGGTATTCTACACTGCACATGCAGCAGAAGAGTAAGCTGGTTTCTCCTGGACCTATTTTGGAAGCCTACCTCACAACTTTCACTCTATAGTGTTAAAAAGCACAGCTGATCCACAGTGTGAATTTGAGAAAAAAAATCTGCAGGAGACTTATTTAGGCTACTATGAGAAACTTGTCGCATTCATTTTTGGTCTGACTTTAGATAAACTTGGTTTTAAAAACGAGGCGGCATCACTCCCTCATTAAGACTCACTCAGCTGCTTGTTACTGTCTGTAGCCTGTTGCTACTCACATGCGCTGTTGGATTATAAAGCTGGTTATGTGCATATGTGGCAGAGAAATCAGCGTTCTCTAGTAGAAACCTACCTGGGCAAATCAAGCTTTCCTAATCTCCTACCCTGGTTTTGGAAACCAGCTTTGACGTTTACGTGACCATTAGGAAATCGACTTTCCTGAGAACCAACTGTAGCCTAATTACTTAAGTCCTTGTGAACACACTCACGGTGGACTTGCTCCCAGTTCTTTATAAAACAGAAGGAAACAGAAGATTGTTCCCACAGGACCCTTAATGGAATAGACGTGGAATATTTCCGACATTATCGTGCCCAAGATCGGTAGCAGAAATCCCCGTGGCCTCCACCCAATGCTGTTCAACGACACACAAACATTAGTGACTCTCAATCTGTCAGCTCTCTGCAATTTGCAGCCCCACAGTTCTAACCCAAGCTGCTATTGAGGAAAGCTTGGCAGGAGGCTCAATAATATAGAAAGTACTTTCAGTTGAAGTTGGTTTCGGTTTGAATAAGCATTTCGATGGGTGTGATAAGCATTTAAGTATATTTGAAATATTGATCAACAGAAATAATTTTCATATGTTGTCACCCACCAAACTCTGATCTTAAATCTCTGCAGATTTTGCTAGCTGTGCTTCCACAGTAGTATAACTATCTACTGAAAGGGCATTTATAGTAGTTTACATTGGTCATTAGGCCTCGTTTCACAGGATGTGGTTGTTTGAATTCCTGCACCCTCCGACCAGCACTGCACTGCAGCTGCAGCTTTCACTTAGAATCTATTTTGACTTGAGTATAGGGTGGTCAGGCAAGGAAGTGTGTCACTAGAGATGTGGGGGGTATGTTCAAGAGGAAGCATGAAAAAAATCTGACTGAATATGGGAGAACACACATACTTCTTTACTGTGTTTTCTGCTGTCCTGATTAGATTAGCTCATTATTTTTGTAAACCTGATTTTAATTTTTTATTTTTTAATGCAGTGTTGTTTGAAGCCTTGTTTTCTCTTCCATGCCCGGTCTTATCTGAGCTACCCTGGTAATTTAACAAGCCATCTTGTTAACTTGGCCTGTAACACCATGATACTTTCCAAACCCCAGTCAGAAACTAAGTATGCAGTTCAGTAGAAGTGCTTATAAAAACTTGCAGCTGACGCCAGCTGAGTGTGGGGAAATTATTCCTCCAAATTTGGAAAAAACTAAGTGAGAGGCCCTCCTCCCTCTACTGTTGTGACAGTGGTATTTCACCTCAGCGACAAGAAGTCTTTATAAGAAACAACTTGTCAATTGCCAGGATGACGACAGCCATCATGCAATTTTATTTGCTGTGTTGGCCTCGATTGAGAATCCGTTTCAAAGCATGTTGTGGTAAACTTGGTAGAATAGTTTATTTACCAAATGAATGCGTATACTCTGCAGCTGTAGCACACATGGAAATAACATTACTGAATTGAAACCTGGTTTAAATTACATTAGGAAACCGACCATTTCTCGTGTTTAAATACCACATAGCTGTGTGATTACACTACCCAGATGCTGCCACCTTAGTGTGGCTGTCTCGACTCTAACACATTCTGCTTTTGTAACCACACCAAAATGAACTTGACCTGTTATGTTTGCAGTCACGTCTCCTATATTGGCATCAAAAATGTACAGGGGCCCTTCTGCCATATTAGATCTGTGCCTTTTTCTACTGATAAACACGTCAATGTTTCAAGCATGTATGTGAATGTTGGCTTTTTTTTCTTTGGTCCAATAGATTTTGTTTCTGCTTCTCTTGTTACAGATGGATCTGCAGTTACTTTTAATAGCAACATTATCAGCAGTCCTCTGTGTCACCTTGGCGCAACAAGGTAAGAACATAGACCTGTCAGTGACAGATGGTCGTTTGAATTTTGCTCTATTTTTCATATGTTAATTGCTAAATGATAACTTGCACACCAGTTCATTTAGTGTTATGAGCTTCCTTATGCCTTTCTGTCTTAAATCCTGCTCCTCAGTTGTTCTAAGGAACTCATTGCAGTGCAACAATAGAATGGACCTGCATTCTTTCTTCCATTTTCCTCCTCACACATGTATTTCTTCATAATGATATTCATGGTTTCTTATGGCTGGTAGTGAGACACTTTTTAAAAGGTGGCGTCATCTTTGGGTTTACTGCTTGGAGCATTTTTCAGAATCTCTCAACTGCCTAACTCAGAATGGGTTGTTAAATGGTCTGCACTTATATAATGCTTCTACCGATTGGTACTCAAAGCACTTTACACTGCTTCTCATTTACCTATTCACACACACACACACTGTTGCTGCTATGCAGCTGGACTACACTCCGGCAGCAACTAAGTAGGTGTTCAGTGTCTTGCCCAACGACACTTTGACATGTGACGGGAGGAACCAGGAAGCTGATTGAAGCTGGTTTGAATTTAGTAAACAGATGGAAATTAAGAATTATTATCTTGTCTCTTTCAGAGGGCAGCATATGCATTAAAGCAAACGCACAGTCATGCGGCGAGTGCATCCAGGTTGCCGAGATGTGTGGGTGGTGCTCAGATGAAGTGAGTAAATTATGTGAAGTTGTTGATATACTGTTTTGTCAAATGAATGAAATCTTATCTACAAGATCATAAACTGTAGGTGTGGTATGTTCAGAGCTTCCGCTGTGGTTCGTATGGTGGTGTTGGCACAAAAGCCATCTTGTGTCTCTGAAGTGTCAAATAAATATAAAGAATACATTTTGATAATGTAATTTTTGGCAATTACATCTTTTCAAAATGTGCATAATTTCTACTTGACCTTAAAGTACATACACAAACACACAGTGTAGAATTACAGAGTATGGATATTAAAGAGAGTTGTTATTTATCTTTTTTCCTAAGCCAAGTTAACCACCACTTCTGTATTATTGTAAACATCAGAGCCACTTCTTCCTTCACAGTGGAAATATTTTCTAAATAATCTTATTTAATTTGCTCATTTCTGTACCCTCCCCCTTAGCGAACAGAGCAGCAGCTTGTAGGACAGACAAATGTTGTAGAATTGCATGTCCTGCTGTGCATCAGTTGTCTGATACGTATTTTATTTAGCTGCATTAAATTTAAGCTTCGGTGTGAACCTCTTTACAAATATCTGTATATGTGCAATCTGTGTATCATTCCATAAACTCTATTTCTGAACTCACCCACTCAGTGCAATAGGTGTTTTCTTATTATTTCTGTGTATTGAATAAATGTTAACTGTGTGAACAGCCTGATGCAGCAGAGAAGAAAACAGTTACTGTGGGTCATGTGGGTTTGATAAAACTAGGTCACAGCACTATTTTTGTTTTTCTGAGTGATCTCATCGTCTCAAGTTCTCCTGCACTACAACTTGTTGAAGAACACATGCTAACAATCTAGTGTATATTCTTAGCCAAGCTTCCTGGTCATGTGCTTCTCCTTGTCTGTTGCTGCCTACAAACAATGGAGGAAAAGAGAGAGTTAAAAGGCCAGTTTATGTAAAATGTATTGGATTGCATCAGATACTCAATCAGGTCAAAGTCTGTAAAATAGTTTGTGCAGCACTCATATGCCAGAAATTGGTAGACTTATAACATTTGGACATCAAGCTTGTGGAGGTGTAAAGTGAGGTTTTTTTATATAAAGTGAAGTTTTATTGTTAAAGTTGTCAGCATGTTTCTTTAAACCAGACTCACAAAGACAAATTTCTGTAAATATACAGAACCTTTCCAGATGGTTCTATAGAAATTTTGGAAATGCATTCAAGGTGAAACTGTTTTTTATCTTTATTTTTTGTGATCACATCATCGTATTTCCATTAACTTCAAACACTGTTTGATTTGAACCTTTATGAACACTTTAGAACTTTCTCTATTTCTGCATAAGACATTTTAGCAACTTTTAAAATAGATTTTTCACACATCTTAACTATTTGAAACGATTCAATCTTAAACATTTGTATGTGGCAGACGTATGTGAACCAAGTGGGTGCACTACACAACCAATGGATAACAATGATCCATAAAAGTGTGTAACAGTCTGGGAGGTTTACATATTAATGCGGAAATAGAAACCATTCTGAAGGGTCTATAAACTTTCAAGCCCTGTACATTAGAGGTTAGTTAGTTTCCATCTCAAATTTTAAATATTTAGGAAGTTGGTTATGTGTGTAGTAGTTATTCATTTCAAATAAACCTTTGCCATTTTGCAGAACTTCCTCACTGTGGGCGAGTCCAAGTCAGCGCGCTGTGATGACCTAGAATCTCTTAGGAAGAGAAAGTGTGATGTGTCCAAAATCGAGAATCCACGTGGAAGTATCACAATTGACAAGAACAAGCCTGTCACAAACCGCAAAAAAGACGTGGCTGAGAAACTGAAGCCCGAGCAGATCACCCAGATTCAGCCCCAGAAACTTACAATGAATCTCAGATCTGGTAAATTTTCAAAGCTATCAGTGCTTTAGCACATCAGGAGAACCATTTGGTTGTTTTGTGGTTTCTTGAGAAAATTCCTTACTTACTTACTTCAAAATCAATAACTATCTATCTTCCTATCTATATCTGTATATTTATCTATTATTATTTTTTTGTCCTTTAAGGTGAGGCTCAGACTTTTCAGCTAACATTCAAGCGTGCTGAGGACTACCCCATTGACCTGTATTACCTTATGGACCTCTCCTTCTCCATGGCTGATGACTTGGAAAACCTCAAAAACCTTGGTACAGACCTCATGAAAGAGATGCAGGAGATTACCTCAGATTTCCGAATTGGTAAGTTAAATCTGTGTCCCAGTAAAAGGGGAAAATCGGCAACAAAAAAGCCTCAGTTTTAAGTCTTTTCTACAATCCTGAGTAAAACCTTTTCCTTTTTCTCTGTTTAGGATTTGGCTCCTTTGTGGAGAAGACAGTCATGCCTTACATTAGCACCACACCAGCCAGACTCATTAACCCCTGCACTGATAACCAGAACTGCACCAGCCCCTTCAGCTACAAGAACGTCCTGAAGCTGACAGACAAAGGAGACGATTTCAATCGGCTGGTCAGTCAGCAGCAGATATCAGGAAACCTTGACTCTCCAGAGGGGGGCTTTGATGCTATCATGCAGGTCGCCGTCTGTGAGGTAAAAGAGACAAAGATTGAGGGTTTTACTGCCCTTTTATGATGGCAAGACATGCTTCTACATGAGTAGATTATTAATGAACTCTTTTGTTTTGTCCTTTCCAGGAGCAAATTGGCTGGAGGAACGTGACTCGTCTGCTAGTGTTTTCCACCGATGCTGGCTTCCACTTTGCAGGAGACGGCAAACTGGGCGGCATTGTCCTGCCCAATGATGGAAAATGTCATCTGGAGAACAACATGTACACCATGAGCCACTACTACGTATGTATTTTATCATTTGTCTAATACAGTACACAGAACACTTTGAGATTTGCCTGCTTTCAGTAACGCTCTCATTGTCTCAATATGGAGGTAAATGTGTGCATGTCTGAATGAATCCTTTGACAGGACTACCCCTCCATCGCCCACTTGGTTCAGAAACTGAGCGATCACAACATCCAGACCATCTTTGCCGTTACACATGAATTCCAGCCTGTTTACAAGGTAAATTTAGTTTCTGTGAACATTGTTTGTTTTGCTTGCTATTTAATATCATACAATTCTTATTTATTTATGTCCTTACTGTCCATCATTATCTTTTGTCTCTTACAGGAGCTGAAGAATCTTATTCCTAAGTCAGCTGTTGGTACGCTGTCATCTAACTCTAGCAATGTGATCAAGCTAATTATTGATGCTTACAATGTGAGTCAAACGTGTGATCTGTATTTGCACACTTTGATTATTTTTGGATATTTTAGACTTTGTTTTAATAGACAATTTTGTATACATCTATGTTGCATGCATACAGGCTTATTGAAACAGACTTACTGATCAGTGTGTTTTGAGTATTTGACCCGTTTGTTTCTTTTTGGGACAGTCCTTGTCATCTGAGGTAATCCTGGAAAATGGCAAGCTGCCAGAGGGCGTTTCCATCAGTTACAAATCTATCTGTAAGGACAAAGTGGAAAGAGCAGGGGAGGACGGCAGGAAGTGCTCCAACATATCAATCGGAGACGAGGTAGGGAAGATACTTTGTGTTGCAATTATTTTGCATGTGTGAAAACAGCTAAACTTAATGAGATTAAACAAATTTAGGTTCTTGGATGCCTCAAATTATGGACCACTCTCTGTATAAAGCTGCTAACAGCGTTAAATTAGACAATGGATACAACACTTCACAAGCTAAGAACCTCATTTGCGTCTGGAAAAGTTTGTAATGACCTTTTAAACTCCTCATATTTGCAGGTGCATTTCAACATTTCCATTGAGGCTGAGAAGTGTCCATCACCTGGCAAGTCTGAGACCATTAAAATCAAACCTCTGGGCTTCACTGAGGAGGTGGAGTTGGTTCTGAACTTCATCTGCGACTGTCAATGTGCAGCAAAAGGACAGCCCGACAGCGATAAGTGCCACGAGGGCAATGGCACCTTCGAGTGTGGAGCCTGCAAGTATGCATTTGGTCATGAATATTTGATAGAGGCTTTGGGTTAACGGTGCCTAACTGTACAAAAAGGGTCAACTTATTAGAGGATGTAGTGATACATGGTACAAGAAATGGAGGCAGCAGCTGTCCCATTGATCAGAAAACGGTTAGAGGCTGTTTGCAACTTGATACTAAAAACAGTGTGTCAAGCATTTATTGTGTATCTTTAAAATCTCACCCCCTCTTTCATTTACACACTGACACAGGAGAACACATTAAATCGCAGCTGCCAGTACCGGACACATCTCGGTACCTACACATGCACACATACAAACGTCACACTCAGCACACACAGCTTGGTCCCTACAGTACCTGTTTCCTGAACATTTAATGTGTCTCTTTTTATTCTACTTATTCCCTACTCATAATGTTGGGCTCCAATTAAGCAGAAAATGACGCTCACCTCCTGTTTTATGGCACAGGTGTAATGAAGGTCGCATAGGGCGTCTTTGTGAATGTAGCAAAGATGAAGTCCGGACAGAGGACCTGGATGCCAACTGCCGAAAAGACAATGGCACAGATATCTGCAGCAACAATGGTGACTGTGTCTGCGGCACCTGCGAGTGCAAGAAGCGGGAGAACCCTGCTGAGGTCTACAGTGGCAAGTACTGTGAATGTGACAACTTCAACTGTGATCGCTCCCACAACATGCTCTGTGGAGGTGAGGATTGTAGGAATGTAATCATCCAGCACAGCAACACCAGTTTCTTTGTTAGTCTGTGCTGACCCCTGACATTGCCTGTGCTATTCCAGGACATGGCCGTTGTGAATGCAGGAAGTGCATTTGTGACGCTAACTACACAGGCAGCGACTGTTCTTGCTCCCTAAACACCGCTGGCTGCCTCGCAAAGAATGGCCAGATTTGTAACGGCCGAGGCACATGTGAATGTGGAGTCTGCAAATGTAACGACCCCAAATTTCAGGGTGAAACTTGCGAGGTCTGCCCCACCTGCCCCGGCGTCTGTACCGAGCACAAGTAAGTCTGAAGATTTAACCTATCTGGAAGTAATGTGAATGTTTAGAGATATTATTTTTTTTGATTGAGATGTAATTTTTAAATTGTTTTGAAAGGCCAAACTTTTACAAATGGGGAAAAATTAATGTGGATTTTGCAGGATTCAAATTAATGTAGGATAGAGCCAAGCCTAATGAAGAAGCACGTGAGGGCAGCTTGTTCTTCAAATAACAGAAGACCAGTTGAGACAATTAGAGAATCCACTATGTTAAATTTTGTTGTGTTTTAGGCCAGAAAATAAATGAATAAAATAATTGGTGTCCTACCACATTTCTCTTTCTTTAGGCTGAGTTCTTTGTCACAGCATTTATTTCTTTTAATAGGTACTGTATATAGCATTTATTCCCTATTATTGGGAGGTAAAACTTGTATAATGAATTATAATTTACTGTCTGTAACTGTTATGCAGAAATATTCTTTTCTGCTTGATTACTAGTTTTTGCTTTATTTTCCCTCCCCAATGTGTTAATAAGTAATGTCCGAAGTCATTTCCAGAGGGTAGCAGATAATGGAAACATTCTGAATAAGTAATGGAAACTATATTTTAGATGTCATGACCTTTCTAAAATCTTGGCCGCAGCTTTGCCTCAGTATCTCTAATTTTTCATCATCTTTTAAGCTGCATTAAGTGTAAGTTGGTTTCCCTGCCTTCACCAAAGTAAGTCAGTCAGTGGTCCACCTTTGTCCCGACAGAAATTGTGTGCAGTGCCGAGCCTTCAACGCCGGTGAGAAGAAGGATACATGTGAACGGGACTGCAGCTACTTCCAGCTGATCAAAGTGAAGGACAAGCTACCCCAGCCCACAGACCAGACCTTCCCACTGACTCACTGCAAAGAGCGAGATGCGAATGACTGCTGGTTCTACTACACCTTTGCCATCAGGAATGAAACCAAGGAGGTCTACGTGGTGGAGAACCTGGGTGAGTCGACATAAATCAGAAACTACAAACCTGAACGCTTTGGTTGTTTCGCTTAATTTCATACTAGTAGAATCTAATCTCTTAAGTTAAAGGACACATGGAGAGTTTGAGAACTAGGAGCCCTGTGGAGCAACGATTGTGTTCGTCTTGTCCTCTAGCACATGGGCAATATGATAGTCTTTGCCTTTGTTTTGACATCACTACAGTCATCAACCTACGTGCAGTTTTTCTAGTTCTCATTTTAATACCTTTTATTAACATTCATGGATTTAATTTGGTCTATGTGCGTTTCAGAGTGCCCGGCAGGACCCGACATCATTCCCATCGTGGCAGGTGTGGTAGCCGGCATCGTCCTGATCGGCCTCGCCCTGCTGCTCATCTGGAAGCTGCTCATGATCATCCATGACCGCCGAGAGTTTGCCAAGTTTGAGAAGGAGAAGATGAATGCCAAGTGGGACACGGTGAGTCACACCAGAGCGGAACACATGGAAAAGGTTATCAAAAGATCTGAGATCATACCAAGATTATGGCATTTTACTTAAAAGTTTATATGGTTAAGCTTATGTTTGAAAAGCAGTGAATGAGAATAACTTCAAAACTAGCGCAAATATTAGGATATTAATAGACACCTTCAAGTTGTGGGTTAGCTGAAATCGTTTATGGATGTGTCAGTCTGCCTCATCCAGCCCTTGACCAACCTCTGCTCCATCCTGTTCAGTGTAGTGTTTACTCACTTAGGGCCACAACCTGTCCTTTAGCTGAGAGTGCTGCCTCTCTATGTCCACATGCTGCAACTGCATGACCATAAATGGTAAGGAATCTGATGAGTAAGGACTGACCGGTGACGTCGGCTGCTATAACTAACAGCAAGCAGCAGTGTTTATTAGAAATGAAGAAATGCGTAGTTACACTCAGTTAACCTGTAACTTGGAACTTGCTTTATGCCACCAGAGACACTACAAAGAAGACGGTTTGAAAGGAAATTAAAATAATCACGTCCTACTTAAATGCTGGTACTACAAGGTGTTAACACTGCAAAAAATCATTGATAAATATTTACTATGAATTAATTTCTGACCTTTCCTGCTACGCGCTGAACATTTTCCATCAGATTTTTACTTCTGTCCTTTTCACTGCTTCTCTTCACAGTGTTTTTTGTTTTTTTTCCTTTTGTCTTCATCCTTTATTTCTCCCATGTTAGCAAGGAAACCCCATTTACAAGAGCCCTATTAACCAGTTCCAGAATCCCAGCTATGGGAATAAAGCTGCTGCTCTTTAGGTCAAAGTTTGTATCACCTGTTTGCGCTGTGGACTTGCATGACCTGTGTCTGTGCAGTTTTACACTTTTATTGGGTTCTTGTTGGAATGAAAGGAAATCAAAGATTTGGTGGCTGCATGTTGTGAATTTGGCATGTTATACCACGTCTGGCAGTGTTTGAATTAAACAGAGTGAGAAGTTTCTGACCACTTTTCCTAAAGGAGAATTATTAATATGCTCACTTATGATTCTTAATATAAATTAAATTTCCTATATCCACTGAGAAATGAGAAGATAGTGTTAGAGAATAAATACAATGAAACTTGTTAGAATTACTAGAATACTATACAGAATATGTTGGGATTTCTATTTTAACTGTTAAAACCTGCCCGGGCTTTCTTTAAGTTTTTATTTTTGTTTAAACTTTTAAAACTGGACAAGCACAGATAATTTCTACTAAGCTTGTATGTACCTATGACTTTTAGGTTCACTTTTTATGGATCAGTTGTTTGGCCCCGGCACAGAGCTGGACTGTACATAAACATGTAACCTGTAATCAGTTTTCTTCACTGACATATATAAACAGGATGGACTTGTTCTCAATGCTAAAAATAATAAAGGACAGTGTGGGTTTCTGCACTTCCACTGTGAACCGAAAAGGAAGATGAGCTGCAGACAGCCGGTGAAGGTGCATCAGAGTCGAGACTACATGTAAAAAACACTACTCTAGTAACAGCTCAGTATAATTTATCATGAATCAATTTACAGCAGTCACAAGGAAATTCAGACTATGAAAGTGTTGTTAAGGATTTTTCGTACGGCAGGAATCCAACCTGTGGTCATTCAGCCAATAGGGCATCTTAATTTGATCTCTTATTCTTAGCCACAACCTAATGCACATTCTCCTTAGATTGTTTTCCTTACACAGAAACACAACTGCTGCAAAGGCTTAATTATTTGCTTTTAGCTCCATTGTTTACCAAAACTATAACTGCAACTAGAACTAGTGTAACTATACTAGAGCACACGGATGCACGGATAACTTAAGAGTCAGCAAAGTGATCACTGCACATTCTTACCCAAGCAGTCAGTCTGGCTGCTCAGCGTGTTAAATTCTAACAGGTTAGTTTAAACTGTGTTATTGTGCTGTTTTACCTAAACTTTAACAGACATTAAAATGTTATCGTGACGCCATAAAACTGAACCACATGAATGTTCAACCCTGTCTCCTAAAAAGTCACGTTTAGACAAAAATTAGACTCTTGCAGCACTTAGTTACAGTTTATAGTCTGATCTAACACGTTATTTTTAAAGCATGTTGCATCAGACCATAATGCACAAAGGGATTACAGCTTGAGTTTAGTTGTATAGGAACATAATTTGTAGGAGACAGGGTTGAAAGGTTTGACATGTGCTGTGATTTGCTAACCCGATCACTAAGTTCAACCTCACAACTATGTCACTCACGTCTGCTGTTTCTCTCTCTCTTTCTCAGGGTGAGAATCCAATCTACAAAAGTGCCGTAACAACTGTCGTCAATCCAAAGTATGAGGGAAAATGATGGAGCATTGCCTTTTGCTGTGACAACACTGTATGGAAAAGGAAAAGGGCTGGGGTGAAGGGAGGGGTGGGTTTTTTTTTTTTTTTTTACATTTCACCGTTTTGTTGTAGACACCAAATGCTTTTTGCCACTATTTCCTTTTGTTGTACTTTCATCTGAATTGTGTACAGTCTGTCTAAATGGTATCTCTGCAGAATTTGAGAGAACATGTTTAAAAATGTTTTTTCTTTTTTGGGGGGGTGGGAAGTCGATTTGTGCTACATCGAGAGATAAATGAATATCTCGCCAAGCAATCAGTGTTTTTGTTGAGGGTTTCTTTCCAAATTACCATATATACGTTATTGAGAGGGTGGTAATTCACCTGTCAGTGTTTCATAAACACAGGTGAGCAAAGGTTTAAAGATTGATTTGCCTTCTGAACAAAGATGGTATCGTCTGTAATCATTTCGACTGAGGTGTCACTGTGCCTCTTCAAATGTAGCACCAGCTCGCCGTGTTCGGCGGCAGTGAATCGTGTACAGTGTTTTGGGGTTTTGTGTAGTAAAGCCATATATGTATTCACAGAGCAGAACTGAAGGTTCTTTAGACTTAATCCACCTGAACAATCAATTGAAAGGTAAAAGTCTAGGTCCTTCTAGATGAAAGGGCATCATGTGTACAGTTGTATTTCTGTATGGCTCCAGGTTGTATTTGCTTAATGTAAAAGCCTACTCAGGTCCTTTATTTCTTTACAGCAATGCCAAATATACAAGCAGCCCTTCCTGGTTTACTAACTGAACAGACTAATATCGAAATGCCATGTTTTATTTGTAGGATATGAATTGGGGAAGGGTCCCACTGTTTCTTTATACTGTACATGTCAGTAATTCCACCAAACTCTTGTGGTGCTTTAATCAAAAAAAAATAAGTATGGTTTTGATATCATTTAGTTATAAAGTTCAAGGGTCTAGATTTTTTTTTTTTTTTTTTTTTTACTTTTGTTTTTATAAAAGGTTTCACCTACCACAGTTGTTTTCAAGTGCCTTTTGAAATTTTACATCACATTCACATTTGCAATTCTGTATACTAAAATTATTTATTGAATAAACATTCGAAACTATTTACCCTTATATTAATGTTATTGTGTAATTGCTCATTTGTGGTGTGTTTTTTTTTGGTAATAATTGCTGTGTCAGTGTGTCTTTAAATGTGTTCACCTCTTACTTGCTACTGTACATAAGCCTGATGGGGGAATTCAGAGCTCAACATAACTCGGGACAAAGAACAAAGCATGTTATTGATTTGGGCCTTATAGGTAATTCTGATAAATGAAAAGAACTGTGAACAGGTTTAAAACAACAACTCGATGAATTTTTAGAAGGGTTCTAATTGTGTTCCATTAAAAGTATAACTTCACAAGTCTTTGAAACTGATTTTTGTAAGAGACTCCAGAGAAAAGCGGTGGTGGTTCTCTGCTTCTGGAGGACATCACCACGGTTATTCTTCAGGAAGAAACATGTCCCTCAGTGTGGCAGCGTCACTCCAAAATATTAATGGACAACAGTATAACAGGTTTATGGTGCACACGAACACGTTGCAGTGATTAAATACAGTTCCTGTAATGTTGAGAGGGGCACCTTGTGACTGATTTGGGAAAAGAGCAGGGACCTGAGCCCCCAGAGCGACCCCCTGTGTATACACCTGTCCTGTATGACTCTATGATCTAAATTGATATTAAAACTGACATTTTTATTGAAAGCATCCACACGTCACTGCTTAATACATTGGATAAGTACTCAAACCAAACAACTCAAAAGTAAAAAAACCGTTAGCCTGAAAAGGTGAAACCTGAACTTGAGACCGGAAACAGATGTTAGAGACTGAAAACGACCTTTACTGGAACCTAAAAACTGCTAAAATCTAACGCTCGGACTCGGTTTCAGCCAATCACGTTTCGCTCCAGCCCCTGGGGAACGTGACGCCTCGAGCCCAGGGGCTCTCCACAGGTGATTGGTGGCCTGCGCTGTCCAATCAGCGGCCGTCTCTTGCAGCAAAGTTGTTAACCCCCAACAGTAGCACTTTGGTTTCCACCTCTCTAGTTTCACCCTGCTTCACATCGACGGGAAAATAGTGACTTTTCGTCGTCGGATAAACGCTGCTGGACGTGGAGCGGACAGCGACTCTTCACAGCAGGACCCCGGCTCACCGTTGGCTTTTTGTTATGAAACCAACTAGAACAAGTAGCAGAGCTAACAGTAATGTTAGTGGACTCCCTGTGTGGCTCTAGCTGCGTCGTGTTGCCTGGCGTTTCTGGTTTTTTCCTACTTGTGACTTGTACGATTTTTACTCGTTTTTTTTTTCCTCCCCCAAATCCCCGACGTGTGCTCCATTATGGACTCGGTGAGTATTTGATGAGAATGTTTTGGAGTTGAGTCGACGCCTGCTTTGACACGAAGGCCCATCGTGAGTAGTGTTTCTGGCATCAGATGATTTCATACACGCAATCAAATTCCTGGCTGGTCAGCTGGATGCAATTCAGCGCTAAAACCTCAAGCCCCTAATCACTTTGGCAGCTCCCCAAAGCAGAGTGACGGCGCTTTCGATCGATGTTGGCAAACATACATGTTTTTAATTGTGTAAAGAGAAAGATGTAGTTCACCAGTTGTTACATTAATGACAGATGTTGCTGACGAGGCGAGGACAGGACAGAAGGCGGATGTAAAGAGTCGATAAGTGGCTTGACATGATCTCATATGAGGGGTTTTCATCATCTTAGTTGCAAATGTAACATTGGCTCATAGGCATGTGGGGTGTGTGGCTAAACAGTGCTAGTCAGCCCTTGTGGTCTCTCGGGGAATTGCTCGGCCCTGGTCTGCATGGGTCTGGATCCCCTCAGATCCCCAAAGTCCTAAAACACCCACTCATCCCTACATAGGCTCAAAAAGTGGGAGAAACCTTCATGAGTCATTTGGCCTTGCTGTAAAATGGAAGTTTGGGAGACCTAAACCCAGCCAGGGTCAGGACTGCCTCATGTTTGCAGAGCCATCATTAGAAGTTAATACTCATTGGGGAAACTGTGCTTATAACGTCAGATAATTGGGGTTTACTGCATCCGATCTGACAGGTGAGATGTAAAAAACACAATGAATTGGATTTCCTGTGTTTTCCTCATTGAGTGATGATTGTGTAAACGCTGTGGAACAAACCCCACCCACATGAGACATTTGTAGACTGGACACATTATGTGAGGTAGAAAACTGTTGGTTAAGATGATCTGTTGTTCGGTTTTATGTTTCTAGAAGGCCAGTCGTCAAAGTCACAAACGCTAATTCTGATGTTCAAAATATGTCACTCTAGATTTTGTCATTTGTAAATTATCACAGGGCACTGACAGGCTGATCTTCGATTCAAATGTTCACTTTTTCCTAAACGATACCTGGACTGCTATCTGTAAACATAAAGAATACTTCAAGGCTTGCATCCACTTATTACTGTGTAGCATGGGATGAAAAAGCAAATATCAGTTTTATAGTCACTGTATTATATGCACTTTAAAAAAAACAAGTATTCATTCACTTTTTGCACAGTGCATTGTAATTAAAGACACATTTTTAAGTGGATGAAATGTAAAAAATGCTGTGGTTCAGTGGTAGGTCATTGGGTTGGGATGCAGACGGCGGCGGGTTCGAATCCCGCCCACCAGGTGTGGCCCCAGCCACCAAGGGCAATCTTGGTGCCTGTACCGAGCCGGTCCCGTGCCCGGACAAAAAATAAATGGGAGGGCCTTCGGCAGGAAGGGCATCCGGTGTAAAAACACATGCCAAATCAACGTGTGGCCGTTGATCTTAGTCTACATTAAATTACCTAAATAGACCATAATCACAACATGGAATATATGCATAAATATCACCAATTAAAAAACTTAAATTATTTACAACAACATCCAAAGCCACTCCAGATTGTGGTCAGGAGCATCCTGATGCATTAACTTTACTTCACATATGTCTAAAAGTTGCATCGATTCCACCTGTGGTGAAATAAAGTGACTGGCTTCTGATTAGAAAAGGCTCCACAATAAACCCTAGTAAAGCCCTTCAGCCAAGTGGTCCCATAATGGTTTGTTTTTATTGTTTTCTTCCTGACTTGGCTAGTTTGCCACGACCTCATTGGTAAATCATTCTGGATAAAAGTGTTTGCATGATATTAGTTATAAAACCCTCTTCTAAAGCTTTGGGTTACTGGGTGTACCTTATCATAAGCTCAATAATTAGACTACAAGATGGAGGAAAATTGGGAACCACCTGGTCTTTTCTAGAGTTGGACGTCAGGCCAAAAAGAAGGGCCTGGTTCGGGAGGTTAATAGAGCCAGTGGTCAAATTGACAGAACAAAAGTCCTCTGCAGTGATTGCAGAACCCATTGGAAGGAGAAACCGCTCAGCAGCACTCTATCAGAAAGTCTTAATGGTGGAATGGTTGGATGAAAGGATACCCTGGTTTGATGAGGAAAGAGTCTCAACTCTGCTCAAATTCAAAGAAATCCTTCAAGGCAGCCATATCCTGGTTAACCTTTCAGCATTATGGTGGCCCAGGGCATCTAAGGTAATGCTAGACTGGCTTCAGGACAAATATTTCTTTGAAAGGCCCAACAAAATCCTTGAACTTTACTTGAACTGTAGAAAACATCAGTGGAGAGATCTGAAGATAGCGGTTTAGATGTTTCCCTTTCAATCTGACAGCACTTGAGATGGTGTATCAGGAAGAAGGAGGGGCAGAACTTCACAAATACTGATGTGAGAAGCTTGTAGAGACAAAGGGATTTCCACACATTCTTGGCTCAAGGATGGAAATGCTGGGGTACACTGAATTTTAGACGAGCAGCTATGACCTCATGGCAATGGGCTCAAACAGATGAGCTTGTTGAAATAACAGCATCATCATTAATACAAGATCCTGACTGCTAAATAACAAAGGCAAATGTCTTTTAAATTGGTGACATGTAAGTCACTAACACACTGAGGGAGAGTGTCACTAAATAACTGAGGGTTTTAATTGCAAAAAGACTTAATTTCAAACAGAAGTTAATTCAATCACTGCAAGTCAGAATGAGGAGACTTTAATAATCACTGGTCTTCTATTAGAAAAATAATTAAGTTTTACTTCACTTTAACCAAAAGGCCAAGTAGTTGTCATTGTTTAATTTTGTATTGTATGACACAGTTCAGCCATGGTACTGGTTACGTTGCATCCAAATAACAACTCCGTCTCATTCACGTGAATGTTATAGCCAGAGAGAAGAGATTCTGGCCTCACAGAGCCAGGAGATAACTGACCGCGTCGTACCAATTGTCCAGGACAGTCAATGTACGGCTTATTAACACTAGATGACTCAAATTTACATTAGATTCAACTTTGTCATTAAACGTGTGCAAGTAAAAGGCAACAAATTGCAAATTAAGCCAGAATAGGTTGAAGTCACTTCATGCTACATGCCCAAGGTGGTGAGCATATGTTTAGCACTAGCTGAGACAACCTTTTCCTAAATCTCAACAAAGAAAAGACCTTAGAAGTTGAGTTGTTTTTGCTGAATGTCTTTTATCTGTTGACTCTCAGGTTCTCGAGATGCCCTCAGTGGATTTAATGAGAAGAAAACCTCAGCCCCCCTGGTTAGACACTGGCTAATCCATGTATCATCAAAAGGTAAGCTGTTATAATGATTGGAACTTTTTTATTCTAACCTTGATACACTTATGTGCTTGGCTCTGGTTGTTGCTAGATCAGCCTCCGAAAGCCCATAGCGTCATGGCAAAACCTAATCATCACCGCAGGTGCAGCCACGTTAAAGTAAGATGGTGGTATCGTTGTGGGGGTTTGACTGTGCTGAACTCACCCCAACTCGAATGAAATCCACACTTTCAAAGCTGCCAAGTTTTGGATGCAAATATACTGTATAATGTCCTGACAGTCAGCTTTGGCTGTCAGACCAGAAGAGGGCGACATTGTTCATGTCACAAGGCGTCTCACCTGAAGCAAACACGTTTTGGTTATTTGTTCCCCTGTTGGGCTGTTACAGGATCACCAATAATAGACGTGGGTCAGTGAATCGAACTAGTTCTTTTTACTGGAGCATTTACAAATCTGTCATTTCAGCTGTATCATATAATATGACCTGCTAGTATTTTAATTTGTACTACCTACCTAATTATGAATGAATTGTCGTGCAGTGCAATGCGTTGTGTTACTGGATATTGTAGCATTGCTTTGCCATGCTGTGATTTGAGGGGACCAGTAAGACAATATGATAATGTCAATATGATTTTATGGATATTTAAAATGTAACTGCTCAGCAGAAGTGGTAGAAATACAAACTCAAGGTAAAAGTGCAACATGTTCTTGTTTTACAAGTTGAAGTACCACTTTAAAGGACTTTTGAAGTACTAATATTTTACAGGCTCCAAAATTTACTTACATTGATTTCTCTTATCAGCATTTTATTTTATACAATATTGAATTTAATGCTGCTGATAATACAAATGTACAAGTCTAGTCAGAATTAGTTTGACATATTTCAACAGTTACTACATTTTATAATAATAAAACAAAGATTTTTTTTTGTGGAATTAAAAACGGCAGCAAGTAAAGGTGCAGATACTACAGGTACTGCCAGGTGGTGAATCCACATCACATTTATTGGTTTATTGCATCTACAACAAGCAACTAGTAGCTAAAATCCCTCAGAATTACAATGGAGTAAAAGGAAAATAAGATGCAAACACTGCGGTAAAATAAGCGGTGCTGGAGTAACTGTACTGTTCACCTGTGATGTTAGAAATTAGTCATCTTTAATCTCTGCTGCCAAAATGTTATTGTCATTTAATTAGTATTTATCATGTTTTGCCTAATGATAAGTTTATTTTTTGTCAATTCGTTAAAGCAATTTGCTTTATCTATTTGGGCTCATATCGTTAATTTCAGTCTATTTGCTATTTTCTTCGCTTGTATTTAGAGGATTCGTTCATTCATTATTTATTGACATCGCAATAATAAACCCTGAACTCACGGGATAAGCCGAAAAATACAAAAAATCCGGCCATGCCCAATGTTTATTTCAATAATTCATGTGCATGTGTGGAGAGGAGTTAGTTTGCTAGAAATGCCCCCTTCCCCCCACCCCCGCAACGCGCAAGCGCTCGGGACCGTGTGGGAATGGTCGGTCCACGAACTGGGGGTTGGACCGCTCCGAGCGAAACACAGCAAAAGAGTTTTAAATGTCCGCCATGTTGTCCATGGCGCACTGAGCCAACGATAGGGAGCGGAGCGTCGGAAAAAAACAGTCCGAGAGCGAGCGACCAAGATCCGGGCCTTCCCCCGGCTCCGTTGGCGACGCCCTAAATACAAGCTACAGCCATTCGAACGTTAGAGTAGAGATTAACCGCACAGAAACATCCATGAAAGCTCCACTCGGTACCGTTGTGAATATTAGGAGATCGGATAGACTTATATTGCATCTCGAATTGTGAAAAATGAGTAAATTGTCGTTTCGGGCACGGGCGCTGGACGCTTCCAAGCCACTACCCGTCTTCCGTTGTGAGGATTTACCCGACCTACACGAATATGCATCCATTAACCGGGCAGTGCCGCAGATGCCTACGGGGATGGAGAAAGAAGAGGAATCGGTATGATTTAAGCTTGTAAAAAATGTGAATTTATGCCACTTGGTTTTATTATTTTTACACTATCAGAGGCGTCCCTCTAATTTTTTTTTCTGCGCAAGCTTTCACAAAATGGCCGCCGATTTTCTCAGGAGAAACACGACGAATTTCAGTTACAAATGCCTCGTATGGGGGACTCGGGCGCCTGCTTGGGGGAAGCGGGGACGACTTGTGTCGGTATCGGACAAAATATCCCGGTTTCACCGCCCGGTTTATGTGTGAGAAGGTTTTCGGAGCACAAAGGGGTCACGTGATTCGAGCAGTGCCGACATTTTGTCTCGTCTGTCAGGACGGGGCCTTGTGTTGGCGTAGTAGCAGAGGAGCAGGGCAAGGGGGAGCTAGTGGCTTCCGATGAAATGTGGCGTCTGTGGCGCTACAAGAACGAAATGTCAACACTGCTGCCATGCAGTGGGACCCCCGAAGCGATTTACTACGTTTGTGTTTCTGCGTTCTTCGGAGGAACCGCGCTCTCCGTGCCGCCATGGGGCACATCACTGTTACAAGTGATGGACGTGGTGGCAGATGATGCGGCCCCTCGCGCTGCTTGTATGGATCCCACACTGTGGTTAATGCAGTTGTCATTGTTAAAATGCACTGGGTGTATTGATCCCGCTCATGTAGCGGTCTGACAGGTATAATGTTGAATCCTCCTGTCTCACACCGCTCGGCCTGGAGGTTTGTCTTCAGTATAATAACCCATGCGGACTTTTTCGACCTGGGTCACGCAGGGGACATGGTGTGTGTGCTGCATGTGGGGGAGTTTGTAGTCGTGGCTGTGGCTTTACCACTTGTACATGGGATTATTTGTATTTTGTCCCCCAAATAAACACGGCATACCTGATCCATAAATCAAATTTCCCCGTGCTTGTAAATTTAGGAAATTAATAATTTCCTGAAAGCTGCACCTGCCACAGAGCTTTGTTGTTATCTATAGGATGTAGTGGGCTGTTTGGAAACTAGATGCTCCCATGGGAATTTGACTGTGTTCTGTTTCTCAAACCGTTTGACTAAACGCCCTCGTAAAGGCCTCATTCTAGCTCCCGTAAGTGAGGTGTTTGCTTCTCCAAGGCTGCAGCGTTGTACTTGAAAGAATATAAAGACAACATATTACTACATTCATCTCTGCTTAATACCGTTATTAGTCACTGGAAGTATGTTGCATCCTCATTGCTCTCGTAGAGGTTTCTCTCTGTGTCAAGGGTTCAGTGTGTCAGATGGCACAGCAGGCTGGCAGACCAGCGGTGCGTGGTGCTCAGGAGGAGATCAGGGCAGCAGGGGGGGGGTGTGAGTGTTGGGGAGGGGGCTGTCACTTCAAAGTCTGTGCATTGCTCAGCTGGTGTTCTTGGTTATGTAACTGTTGTATTATCATAAGAGGTAGGCCGAGGCCTGCTACTCTACATTTATAGCAGAATTTCTGCATCACAGTTTAGTTGGAAATGTTCTTTGATTCATTGGTGGATACTGTATGTCATCCTTGAGATAACTGTGTACAATTTCAAGTATGGAGTGACTGTGTATAAAGTCTTTATTTTTTTTGTGCACCTAATTGTGACTAACATTACATTTGTGCTCATCACAAGGGCTGTAATTCCTGGACATCCAATGTACTTGAAGTGAAATTTATTTTCAACAGTAGTGAAACTGTTCTAAGAAAGCACCAGATTTGTATGTGCCGTTGCCTGAAATGAACTCACCACCCACTTCATTAGGTGAACCTGCACAGTGAGTGTATATTGACTATCCATATGACTGGAGGTGTAGTATGTGGTCCCACTGTGGTTCTGCTCTTCAGATGAGCTTGTGTAGAGCAGTGTGTAAGTGGGCCTGTGCTTTAGTCCTGCACATTTCCAGTACTTCGTCAGCACGTGGCTGCAGGCTTGCTTGCTCTGTAGCTGCTGGCCTTGCCTTTGAGAAGTTGTACAACTCAACTTCAGCATGTGGTTTTGTAATTTGCCTGTGTGTCTATAGTGTGGCTGGTCTGAAGGGTTGTCACCGCTGAAATCCCTTCAGCACGTGCAGACTGTTTGTTTTGGACCAGCCACTTTTCTTGTGTTTGAAAGTGAGGTCAGTGTCTGCGGGCCTGGTGGAAACCCACAGGCATCTACGTTTACTCTGCATGAGGATGAAAATGAGCTAAAATGTGAAAGTATCTTGGGGCTTTAGTGCGACTTAGAGTTCATGGTCTGGGACCATTTCATCAGTATTTGAAGACTGAGAGACATTAGCAGATCTCAAAATGTGGTGTTTGTGGGGCAGCTTTAAGTTTCTCACTGCCTCTATTCTGTCTTGGATCAGCTGTGTAGTTTAGCTCCTCTTCACACCTGCGAGAAAGATGATGCCAAGTGACATGAGACTCTGGTCTATAGCATCTGTGTGTTTTGCTGTGCACACATTAAACCCTTCACATGAAAATTCAGGTTTTAGGTTCTGTTGTTTGAACCATTTTGCAGATGTGTTAATTTAACAATGTTGGTTTCAGAGGCTGTAGTTCAACAGTATAGCATCAGAGACATCTGCTTTTTAGTTTTGCATCATTGAAATAAATAGGGTGGACAAACACTCATTAGTTGTCTATAATGTAATCTGGTTCAATAGCATTAGAGATGACATCCTCCAAAATGACTACAGCGGAAAGAACACATTTAAACTAATAGAAGGCTTTAGATGTATTTGATAATGTAACAAGAATCAATTCCATCTATATTTTAAGGCACAGAAAGATTTAATAAGATAAGTTTTTGTTTTGTGGGGTGTTTTTTTTTTTTCCTTAATAATGCTACTGATATGTTTTATAAATGCCTTTTTTATGTTCCTTTGTCTTAAATAGTTGCAGAGCATAGTGGAAGCTGCACCTAAACCTGTAAATGTTAGGGAAAAACCATAGTTAATGCCAAATTTACCAATAGGATACTACACGGGTTCTCTCTGTACATCTTTAGTCTTTATTCTGTAAAATGCCTTGAGATGACTTTGTTGTGAATTGGCGCTACATAAATAAAGTTGAATTGAATAAATTACATTAAGAATGATAAAACCCCACTTAGTAAAAGTCTAAGTTGAATTAGTGAAATCTGCTATTGGTCTGCTTTGTCTCTCACCCACTCCAAGCAGTTTTCTGTTGAATTGTACGTGGGAATTGTAGAAAGTTAAGACGGCCTCTTTGGTGGATGACACATCATGACCTCTGATTGTGGTGTTATGCAATTTTTGGCCTACGCTCAAGTATTTTGTTTTGTAGCTGCTGTTTATGTCCTTTTTTACCAATCCTTTTAATTTATAAAAAGGAAAGTTGCTCAATTTATGTTGAAACTTTAGACTACATACTGTTTCAATAACCACTGTCAGAAATGTAGTATGATGGCTACCATTAACTTCTCATGTCGGTTTTTGCTGGATGTAAAGACTCATGTTCTCCCACGCAGTGCATAAAAGTTTCTGCTGTAGATGTGCATCCTTCAAAAGCCAGACCAGACCATCTCCTGGGGCTGTCTGTCATGCTAAGTGGCATTTACAGTGTCTGGGACAGTAGCTGTCAGAGGCGAGACAGGAGAAGGTGGAGGCGGCTCTGGTTGCTTTAGACTTGACAGTGATGGATATGGTCATTTTGGAAGGCTATTTCTGGACTCCTGTGTGAGAAAGCGAGTCTAATAGAAGAGGTGTGTGTGTGTGTGTGAGGGCACAGGCCAACGCTCTGTTCACCTCGGTTTGTTTATTTGCAGACAAATAGTCATGACTGGGAAAGTAAGCAAATGTTTTTGCTTCAGGCTGTTTGATTTTTATGAGTTTTCCCCTCATTGTGGAGGGGCCTGAGGACGCTGAATCATTTGCCGAGGGGAATGTTTCTGTTAGAATTGGATAGGCACAGGAGGGAATGACAGCAAATGCTGCCAACAGTTTGAATGTGTTTTGAGTTCTGTATGCCAACCCCTCAGGAAGCTCTTACAGTAAAACTGAAAGTCTGAGCTTCCTTTCGAGATAAGGTAGAAGTTTCATCCTTACAAGACGTCATTGGACCATAGGCACTGCGTAAGTGTGAAACACACATTTGCTAAAACTTTAAATGGTTTTGAAGTGCTGTGGGCATGGTGAAATAGACTTTTTATATTTTAGGATTCACCATTTATACTTTATATTTATAGATCACGGGGACAAATCTGCATTCTTCAGAACAAATTTAACTGGAGAAATTGGGTTTCTTTAATCACCAAACCAGATTTAGGAACCGACTTCTCCTTAACATCACCGCCAAAGAATCGGTTTAGTCAAAGAAGTGGACTATAACCAAGTTACTCAGACTGCATTTGAATGCACTTAAATGACTGAGATTCCCGACTAATCACCATAGCATCTTTTACACACGCACTGGAATCCTGAAAGATTGGCACACACATGTCTGAGATGACCAAGACACTCCAGAGATTATCCAGACCTTATCCAGACCTTATCCTACAAGCCCCCTAGTACAAAATCTGGATTTTGTGCGTAAACCATGCTAGGACCACACCGCTCTTTCCTGGCTCGGTTGACTTTTGAAAAGGAACAGAGCCATGAGATCCAGCTCCCTTCAGCACTCCGGCATTAGCTTACCATCTTCATAGCACCGACAGTATATAACTACTTAGAATTGACAGTGTCTTATAAGTTACAAATTATACTGTATATTGTTAATATCCCATTATCTTTTTAGGCACTTACTTGTTAATCTGAACAGCCAATTGTAGTAGTGGGACACCAGTCTTCTTTGCTGAATTGCCTGAAAAGCTTTAGGCGGTGGTCTAGTTTGCTTCAACAGTGGCTGGCACACTGCAAAACTAGTCTGCCCCATGGCCTGACGTTTGTCGACCACCAACCCTTGGCTGTTGCATCTTGTCCCTCATAGCCTTAGAAGTTTTATGTATAGTTTTTGTCAATAGGAATTGAGTTAAATGTATTGTATCCTTCTAGATATATGTTGCGAACATTATTCATATTTACCATATAGTTACTTATGCAGTTCAAAACCTGTTGAGTCTCTCTCTGCAGCTGACCGTATGTTATACAGATGCTTGCATGTGAAATACAGAAATGGCCAGTGAATAAAAGAACCTATGAATAAGAAGCGCTCAAGGAAATATTACGTGGTTTTTGGCAGCAGAAATGGGTGGTTGCATTTCTCTGTGAATAGCAACCACAACAACCTATTAGTGTTCAGGGACAAACTCTTTTTCTTTCTGACTCATTCTCCCACGTTTGTCTACTTTCTCTAGGCGCACATATTCTCCACCTCCCCCATTTGTCCACATGCACAGGCACACACCCTCTCTCCAGAGAAAGGCCAGCAGCACGCTGCCTTGTTGACAGACTGCCTGCCTGCCAGTGGCTCAGTGCCCAGCTCTGGGCCAAAGGCTCAGGCTATTACTACGACTGACTGGGACTATTAGACAAGTAGCCTGCCAGCAAACCAGTTAGTCAGCCATCCAACCTGTCTGCCTTCTTTCCAACACAATCTCCCCGTGCAGGCTTGGCAGCAGCAGGCTCTCGTCACACACACTCTTGTAGATAAGACCAACTGACTGTGTCACATTTTCCTCGATTTGTAAATCTTGAGATGATGTTGGATTCGTCCCTGTGTAGGGCTAACCAGTAATTTGTTAATTGTATAAACATTAACTTAATGACTCAATGTCCAAAACCTCATCTGGCATTGACATTGTCTACCATTTGACATGGGTCAGACATGTTTTAGAGGCCCAGAGACTTTCAGGTTTCAGTGCCACGTTGTGCGTTGTGCAAGTGGATAATCACCAGTTTCCGTGTAATTGTTTGTTTACAGGTGTATATGTGGCTTGTATCTGCATGACTCGGTGTGGTGTTTCCTCCCCACAATGACGAGGTTATTCAGATATGTTTCAGTTAGGCAATGCTAGTTTGGTTTAGTTCTTTCACAGACCCGGTCTAAAACTATGGGTTGTTGGATTTATTTTTAGTTTTAATTTTTATTTCATTTATTTATTTTGCACCTTTTTTGTAAAGTTTAGTTTTCTTGGTCGATATTTGTTGGTCAATATTTGTTTGGCTGTTTCTTGTAGAGAAAGTAAATCGCTATCAAATGTTTAATCTTTTCCTGTAGAAAATCAGCTTTCAAACTAATTTAATCTGCTGCAGCACGCACATTGTTCCAGATATTGATCATTCAGATCAGTTTTCACACTTGCTTTGGATTATTCATGCTTCCCTATCCCTGGCCTGTTCTCTCCATCACTTACTTTCTCTGAAGATTCGCTTTGTGTGTGTGTGTGTGTGTGTGTGTGTGTGTGCGCAAGAAAAAGTCTCATCTTTGGCCTGTCACTCATTGTACCTGTATAAATCCAGCACGTAACAGCGTGGTGCAAGATGCTAGCAGGCAGGGCATTGATGGAACGCCATAATCAAGTGGCTGGCATAGTGTACTGAAACATCTGTGCTGAATACAGCTGGAGGCACCAGAGTCAAAATGGCGGACGCCTCCAAAGGTGGCTGAGATGGCAGAGCTAAAATCCTGTGGGACTTCCAGATACACACTGACAAACTAGTAATAGCCAACCAACCGGACATAGTAGTTGTGGACAAACAGAAGAACAAGGCTGTAGTAGTAGTAGTAGTAGATGTAACAATCCCAAGCGGTAGCAACATCAGGAAGACGGAAAACGGGACGTTTGAGAAATACCAAGGGCTGAAAGAAAAGTTACAGATGTGGAAGGTGAAGGCACAAGTGGTACCTGTGCTAATAGGAACACTGGGGTCTGTGACACCCTCCCCCCTTTAAACTGGGACAGTGGCTCTAGCAGATTCCAGAACCAACATCTGAGCTCTATGTCCAGAAGCTTGCAGTCCTAGGAACAGCCTTAGAAAGCATTTCAGGTCAGGTGCAAAAGAAACTTTGTACATTGTCTAGAGTTGCCCCCGTGCACATTTAGCGTACAACAGGGGATTGTGTCGGACACTATTTAATCTACTGAAACTACTCCGTTTGGTTTAGGTGAGGGGTGGTGCCTGGGTAGAGCATGCAGGAGGCACTACATGACACAATGTATGCAGCAGAATTAAAAAAAAATAAAAATGTTTACAGCACATAAAAGCAGCTTTAGTCATGTAAAACAAATGTCAACAGATCCACTCACTTCTGATTCCTCCGGACAGCGACCTGATCTGTTAGCACATGGGATCAATCAGACATTACATGTAGTCAGTAAAGTATGTTTAATGTCTGGTCCACCTGATCGGGACATTTGTGTGTTGCAGTGCATATCCAAGAACAGCTTGGGGGGACATGTCACAGTTGACAAATGAACTTTTTGAGTCAGTTTTTCTGAATTACCACATAACTGGCATTTATGTACTGAATGTTCTTGTTTGTTACTGCACACATTTGTGTTGCAAGTAAGTTATCATCCTAAGCAGTTTAGCCTGCTGCTCCCTCAAAAAGCAGCACACTATTGAACTCATTGATCCAGTCCTTAAGCATTGAATTGTACCAGACCTTGATGCATCACTCTGGATCTAAATAGTATAGCTACAATCTCCTTCAGCTGTGCAAAGCTGTGTTTTCAACCTAATGTCGTAACTTAATATCAGTATCCTGGATTCAGGAGAAACTTGTGTTAAAGTAACTTCTTCTGGTTTAATCTATTTAACCACACATTTGGTAAGAAATCTCTAGGCAGCCATGTCTTACCTCCGTCTTTTTCTTCGTAGGAACACCATCTTCAGAGGGCCATCTCGGCGCAGCAGGTCTATGGCGAGAAGCGGGACAACATGGTCATCCCAGTACCCGAGGCGGAAAGTAACATCACCTATTACGACTCCCTCTACCCTGGGGATTACAAGATGCCAAAGCAGCTAATTCACATACAGCGTGAGTGAGCTAATGGCAAATATATGATGCAGAAAGCTGGTGAAGTGTAGTGGTGTGAGGCCTTGACCATGTTTATTTCCTTCAGTAATGTCACAATAATGCACTTTTTAAAAAATAAAGAAATTAAAGCCGATCTCTGTCACTTGATCAGAAGAATGTTTGTAATGTAACGTCTTTAGTTTCCCTCAGGGCTGGCGTGACAAAAACAAGACTTAAGTGACATTTAAATTCTTTCAGTGTTAAAAGTAATACTGTTGATCCCATTTACTGACTCCCAGGTGTACTGTAAGGGAAGGACAGATGTTTGTCAGTTATTCATCCTTTTAAGTGCATCAGGCATGTGATTTATAAGCTCTAGGCTCATAAATCACGGAGTTGTCATTTTTGTCAGAGAAAATAAATCTGAGAGATTGCTTAGTTTAGTAGTAACTATGTCTGTGTCAAAGCTGGTTGTCATGATTGTTTCTCAAAGAGCAATTTGCTGCCCCCTAAACTCAGGGTTTTTCCTAGATGGTCAAAACATGTGGAAAAGTCTGTGTGTATTATAAACTTTTAATACCCAAAACAAAAAAATCAATCTACAAATACAGTATGTAGTCTTATTCCATTTGTATAAGCAATTTATTCACCTATAAACTTGTAATGTGTAATTTCACGGTAAGTTGAAAAAACATCCAAAAACAAAGATGTGCATAAAAATATTGAACCTAAAATAGTGAAAGTCAAAACAAAAATGAGATAATTCCCCTGGTAGCTGAGTTTGCTGTTTTTACCCGATCTGTCGTTGTCAGTTACCTTGATAAGACACAAACATAAAGTAATTTTCCTTTATTACATTGGGACTGAGGTGATGGATTTTAAGCTGAAGCAGCATTCTTGCAACAATCTGAATTGTACATTATTTGCTCTGTAATGCTAACAACTGTAGCCATGTGTGCTGGATGGCAGCAGGTTTTACATTTAGCCGTGAGGTGCTGCGTTTAATTTAAGCACAAATACCACTGTAGCTGAGATTGTGCAGCAGGGAAGTTGGAATGAATCTTTTGGTTTGTGACAAAGAGCACGGCTGAAAACTGTTATGAATGAGGAACTTAACTCACCAGACCTTTTTTATTGCAGCTGTACAATTGCATAGCTGTATCTGCACAAATACTGCATATCTAAATGAAGCGTCTGTAAACAATATTGCAGGCTCCATTCAGTTATAAAGTGCTGGGTTAGTCAATTCCCTCGTTTCCACTTCTTACCCACTTTACTGTGTGTGCTGCCTGCAGGTTTCAGTGTAGGTTGTTTCTGTGGTCTGCAGGTTCTGTGGCCGTCCTCTCCTTAGGCTGTGGATCCCAAATTGTGCAGCAATATTGCTGTGAACGTTTTATCATCCAGGTAGTGGTAGACTGAACAGGTTTCCTACTCACTACAGCTGCTACTCTGTCTGCTTAAGTTCACTCTTCATTTTTCTCATAGCCTACATATGTGACCAACCTTATGTAACCAGTGATTATACCGTGGCCACATTATATTGTAACATGCACAACATTAACATTATAACTTATTTATTATTAAATATCTTGCGTTTATTTTAAGAACTATACTAAGTAGATCTGGATGCAACAAGTATTGTTACAAAAAAATCTCACCATTATCACAGTATTGGATGTGCTGCAAAACACTTAATCCTTTTTTTGCGCAGAACAAAACAGAGAATTGCCTCTGACAATCTATTGCAGTAATTTTGGCAGAGATCCCACCTGCTGGATTTTCTGGGAGTCTCCTGCACATTCATAGCAGCTGCCTGATACCTGCAAATTATAAATAAAATTAAACATTTGTTCTCTTGGACCTGTCATTTGCCTTTGTAACACTGTGGCAGTCTCTTTTCAGCAGCTCAGGTGTGTGAGGTATTCTGAAAAGGTGGTAGTGTGTGTAGAAGCTGGATCGTTTGTATATCCAGTCACAGACTGCAGACATTTTCCCCAAATAAGACGACTCAGCCCTTCTCATGTATTTGAGAGAGCCAGTCACATACATGCAAGTGTGCACGCCTGGTGCAACAATACACAGCATTAGTTCTGTTTACCTTGGGACCATGACACCAAACACAAAAGAGTGAGTCGTATGCTAAAGTGTTACAAACCATAGTGCTTTCAATATGTTATACGAAATGATATTTCAAAGGGCCTGAGCTGTGACATGAGTGAACGTGTTTTGATATGGCTCCATCATGTATGCACCATGTTGAGGTATTATCCCTGCAGCTTTCAGCTTGGATGCAGAGCAGCCAGATTACGACCTGGACTCCGACGATGAGGCATTTGTTAACAAGCTGAAAAAGAAGATGGACATCAGTTTCCTGCAGTTTGAGGAGATGATAGACCGGCTGGAAAAAGGCAGTGGACAGCAGGTTAGCAGTTTGTCTCTGACAGTCATGAAATAATTGTAGCAGGTCAGTGCAAAGTGAGCTTTAGAAATGGTGAAATGCCTGCATTAAGTAGTTTATAACACTAAATAGAAACAGTTAGACAGCTTCAACCCTTAGTACAAATGTGACTTCCACCACTGTAACTGTATCTTATCTATTAAATTGTAAATTCTGTTTGTACCTTTTTTAGCTGGTGAGTCTCGCTGAGGCCAAACTGCTACTGAAGGAGGATGATGAGCTCATCAAAGAGGTCTTCGACTACTGGAGCCGCAAGAGGAAAAACAGCAAGGCCAACTCGCTCATCCCTAACGTTAAGCAGGAGAAGCGGGACGGCTCTAGCACTAGTGATCCCTACGTGGCCTTTCGACGGCGCACAGAGAAGATGCAAACCAGGAAGGTTAGTGTCTTTGTAATGACAATGTGTTCATTTAATGCTATATTAATTCCTATGTTGCATTATTCATACTCTCTGGTCCATAATGCAGCTTTGTGTGCTACATACAGACTGTTGCTTGGACATGTTTTTGATTCCATTAGATTATTTTTCTGCCTAAATATTATTTTGCAAGGACTTGAGTGTTGGATGCTCTGGGATTAGATTCTTTAGCACTATGACCTTCTCATGGTGTTGCAGGAATTACTTAATCATGTTAGAGAGGTGGTCGTCTTTGAAAGAAGATGCAACTATGAAATTGTAATTCATTTTGTTGCTCAGTCAACTGATCTAGAGCGGCTTTGCCATGTTGTACACTTTAGATGTCCAAGCTGTGTTTTTAGATTGAATAAATTATCTATACCTGGCTCTTAAAATGTGTAGGTTCATGGTCTTTTTCTTAAGTGTTGTGCATCAACTTTCCCACATTCAGAATCGCAAGAACGACGAGGCGTCCTATGAGAAGATGCTGAAACTACGCAGGGATCTGAGCCGAGCTGTCACCATCTTGGAAATGATCAAGCGGCGGGAGAAAAGCAAGAGAGAGCTTCTGCACCTCACACTGGAGATCTTTGAGAAGAGGTGAGTCTGCCTCTGCCCATACGACGCATTCATACAGAAAGGAAACATTTAAACTTTTTTTTTTTTTTTTTTTCCCCCATTTGTTTGATGTTGTGCTGTTTGGCACTGTATGAAGCATTAAGACAAAAACTAACTTTGCTAAATGAAATGTCTAAAATGTATTGACTGTTGGATAGAGACTGACCTGTGAAAAATTACTTTGTTCCTTCTTTTTTCAGAAACGTCATGTCAGACTTCGGTGGTGAGGTAATGGCAGAGGTTCTGGCTGAACGGGCACTCGTGAGGCCTCAGATCATTCCCCTTGTCCCACTCACTAATCAATACCGACACCAGGACCACATCGACAAGGACCACAAGTCCAAGGTGAGGCCTTTGAGTATAGGACTCTTGAGAGTTTCAAAAGCATCAAGAGTGAACCAATATGCATTTTAATGATTTATGAGGCTCCTCCAAGTGAGAAGGATGAAGTTTTTCTTGCACATGTAGGCAGGTGAATGTGAACTTTCTAGGCACTGTAAACACATTTTGAGCACTTGGTCTTAAAATGTAGTTGTAGCATTTGGGGTGTGTTTTAACAAGAACTGTCTCTTAAGGTGTGTTCTAACATCTCATAACTTATCATCTTTCTGCCATAGCCAGAGAAGATGGAAGTTCCCCGGCAGAAAAGGAAATACGAGAAGAAACCGAAATTGCCGCCACTGTCATCAGGCACACCCCATCATTCGGGCCCTGTTGTCTTCAATGCCAAGGACCTCAACCAGTATGACTTCCCCAGCTCAGATGAAGAGCCTTTATCCCAGGTAACGTGTGCATAGACAGATGCTTATTCAAGCTATGTTATACACGCTATGCAGAAATGACCACATTTCAATAAATTAGTTTGAAAGTTGAGAAAACAGAATTATAATGTGTGTTTCTAAATATAATGCACTACAGCCTTCCAAAGAATCTTCCATCTCTTTACTGTTCTGCCTGTATCACTCCTCGCCCCGTCCTGATTGGTCCATTCAGTATTGCTAAACAACAGGAGGTTATTGACTTTAACTAGAACCTCTGGCTTCAGGTTTTCTAAATTTCACGATTCCCCTGACTTGTGTCCACAGCTGCACTCAGGCTCGTCAGACGCAGAGGAGGAGAACGATCCAGATGGTGCCTATGCCTTTCGCAGGAAGGCAGGCTGCCAGTACTATGCTGTAAGTAACATCACCTTTAGCTAGAAATAGTTTTCCCTATAGTAAAGGACAGCACAACATATTTAAGGTTCTTGTCAAGAGTTTATGCTTTTAGTACATTCTACACAGTGCACACAAACTTTTACTGGGCTTGAAAACCATCTAGGAATTGCAGGGAATGTAATGGGGGTTTAGGTTTATCCTTTCTGTCTACAGGCTCGTCAGGATCATGTGGGTAGCTGGCCATGGTGTGGTCCCTGGGAAGGAGGTTTGGCAGAAGCTCGCTTTCGCTACAGTCTCACCACTCTGACGGTGCCACGGCTCTGCCTGGGAATGTCCCGACGGCGCGTGGGACGAGGTGGAAGGTCAGTTCACCATTTACAATGCTCTGATAGTATTACACTTTCTCTTTTCCAACAAAGGTGCAAGAACTGCTGAATTTGTAAGACCTAATTACATATAATAATATCTTATGACAGTACCTAATGAAGAAAGTAAATGATAGTTGTACTAACACAAGAATCAAACTGAGTATGAAGCTGACGACAGTTTGTCCTTTTTAAAGAGTGAGCTGACTTTCCTTGTCTCTCAGGGTTTTGCTGGACCGGGCATACACGGACCATGACAACATTTTCCACGGACTTGATCCAGAAATACTGGACCTGCCTCTTCCTCCCTCTCCTCCTCCCCCTTCTACTAATACTACTACTACTACTACTACTACTACTACTACATGCTCGCCGGCCGCCGCCAAGTTTGCCAGTACCTCAGAAACAAATACCTCAGACAGAAGTTCCTCCCCGCTCTCCTCTCCCTCTTCCACGGACCTCAGTCAGATACTGTTGAATATAAAGTCATGCCGATGGAGGCACTTTAGACCACGGACAATACCACTACATGAGCTGGATAACGCCCACCCGCTATTCAGGAGGTTGAGTCGAGACTTGAAGCGCACAGCCTCTGCCTCTACGACAGGTGGACAGCCGCATGGCTCTCAACGCCTGGGAAGGGTTTTTGCTGCACCCGCACCCACTGCTGGTAAGTGGCTTGACACCTGTATCTTTACCACATATTACCTCACTTCCACTGTGGCTCTTGTTTAACTTTGTCTTCACTGGGAGCCTGTGCTAAAGCTGCACAGTGACTATCCATTCAACCTTATTAATAGGAGGGAAGATCCTTTTAATAATTCTGATGTCATCGTACTATGGCCTTAGCTTTACCTGGAGATGAGCTGACTGCTGCTCTACAGGTCACAGAATACAGTGTAACACTGGAGGCAGACAGAACTCTTATTTTTAAAGACAGACATTAACTGGGATGCAAACTTTCAGATTATATGTGCAAATAGGGTACCAACGTAAAACATGTTAATCTGTAAACAGAAGAGAATTGGACACACTAATGTGTGAGCCAACAGTGCATTGATGTAGTGACAGTTGTGACACTGTCACTATTGTTGGCAAAGCTCAATATAGGCAGGTTGGCAGGTTCTTTTAAGCAGGTGTGCTGCTTGTCGATGTTCCGGGTTGAAATGTCATCACAGATCAATTAATTCTGTGATTTTAAATTAATGCAAAGCCAAAATGAAACATTGGATTTGGGTAAGTGAGGAAATTAAACCGAACAGTGAACATTAAAAGGATTGAAAGTAGATTACTAGATAAAACTAGTAATTCATTGGTTGTGTAGATGGAGCTTTGCTTTTTCCATTTACAGAAACCAGTGGCACAAATAATGTCCGAGTAGAGCTGTACCTCATTTTTCCTAACTTGCGCTGTTAACACTTGATTTGTTGAAGCTATTAAAGCGTCAGTCAGCAGTGTGATGTGGCTGAATGGTGTATGAAAGTATTGATTAAAAACACCCTCAAACACTGGCTACACTTGCTTTCACATTTACAAGGTGAGGTTGTGCATTTAAATTCTTTCATTCATGCACATTTTTAAATTTTTTTTATCGAGGTGTAGAGTTCTTTTAATGATATTTCTGCCGTCAACCTCACTCCACACGTTTGGATAACATTTTATTTGTGCTTAAAGGGAAAAACCCATGTTCCACCATGGTGTATTTATTCCTACGCAATATTCCCATTACTCTTGATGATCTGTTTCCTTGTTTTTGTACGAAGTCTCAGTTTGTTGAATGGTCTGTTGATAATGGAGGATAATTGCAATTGTGCTTTTGGGGGGTTTTACTTAAAAACAATCGGCTTAAATGAAAGGGTTTTTCCTCCTGATCATGTTGGAGATGTCCACATGGAACATTGAAGTAGTAAAATTGTTTGACTAAATACTGATCTGTAAGTTGAGAAATACGGTTTGTCTTTTTGTAATTTAGGTGAGAAATAATTATTCCAGTTGCGTGTTTCTTACTTATTCTTACGAGTTTTTTTCTGTTTAAATTGAAAGACCAGTTTCCGCTCATTCCTCCAGCTTTTTTTCCTTGCTGGACATTCGCTGTGGGTGTGTGTGGGTGTGTGTGGGTGTGTGTGGGTGTGTGTGGGTGTGTGGGGGTGTGTGGGGGTGTGTGTGTGTGTGTCCGGCCATTAGGTGTCAGTTTAAACTTTGGTTGATGACTACATTCATGAGATTTGTTAGTGTGTGGAAAATGTCCACAAATGCAGACTTAATGCTACAGGTCCTTTACAACAGCTGTTTTTGTTAGTAAGTAGCATACAGAAACTAAATGGTACAGATTTCATTAACACCCCCATGCAGAGTATCTATAGTAAGGATTGTCAGCAGAAGGCAGACGTATACAGGTTAGTTAGAAAAGGTGCATGGTTTCGAATAATAAAGTAAAATGAGCACAAAGTGTGTGACACAGAGGACGAGCTGTGACTTTCAAATGTGCAGGTATAAGAAGTAATCTTGTGTTCTCTGAAGTAAAGGGCTGCAAAGCTCAGAGGGAACACGTGAATCAATATCTTGCAGAGGCGTTAAGTGACGTAATACCTTGAAGTGTGAAACCAATGCTGCATAATTAATATACAGCCAGGGAAAGTCCTCAGACCACTTTTTTTTGCGTAGGCTAAAAGGATTGGGATGCAAATAAGGCAGTTGGGGAGGGGGTGTGGGTACATTTTTCTTCAAACAAAGTGGTTATAGTCAGGCAAGCTGATACATTTGTTAGCTCACTTTTTTTTTTTTTTTTTAACAAAGGCTGGAATTAGATTAGATTAAAAAAAAAATCAATATTGAAATTGTAATAAAATGACTTGTGACGAGTTTGATTCAACATCAGGAGCATCTATCATCATTGTAGACCCAACCCCCTCATTCAATGACTTTACATCCTGTTATTTAACCAGATCAGCTAATTTCCTAACTGTCATGTAAACAGGCAAACTGGTTTCCAAAAGGGGATTAGGATTAGGGAAACTTGATTTCTTCAGGTAGAATTCTCCTAGAGACTGCTGATTTCTCTACAATGTATCCACATCACAAGTCTAATGTTATGCACATGCATCTCCAACAGTGCATGTGCATGACGTGAGATGCTAATGAGCAGCTGCTTGAAAGGCTGAATGAGGGAGAGCTCATTAACGTGGTGATGCCGCCTTTTTTTAAAAAATCAACACCTATCCAAAGTCTGACTGAAATGAAACTGTCATGTTTTTTTTTTTTTTAAACCCAGTTTGTGCTGTGAATCATCTGTGTCTCTGCATCACCACATAGATGGTAAAAAAAAGTCATAGGTAGCTATACAGTTAAAATCTGAAAACCAAAACAAGTCTGAAGTGAAATCAGATTATTTAGCTGCTGTATTTACACATAGACTTCCTGTAATCTTCCTCGCTGAACCAAAAGCAAGTTGGTTCTGCACGAAAGCTGGAGTAGTTGGATTATACACTGAGAAATACACTGACTTCCACTGTCTTACTGCAGACTAACGCTTTCAAACGGAGGGTGTGGGTTTATTTTTAGGTACCGTTCTTGCTGTTTGTCACCTAAATACTTGTGATTGGTTGCATAGTAAACAGTGGATTTATTAACCATAAAAGCATCCCAGAAAAAATGACATTTCTCTAAATGTTCAGCACTTATATAGCACTTTTCTACCTATTGGCACTCAAAGTGCTTTACACTGCTTCTTATTCAGCCATTCACACACACACACATTGATGGGGAAGCTGCTATGCAGCTGGCCAACACTCACTGGGGGCAACTAAGTTGGGCTTCAGTGTCTCACTTGAGAAACGTGTTGGTTCTCCGATCACATGTCCGGTCACAAGTGGTGACATGTGAACAGAGAACCGACATGTGGAGCCGGTTATCAAACCAGGAACTGTGGGATTGGTGAAGAACTGCTTTACCTCCCGCGACACAGTCGACCCCTCTTTTCATAAACTACTGGATCATGTTACAGCTGGTGTGGGGCCTGACAGTGCTGGAGCATCACATGCCAAAAGAGGAATGTTCATGTGAGAAATGTGTTGAGTTTATTGAGACGGTATTTCTAGGCCGCAGCATGTTTTTTGATAACATTATCACATTGAGAGGGAACTGTGCAGGACGATGAAATTCCTCTCAGATATGTAACAAAATGTTTGTCCCTCTCAGCTTTTACAGCCGAACAGTACCAGCAGCATCAGGAGGAGCTGGCCCTGATGCAGAAACAGCAGCTGGAGCTGGTCCAGCAAACCAACAGCATCACCACTGCCAACAGCACACAGGTCAGTGTGTCCTGGCTGTTAGTCCAGTGGCAGTGGTTCACTTTGTCTTCTTTGTCCTCAGCTCTTCCTCACCACTCACCGGTCACTAAAACAGCTTTCGTCTCTTATGACAGATCTTGGTGAACACATTGGACCAGGTCAGCGCTCAGTTTGCCGCCTCCGCCCTCGTCACTGCGGACCAACTGCTCTCTCTTAAAACCAAGGAGGAGCTGGCCCTTGGAGGTGCAGTCAACGGCGTCATCTCCCCCTCAGGTATGATAACCGAAGGCAGTGCTGGTGGTCTCAGGTTTTAATTTTTGATAAGTGTCTTAAAAGCAGTTGCAATCTGTATAAAATACCCAGAACAACAACTGTCTGTCAAATGAGTGAAGCAACATTCACTTCCTCACAAGATAAAACACCTGCATTGTTGTACATTTGACAAACTGGGTTTTCAGTTAGAAAAGCAAAAAGCACTTCATCCAATTGTAGTAATGAGGGCAAAGGTTTTACTGACTAAAAGAACAGAGACCACTTTAAAACAGATGGAACAAAAACCCGCAGCCTTAACCAATGATGCCATTTCAGGCTGCAGTATTTAGTTGGTGAAGTGTGAAAATGCAGTTTTCATATCCTTTACAGATAAATCATTTAAAGGAACAGTCACGTAATCATTGTAAAATAATTTGACTGTTTCTTTGTGATTCTGGTGAAGAGACATTGCACATTGTTGCATTTTTAAAGTTGAAGGACACTCGAGCTGCTTGACTGCAGGCTCTGAACTTGTGCCTCGGTCAGAAAGTAACTATTGAAATAACAGGATTTTCCTTCCAAGAACAACTTGTAATTAAAAACTTTGTGCCCCTTCCCCACCACTGACCCCTCAGGTGTCTACAAGGGCTTGCACCTCTTGAGCACAGTGTCCCCATCCCCTGCTGCCCCGGCTCCTCTCACCTCCACCCCACTGCCCGCCTTGCTCCACCCCTCTACCACCGCACCTAGCGCCACCTCCACTACTAGTAACAACGGCACCGTTCACCCCGCCACCAATGCCACCACCACTCAGGTCCTGCTGGGAAACAACAGCCTCCGTCTGGGTGTTCCCGCCAACAAGCGCGTCCATAACCCCCGGACGCTGAGCACCACCATGTCAACATCCGCCTTAAAGTTCACCCACCCAACCGCCAACTGTCAAAAACCCAAGGTCCCCACGGCCTCTGCCTCATCGCTGGACATCATGCCCAGGTGAGTAAAACACGTAACGTGTAATGACACTCGAGGGGGGTGAAACAAAAAAGACCACAGACAATGAATATGCTGAATAAAATTAGATATTCTGTGTACATGATGGACAGACAGACTTCAACAAAGAAAGTATAGTGATGCTGAGTACTAGAACATAGTACTCTGCTTTTGTACCAGAGAATGTTGTACTGGATACTGTTGGATTAAACAGAAGATTGAACCACGGTTTTTGGTTAAATGTGTATCTGCCAATTTCAACAGGCTTTTCATTTATTTAGCGAAATGTTGGAAGAGTTTACAGAATTCAGGATTATTACTATGTTATGTGTCAGTACAGCTTGTTATCTATGCTCCAAACACGTAGCTGGTGGCAGTTCAAAGCCACTTCCCACTGTAGGAACGGTAGCAAAGGTAATGTGAAGTGACCCAGCCAGTGCTGTCAGGGATTCTTTCCTGATGTGGACCAACTGGTCAATCTCACATTGTCCATCTTAATAAACATGGCAGATAATGAGATTATACAACAGTTCAGGAAGTGGTTTTCAAAAAGAGGCGGATATAAATAGTGGAAGTACAATTTGTGCTGTGGTGAATTACGTTCAGAATTTATATAGATCTTTACCGGCAAAGTATGAATACGAGAGTGCAAATACTCCACTACAACAAAACATCCTGCATCAGATATTACGCAAGAGTACATTAGCACAAGTACTGAGGTCAGTTAATGGTGTTTACTTGTCCTTGGACAGATCCATTCTCACACTGGAAGAATGCATTTCTGTCCATGTGGCTTTTGTTGCACGTGTGTGTGTGTGTGTGTGCACTGCATTAAAGAAACGAGTGTCACCTGTCTGAACATAAAGTAACAAATAAACCAACATATTAACCAGCAGTGTCTGGGAAGTTGACAAACGATACAAAATTGGCTGTGCATGAAACTAGCAAACCAGGAGAATTGTCTTTCACGTGCACAGTTGTTGTGGACACAAATGTTTGGTCTGAACAGTGATGTGTGCACAGATTCTGCCTGGGGTCTTCACAGACCTGAGCGCATGATGAAATGCAAGTCAATTCACAGCCATAATCCGACCTAGAAGATGTGACTTGAGACTTTCTTTATGTTAGAACAATGACGTGGAGGTAAAGTAGAAAGTAGCACAACATGTCCATTTCCCTTAGAGCTGCGTTGGTCAGGCCCCTCGCTCTCTGCATTAGCTCGTCCGTTATGGTAACATGAATGCAGGAGAGGAACACGAGCTAGTTCCTGCGGTGTTAAAGGCTCACTGCACGTTTATGAAAGTGCTCAAATGCTAAGTGCTCGCTGCTAACGGTTTGTCTTCTGTCTTCTTCTGTCCTCAGGGAGAATCACGAACAAGACAAGCCAGCACTAAACAGTCTATCAGAGAACACAGTGGCCATGGAGGTTACGTAGCCTCCCGCTCGCTGAAACGTGACTCTGTTTTTGTTTTTAGGTGCTATGCATCGTTCATTAGTGGTGAATGCAAGCGGTGGCAGAGTGAGCAAAGTGGGGTTTCCATGGCAACTGTTTTGGGACTTAATTGCAATGCTCGTCTCCTACAACTTTTTTTTTCTCTCTCTCCCCATTTCCCTCTTTGTTACTGTTAATAAGAGATCGTCTGTAAATTCTTAATATGGCAAATATATGTACAGTACTGCATATTTGTAATACCCCCTCACCCCTCACCCCCCATTCTTGTATATAACATTACTTGAATACAGAATTGTTCATTTGTGATGTTTTGCACTCGATATTGAAAAAAAAAATCAAAATTAAAAAGAGAAAACGACAAACTGCAACTGGTGCGAGTATGAGGTGTGAAAGTTGTACCACAGTAAAATGTCTGTCATCACATGGTGCAGAACCTGCTGTTTGATCTATTTATTGTGCCGTGTTTACAAAGGGTTTTTCCGTTCATGTTTTTTCTTTTTTCTTTTTTTTTAATACACTGTACCCCCCTCACCAGTTTACGTGCTGTAGTTGGTGTGTAGCTGTTTTTTGTTTTTTTTTTACTCCCCCCTCACCTTTTGGGGCGTGTGTGGGGGGGGGACGTTGCCGGGAGCTGGCCTGTAGTGGGCCGCTCCTCTGCCATGTTCCTTTTGTGTGATGTTGAATTCATGCATTCATCCATGATTCAGGCACAGCAGTAGAAGACGACAGGCGTGAATTTGTTCGTTGTAGGCATCAGTTTGTCAGTGGGTTAGTCAGTTTCCACACAGCTCTTCCACACAGATTATTCCTGAGACGAGTAACAAAACAATGGGGGTGATTGCTGCTTCTGATTTCTCTAAGCACTATATCATTTGTAATTGAAGCTGCTTTTATATGATTTTGGTCTCTGACCTGCACCAGTTGATCTGTTTTACCTTTGGTTCCTCTAAAGGAAAATCCCCCAACTCCCTGAATTTTTAAAATGCATATGTCTGTATCTCCAACTTCTTTTTGTTTTAATCTTCCTCACGAAAGACTTCATTCTTTTGTTACTTGTTCTAAAAACCCTCCAATGGAGTAAAAAATGCAGTAACTGACATTTAATATCATTCCAGCTTCTACATAATGAAGAAAACATGTATTGATGGGAGAAAAAACGTTTTCTCTCCTTTTTAAAACTCCATAAGGCTGAAAGGCCATGAACTACAAGTTATCGGGTGCCTTCACTTGGGAAATTTTAAAAAACAAAAAAAAACAACAGTCTCTTCTGTGAAGAGTTTGGTACTGAACAAGGCTACTTGTAGTTTTCTCTGTCTGTACCACGATCCCAATGCCCATTCCAGTGGCCCAGTTGGTTCATGAGATTTTGTTTTGTTTTTTGTAGACCCTTCCACCACACGGGAAAGATTAAAAATACTCTTTGTCACAAAATGAAATAAAAATCCAGGGCATTATGTGTTTTTTGACCTGCATGTCTTGTTCTTTTTTTTCCATCATCTTTCTCTCTAATGTATCTTGCAGTGGACCAGTTTAAATGAAGCCGAATTTACTGACCACAATCCTCCAGTTAAAAGCTGTTTGGACTTTCTGGGAGTTTTGCATCTGTTCTTTGTAGCTGACCAGTTGAGTCTGATCTGCTGGTCCCTCAGCCAGCGGAGACATAATAAGGATCAAAAGAAACCAGGAAAAAACTGAACCAGCACCTGAACCAGCTGAAAGAACAATGATTAGAAGAACCAGCAGAGTACCCGATCAAGCAGGGACCGTAGAACTGAGACAGAACTAAACCATGACTGTAGCTGACGAAACTAACAGATGCGTGATCTAGAAGAACTTACAAAACCTGAAGGAAAAAGCAGAGACAGTAGAACTGACAGAACAATACGTATAATATGAGCCGTGAGTCAACAGCACATTTAGTTGACATTGAAATGATGGACTTGGTTCAGAAAAGCAGTACAACCGTGAAGTTTAGAAAAACAGAAATTTGCTGTGAAAAAGCCCAGTCAGCAAAACTAGCAGTTCACCTGAAACCAGTTGGGTTGGATGAGGGACATTGAAATGGAAATTCTGCCTCTGAGAGGAGGAAAATAACTGAGCAGTCTCAGAAAGGCCCTTTACCACATCTCTAACTCCATCATGTTTGGATCTTTGCCTGTAACTGCTTGTTCTAAAAAGGGGAGGAAAAAAAAAAAAAAAAAGAGGGAAGAGAAGCTGAAATCAGCAGTGTGAGACTTGTTCCATAGTCTGAAAGTGATAAATCAGACGAGTAGCGGAAATCAGTTTGTGTCCAACTGTTTGCCCACTGTCAAAAACTCTCAAGGAAACAAGTGAGCAGGCTGTTTGTTTCTCATTGTCTTTGGTTCTTGGCAGCTTAAAATAAATCAAATTGTTCAAGAAACCCAGTGTTTACAGTTATTTGGTGTAAACGACAGGGAGCGTTTGATGGTAGCTTGCAGAAAAACATAAGGGCTGTGAAACGTTGTGAGAAGTTAGTTTTTCTCTGAGGCTCCGCCGCTGCAGTAAAACCTAATCAAGACACACAGGTGCTTTGACGTCTTCGGCTGCATAACTGCATAATCTGCCGTCGCAGCCTTCGTTTAGCAGGAGACATGTTGGACTGGCAGATGATACAGGCTAATGAGTCTGACTGCAGAGTCCAGATTTACTATGTCCCGTGTGAATTTAAGGTGCAGTATCCATCAATATCTGTCTGTCACTGCAGAGAGGAAGGTCTGCATCTTTTGGATGGTTCATTTGTGGTTTGATTAGTTTGGCTGAAGTCATTTCAGGGTAACAACCAGGGCAACAGAAGCCTGGTATTAAGAATTAATCTGGATTTGTGAAACGGATTTGGAAAATGCTGAATAACTGAATTTCATGCTAATTAACGATTAATCCAAACACCAGGATTTATAGTAATTAGCCAGAAACTCATGGGAATCGTCTTGCTGTTTGGTTTACTCTGATATTCTCACGTCAGCTCAGCTGCCATTGATTGTTGTTCCTTTTTCTAAAGCAACACAACTACAGACAAACTACAGTGTCAGTATTTATATTGTTAAGAATCTTTTAAAAGCTACTTTTCTAATGCAACACTTTTTCTAAATGGAGGATGAACTAATTATTTTAACATTTTACAAATATTCTAGTAACAACTGAAGCTGTCAATTTGGGAAAAGTTCCTGTGGGTCAAATCCTCTGTTGTCATGGTTACAACAGAGGATTTGATGGTAATCGCTGTCAAATCTGAGCTAAAAACGTCTTTACAATAATTCACTCTGCACTTTTGACTGAAAGAAGTTTTAAAAATCAGAGTTGGTCCATATTTACATAAATTTTCTCAGAGGAACTTGTGATTTTTATAAATGTCTGCATACTGGAGATTTATTGACGGTAAAAAAGCCATAAACTATCCCTTTATGGACGATGCCTTATTAGAAGATGGATCAGATTTTCATTGTTGCTTCAAACAATGATTTGGTGGGAAAAGCTGCTGTTTTCCTACAGATCTGCACGTGTGTGACGATTTAATATCTGCAAACACATTAAAGCACGTTTGTTTAAACGTCCAAACGTTTGACTCGCTTAAAAACATCCGACTCATGTTAATGCAAAACGTGGACCCCAAAAAAGTGAAAATATTTCAAAAAGTCCATAAATTCCAATTTAAACAGAAACAATTGCTGGAGTTTTAATCTGTGACAGAAGATGAGCTGAACGTGTAAAATGTCTTGAATAGTGTGACGTCAATGCAGCAGTTTCTTCATTGAAATTCATCTGGAGACTTTAAAGAACAAACCTGTCAAAGTAAATGATGGCAAACAGGAAGCGTGTGATTAAACCTGGTCTGAAGAGAAATGAATCAGACACCAGGTCTGTGTGGAGCCATATGGAGAATTCCAGAAAACTGATACATGGCACAAACCAGTTTCCACAGGTTAAACTGGTGCTTTTTTGGAAAGACATCATCTCGCTGCACTTTGTTCCTCTGAAGATAAAACGACGAGAGCAAAAAAGCAACTTCAGAAACTTAAAGGACCCGACTGGTTTGACCCTTTGACCCCCCTGAAGAAAAAAAGCAACCGTGTTGGCACCTTGTAGCATGAGAAACGGACTCAATTCAAACGGCACGACACTGTGCAATGACGACAATGAAATGAGCGGCAGCTGGCGGAGTAATGTCAGACTGATTGGGACCAAAGCAGCACATTTCAGGGAACATTTGGACTTTCTTTCCTCTGGAAGTGATTTTATTCAGTGTGAGCCCAGAACCAAGCTCAATTATTAGGTTTTGATTGTGTCAGCAGGAAAGAAAAAAAAGAAAAAAAAAAAGTGGTGGAATCCTAATTCCACAGCTGCTGCAGATCTCATATCTCCCGGTTCCCTGGAGTAAGAGCAGGATTATTGGTTGCAGGATTGTGTTATGTCTGTGTGGGGGAGGGGGTTATGTAATGGTGTTAGATGCAGGATGTGAGAGATGACAGAAATCATTTATGTACGAGTTTGCTCAAGCTGGGAACTGCGTGTTCTGATAAAGTAGCATCATGTAGAAACACTGTTACAAAGAAAATATCAAGGACATAATTCTTTGGGAACTTTTTTTTTTTTGTCTGATCCGACCGGCCTCTCTGGGCTCTGTTGTGTGGGGCCACATGTGATTGCTGTAAATGAATGTTGTTGTTGCTCCACGGTTCGTCTTTGGCTGCACAGGCATCAAAGCAGCAGCAGCGGCTTCATTCCTGAATCCTGACGGTTTAATCCCTGAGGATTACACAATAAAAGCGGCTCAAAATTCAATTACTCTTTAGTGGAAACAGTGCGAAGAACAAAGATGATGACAAGTGTGGAAAATCCTATTTTAGCCTGAGAGAGTGTGTGTGTGTGTGCTGAAGATGCTCAGAGGACTGTTGATATGTGGCTCCACCTAGCGGTTAAAATCCTTCACCAGCTGCTGTTTCTCTTCCTGCCTGAGTCTCTTTAATAACACATCTTTGTCTTTTGGCTTTTATTATTAGAAATGTTTCTCCTAGTTTTCACGTGAACATTCGTTGGCAGTTTACAGCACATTTCAGCACCAGAAATCAGGTTTTCTCCTTGAATCTGAACATGAATTAAAAGCTGAACGTTTGAAGAAAGAAACCACCTTATTACTGCACCACACTTTGGTATTTAAAGGACATTTTCGACTGTCTACTTCAATTTGGGTAAAGAATGTGAAGTCACACGTCCCCCTTCAACTTGAGCACTGAGTTTGTGTACGTCTGCCGAAAAAACAGCACTTTGTCTTATTTACTCAAACCAAATCAAAGGACACGGCATCATTCTCTCTGTATTTAGTGGAGAAGTTTAAAGTTCCACACGCTCGCTGTCCTTCGACCACAGTTGTGGTTTGTTACTTGTTGAGCAAACACACTGAAATATTTTGCGGTTAGGTGTCGTAACTGGAGAAGAAAACCAATCTTGGATCTGGACACACGGGCTTTATTTCCAACGTGAAACCCGTTGCTGTCAGTTCATCGGGCGGCTGCTCGTGTTGCATCTTTCTGTGTAGGTGTTGATGGGACTGAGCCCAAAACCTGCTCATTTTAATGGCTTCCTGTCCATATTATTACTGCTGAAAATAAATAAAAATCTCAGCAAATTAAATAATTTCAACTTTCCCCTAAAGCAGTTTGAGTTTAAAATGAAACTGGTTAGAAACAAACAGTACTGTAAAATACGGCTGATTTATTCAAGATTTGAAAATGCTACAAATATTCACCTAATATGTTTCTGCTGTTCACAGTAGGATGTAGTAAATACAAAACACACTGTAAGTTAAGAGTCAGTACATTCAAACAACCACAGGATCCAAAGGCCTGTTTGACCCACAGTCAGAAAACTGTTTAAAAGCAAATAGAATCAAAGTGACGTTTTCTGAAATCACTCAGATGTGGAACGGAAGCATAAACATATAAAACATCTACATTAAATACTTCTGTGTACGTTTCTTTATGTTGGACACGAGAAAGTGATATATTTGTAATTATAATCCTCTTGCATTAAAGAGTAGCAGTTGTCTGTGTGAACACACAGCAGCCGTGTCCACATCACTTGTGGAACATAATTCACTTGGTTACAGTGTCGGGATGCAAGCGACTTCCACACGGTGTCGGTCTCTGTGCGGAAACTCTGTCAGTTTGTGAACGGGAAGAAAAAATAAGGACGAAACAAGCAGCTCCCATGAGGGAATCACAGATTAAATCAGGTGCTGATGCTGACAACTAACAGCAGCCGCAACCTTTGAGAACAAGCAACGTAAAGGGTGAGTTTACTCAAGTTGGATAAATATTCCCCTCACTGACTGTCCTGTACCTGAGAGCATCTCTGAGGTAATGCTGAGCGCTCAGCACCACCTCAGATCTTTAATCTCAGATGAGAGATTTGACAGTACATGCATGTGTGACCATGACGTCTGCAGTCAACTATGTAAGTGGCGAAGTTAGATGTTTGAACATGAACAAAAACCAGCTGCTCCGACTTCATTTTCGAGGAACGAGTGAAGCCAGTTGTAAACCAAAGTTGCTGGAGGAGGTTCCTCTGGCCACTTTATTCCCTGATTTTAGCAATAATGTGACATGGGGCTCGAAAGTCTGAGAGCACAGACAAAAAACTGCGACATGTGAACCTGGAAATAATCATAAGTCTAGAGTTTTGTGCCGTGCTGCTCAAAGTTTACATGCAGGCTGCAAATGACACCGATCTCAGTTTTATTTAAATTTAACTGTAAAAAGTTCGAGTCGTCCACTTTACTTTTATTTCCCATAGAAGGTCAATTTAGTGAGCTTAGTCTCCATGGCCTGGGTCCTGTCTCCAGCTCTGATGGCAGCTTGGACTGTTGGGTCCCAAACTGGCTCCTCCTGACCGTGACGAGTTCTGCTTCTTCAGTAAGATCTGCCTGAGTGTTGACCTCAAACATGACTGAAGCTGAGATTTGGGTTTGGATGTTGCTGCCACTGACCGAGCATCACTAAACTGGAACTTCACACGTAACCTGTATGGGATGGGGGGCTGATGCTGGGAGCAGGTTTTGGTCTTCGGTTTAGGTTTGGGCTTTGATTTCAGCAGAGGTTAAAGCCTCAGACTGGGAAGGGGCCTGGATTTAGCTTTGGGTTTGGGTTTAGAGGCATGATGGGGAAACACCAGAGGCTTCTTGGTGGTTTTTAACTTGAATGCCGACTTCTGTTTGGGTTGCTGCTTCAGAATCTTCTTCTTCTTTGGTGTCTTAAATGCTGCACCCTTTGATTTGGAACCGATCATTCAAACAAATGACATAAGTGAACTTTTTTTTCCCGTTTCTCTATCACCTGGTTGAGAGACTGATTCTCCTAATGTCTGAGACCATTACTAATCATCTGATGAGGATCCTTAGAAAGCTTCAGTCCAACCATCACAGGACACTGTTAAAGTCTGTAGGTTGCTTTAGTGGTGAGTCCACCACATGTGAATGTGGGCTTCACTGAAGAAACTCAGAAATCTGAGCGTTTGCACAAACTCGTTAACGAGGCCAATGAAACTTTCTGACCTTGAAGGATTTGGGAATCTGAAATATTTCCTTTTCATTTTACATTTCTGAACTTGTTCTGATTGTTTCCACATTTATATTAATATACTGCAGATTTTCTGTGTGCTCTAAGACTTTTGGACCCCATCTTATTAAATATAAACATTTTAAAACAATATTCATCTCATGGCTGAAATTGTTGACACATCAGATCCGATTGGACATCATCCCAGTGTTCAGTTTGAGAAAGAATGACTTGAGCTTGCAGAGCCGGCACTTCGTCTTCTTCTTCTTTTTACTGCTCTTACCTTTCTTGTACACACCTTGATATTTTCCCTCTTCGTCCTCGTCTTCCTCCACCCATGGCCCCCAAGCACCGCCGTGCCGGCTGGGATTGGCTCGGGGGTCGTCAGGCGGAAAGTAAACGGGCACGGACGTTTGGTTATAGTAGGCGAGCCGGGCCAGCAGCTGTCGGACCACATCTGGCCTCTGGTCTGCCAGGTTCTGTCGCTCGTATGGGTCAGCAGTGATGTTGAAGAGCCAGATGTGTGTGTTGGTGGAGGAATTTTGGGATGACAAGAAAGTGCGTTCAAGGTTCCACCAGCGGCCGGGCAGCGTAGGAAGCACCTGAGGATGAAATGATGTATGTTCTGCATGATCAGAAACACAGGAAGAACAAAAACAATCATGTGAAATGTGTACCTGGGGGGGGACCCAGTCTCCATGGCCTGGGTCTCCTGTTAACAGCTTCCAGTCTCGAACTCTGATGGCAGCCTGGACTTTTGTGTCCCACACTGGCTCCTGGGGTGTTGGATGGGATTGTGGTGGAGGCAACCCTGGCTGAGACATGTTCTGGTAGTGGGACAACATCCTCCTGGATTTTGACTTTACCTGTGGTTTGATCTGTGTCTTGGATTTAGCCTGAGGCAGCACTGACCGTGACGAGTTCTGCTTCTTCAGTAAGATCTGCCAGGGTGTTGACCTCAAACATGACTGAGGCTGAGATTTGGGTTTGGATGTTGCTGCCACTGACCGAGCATCACTAAACTGGAACTTCACACGTAACCTGTATGGGATGGGGGGCTGATGCTGGGAGCAGGTTTTGGTCTTCGGTTTAGGTTTGGGCTTTGATTTTTTAGGTTCATGCTTCAGACTGGGAAGGGGTTTGGATTTAGGTTTGGGTTTTGGTTTAGAGGCATGATGGGAAAACACCAGAGGCTTCTTGGTGGTTTTTAACTTGAATGCCGACTTCTGTTTGGGTTGCTGCTTCAGAATCTTCCTTTTCTTCTTCTTTGGTGTCTTTGATTTGCGAACTGATGATTCAAAGAAATGACATACATGAATGTTTTTTTCCAGTTCTTTATCACCTAGTTCAGGTGTTGGACATGCTGGACCTCAAGTGCCACTGCTTGTTTTCCAGCTCTGCTCCACCCACTGCTGATTACAGTTGTGTTCAGTCAGTCAGAAGCTGGAAGACACCAGTTTGTCTCGTCTCGTCTCACTCTACTCTCATCTCAGATAGTGTCCCTCAGCTTCCGATTTCATGAACACACCTGATCCAGGTAATTAGCAGAGTGTAGAAACAGCTGGGAAACAAGCAGGACACATAAAGAAGGTTGTCGACCCTTTGACCTATTTGTAGGTAAAAGGTGTTTGCATGTCTTCCCTCCTCCCCCCATTCATCTCCCCCTCCCCTTTTCACACTTCTTTTCTTCCCTTTGTTACCCTTTTCCCCATAAAATATTTCTGTGAACCCGAAATTTTATCCACAAAAAATATGCAAAGCACAAAGTGATCTGATTACCTAACATTTGCAGATGTGTGGCGTTTTACCTGAGGCCTCCTCAGTTTCCAGGTGCCAGTTCATGCTTTGATCCGGAGGTTTGTGCAGAGGGTCGATGTTGTGAAGTATCTCCTGACGAGGCGACTCTTTCCCTTCGCTGATGGTCGGCCAAACATCAAAACCGTCCAGGCCCCGAGTCTGAGTGAAAACATACATGCAGTATATCACCATTAATACAAAACATAAAGTCACAAGATGCTTTTAAACCCTAAAAGCTCTACGTTGTTAACTGCATTTGTGCAGCCAAGATACCATCTGCTTTGGCAGTGCCACGCTGCCACAATACCAGGCCAACAAAGCTTTTTGGGAGCTGTAAACAAACCGAAAGCACATTCATCTACGTGATAGTAAAATGAGGGGAGTGTAAAAACTGTTGGAGACACTGGATGAATGAGGAAAAAGAAACTCAAAGTACAACATTTAGGGAGATGTACTGCTAGTATCAGTATCTGGGCGGCCACAGAAACATAAGCCCATCTCGGGTATATTTTACAGTAACTGGTTGAGTAAGTGAAAACCTTTTGTTTATGGTTATTACATCATAATTCAAAAATCACTGTGAGGCTGAAAGCGAAAATCTACAGTGGCTAAGAACATTACAATCACACAGCAAGCTTCAGAAATTCACTCCATCGGTTGTGAGAAGGACATTTAGAGCTTCGCCGACCTGGCTGATGTTTCCTCCGGCCAGGTTCACCAGTGTAGGAAACCAGTCAGTGATGTGAAGAAGAGCTCTGGAGACCCGTCTCCTGCGTCTCAGCAGGGGGCTGTGGACAAACGCCACGCCGCGGACTCCGCCCTCCCAATATGTCCCCTGAAAACACATCAGTCAACTTAAGTTGTAAAATACTTCGATCCCACGGTTTCCTCTTGTAGTACAACACCAGCACATGTACCAGAAGCTCTAAGATCATTCAAATATGTAAAAATGTTTCAATGATAAACATCGTTCTTTAAACAATATGTCTACATTCAAACTGTCAGATCAGAAAACACACTGCTATAACATCCTAAGAAGCAGATTGAAGCAGCAGAACACAGCTGTGTACAGGCCATTTTACAGCCTCTACAAAGTTGTGCACGATTAAATTTCGACACAGCCTTTGGCAGCGGAGCTGAATACATGTTAACAAGGTGTTAACGAGCAAATGATTATGTTACGTTATACATTACGGACGACCACTGGCCAAACATACTGTAAATATCGAAGGCACAACAGTGATATAAGAGCAAGGATGAAAATATTTCTGCGTCATGTTCGGAGGCCTCTGCCAAGCAGTCGAGTTGCAGTTTACAGTATTTGTCTGCCCACATTCCTGCTGTTCCCAGGTCCTGCTCTAACTGCCGGCAGCATGTTCCTTTTTGCATGTCTCCTGTGAAATGCCTGACAAACGTCTCTAATAAATCTGCCATATACATGTTGACAGTATGAAGAACAAAGCAGGCTCTGCAGTTCCAAGTTGTTTGAGCTGTTCATCAGTGATCGGCTGTCACTCAGGTGTGAGGATGATTAACAATGTGGAAAGAAAAATGTACTTGACTTGATATTAGACGGTGTTTTCACTGAAATCTTTAGTCTGCAGTTGACCTGCAGTCTTTCATCCGCAGACATTCCTTTGCCTGCCTCCACTCGCCCTTTCCTCCCCCTCTTCTCCCCCCTTCCCCAGTTGTACTCCTGGGCCACTTTTGACATGTTTTCACTAGGCAGAGATGTTCTTCTACTAAGAAAACAAAATGCACTTACAACACGTGACCTGTGTCCTGCTTTGGGGTCAGACGTGTAGAAGAACTTGTAGAAGAAAAAGGTCACCCTTTTTTTAACAGACAGTGTAACATCTGTGACGTCCATGAAGCGGTGGCACAAACACAATCCTCCATGTAATGATACCTTACGGCCTCGTAGCGGCCAGTTGCTCCCTCCTGTGAACGGCTGGGCGCCGTTGTCGGTGGAGTAGATGATGACGCTGTTCTTGTAGTAGCCGTACTTTCTGAGGTCGTAGGTGACATTTCGTACGGCCTCATCCACTGTGGAAACCATGGCGGCAAACTTTCTCCTGGCCACGTTTGTCATGCTGTGGTAGGGGTAGATGTAGGACTTTGGAGGCTGCAGAGGAGTGTGGACGGCCTGGTGGGAAACATGCAAAGCTTGGTTATCATGACACAAGCAACTGAAGAAGTTAGTTTTTCGATATAAAGTTTGTATAACCCACTGTCTTGACATTCTGCACTTCCCAGAAATGACTCACAGCACTAACTCGTGGTGCACATGTTGTACCTTAGTGTTCCATTTTCCTCAGTATGGAAAATCAAAGAAAAGCATTTTATTTGCTGCTTTCGTTGGAATATTAAGTGGAAAAAGCCGAAGCCTCATATCGAATGAACGTGGCTTCCCCCAAAAAACAACAATAAGCAAATATCAGTCTCGAGTTAAACCCTGTTAAGCCACAATAAAAGAAAACAATACATGTTCTGCATTGTTGTGCTTTTAATTAAATGTTGGATTCCACATGAGGCACAAATGTTTGAGCAGTTGTCTGAAGCTTCTTTAATGTGGCCTCTGTTTGTCCACATTTTCTGACTAATCACATGCAGACACACATCAAGACACAATGATCTACATCCCACTGTTCCACTATAAACTATTCTCTCCCTGTTTGTTAAACTCTGCAGGATTTAGTTGGAGCCTTTAATCCTTCGTTTTTGTTTTTTTTATTTTGAATGACTGGAAGCTTGTCCGGGGAGGTTTTACAGGCTGTAGACATTTTCCTGCTCTGAAATCTCAGCGTGATACCTGGAGGGAGAGCAGCAGGAACAGCGGACGGACTCTGGGATTGTGGCTCTCGAGGATCTTGCGAGCTCTCTGCGTGAAAAGCATGGTGGAGTATTTTCCTTCCTGGCCCCACGCCACGCCCTCGTCGTCGTGGAGATCGTACCCACACAACCCTGGACCGTCACAGGACCCGTAGCTGGACCCAGACGGAAGAATGTGAGGTATAGAAACCCACAGCACAGCACAGCACCATGGTGTAGACATCAGTTCATCTAAACAGGTTTACCTGTAATAATCCACACTTCCTGTTAAAGAACCAAAGAAACTGTCGAAGCCTTTTCTGGTGGGCAAACACGCTCGTCTATGGAAACAAAAATTAAAGTCAATTAATATTGTTCAACACAATCAGCTTACACATGTATTGCAGTTTCCTGTGCACAGGGTCTGTTCCACTGTGTCCACTCACCCCCCACCCAACCCAAGTTTTCCTAAGTAATTATAAGAGCTTTCATTTTCCATTTAAAGTAATAATCTGGTTTATACCAATGTTTGGACACAATGGAGACATAAGTTATTATAAAGAATTAATGACATTATTTTAACAATGTTTTAATTCATGCAAAAATGCCACTGGATGTTATTTTTACCGGCTACAGTTAAATACAGAGTGGATTTAAAACCTTTTTTCACATTCTTCATCCAGACCCCTCAGATCCTCTCTGCTCCAGGTTCACAATCCAAATCTAAAGGTGATAAAAGGTTCTTTTCTGTTGCTGCTCCCAGACTGTGGAACAGTTGATCCCTCAGAGTCAGATGTTTCCCAAACTAAATCCTGGCTGAAGACTCACCCCTGCACAGCTGCTTCTGAGTCCGCATCAACTTCCTTTAAGAATTTCTCTGAACTGCCCGTCACAGCTGGCACCGTTTGATTTCTGTCAGGTTTTAGTGCCTTGCTGAACAATTCTTTTTCTTTTCAACATGCTCTATAAATACATTGGCCTTAAGTGAGAAACACTGTGTAAAAGTGGCTTCATCCACACATTTAACCATTGCTGCACTTTCCAGCAGGTGCTGTCCTAATTATCTCCAGTGGGCCTTCGTGTGTGTTTGGAATAAAAGTAGCTCGGAATAGGCAGCAGAATTTTCTGTTTCTGCATAAATATGACTTAAAATGAGATCAGATTTTTATGCAGGTCCAAATTCTTTTGTAACCCTTTCCAGCCTGCTGAGCATCAACAACTGTTCTTCTAAGCTCTTTGTAAATCTCCTCTCTCTGAGCCGTTCATTTATTTTTTAGACAGTATCCAAATTTTCTCGAACATTTTAGAGCATTATTGTAAATTCACCGTGAGCAGATGACAGATAGTTTTGATGGCCACCCTTAAAAAAACAACCTAGAGAAGAAAGTAAAAAAGAATCTAAGCTGGCTTAGAATGAAACGCTCCCGTCTCATTAACTAACGTTTGGGTAAAACAGGTTCACCTGTAGAAGCCCAGGTGCCACTTCCCGACCATATGTGTGGTGTAGCCGGCCTCACGGAGCCTCTCCGGCAGCGTGTCCATGTGTAAAGGCAGACAGCTGGGCTGGCTGGGCCTGATAATGGAGTGTTGCAGCCCAGTGTGGATCTGATATCTGGAAGACATACAGACATAGCAGTTAGCATGATCAGGACCCGTTTTTGGTTTGGTACCAGGTGAGCTGCACACACCTGCACACGCAGGATCTACTGTTTGGCCCCACAACACACTCATTAACCCTCAGTGCAGCTTTGTTGCCTGATCAATAATCTCATTGTTTTTAGTTTTTTTAACCTCCTTTCTACCTTCACGGCACCTTTGGCCTGTCACTGGAACGTGAAAGTGTGTTGATGACTAGTGTTTTTATCTTTAACTAATAAATACAACGCGCTGTAAAATCAAGGGAAAATGGCTGGAAACTATTTAACAATAAAACAAAAAGACTGGCAAGTTTGATTTCATGCTATAAAAATGCATCAACTACAAACAGACAAACGTCTGATCCAGTAACAGAGACGTCTGTACCTGCCAGTGATGAGCTGGCTGCGGGACGGCGTACAGATGGGTTGAACGTAGTAATTCTCCAGCCTCACGCCCTCCGCTGCCAGTTTGTCCAGAGTGGGGGTCTTGATGTTTGGGTTGTGGTAGCCGATGTCGTTGAAACCCTGGTTCAGATTCGTGGAGGAGTTAAATAGTGCGGTTACATGTAACAGCAGGCATCTGCAGTAACAACATTAACCTACTGGTTTTAATGGGGATTTTTTTTTTAAATCTCCTTACAAAACCTCCTCTGATTCACTGGATGGACATGTGTTTCTGTTTTTGTGTTCACACCTCCAACCACCAGGTGGAGAACTCTTCATTTGAGATAACTGACCAGTTCAGGTTCAGGTGTGCTGCACTTTCTGAGCATGTTCCTGTCACGCTGACACTCCAGCCTCTGTTTATGCTTTTTGGTATGTACCGTTCTTTTTGGTTTATTTCATGCAAGTAAACAAAAAGATAATGTTTGGTTAAGTGTGTGAAGCTGTGTAAACTGGTCATTCTAAACAGTGACGTGAATTTGAAGTCTTGCGGTCGTAACTGTGATGTGAAAATGATTCAAAGCAAACACTCGGACCAGCTCTCTGATGCACACCTGGTCGTCTATAAGGATGAATATGATGTGTGGCGGATTCTTGTTCTGTGCGGGTTCGGTCTCCTCGTTTTGAACGTTTCCGTTATTCGGGTGCTGCGTCTGGTTCAGCGCGGGCGGGTGGGCACACAGGCCGTCCAGGCTGCAGAGAACACTCAGCACAGTCAGAGCTGCAGCTGCAGCCTGCATCTTTCCTACAGGAGCCTGAAGGGAACAAAAAAAAAAAAAAAACAATCATTACAATGCAGCCAGGACTTCAATGAACAAGGGAGGTGCAGCTCGAAAATGTTTGAGTCGGCACAAATTCACACAAGTATGCCACGGCTGGAGGACTAACTGTAGATCACAAAACCACATTTGGGATGGACCTGCCAACTTGGCTGTAACTGCCATCTGAAACACATCCATCTGGTGGAGCGAGGGAAAGCTGAAACTCTGAGGAGGCATTTTAACCATTAACAATCTCTGGAACCGAATTAGAGCAATAAAAAGGGGAAATACTGGGCCCAGGAAAGCAGATACAACACATCGGACAGAAAGAAGACTTTTGCTGTTACGTTTGACAGTTATACATACAAATAATAACCAAATCCTCTATCTGTGTAATTATGTCAACGTATTCCTTGACATGACCTCAGGGCCACACTGTCCTCCATACAGTCTAGGAGCCCAGATGAGTGATGATTTGTGCCTGTTTGTGGTCATTTATTGTCTGGTTTCAGTTGTTATGTGCCTCTTTTTGTGGCTGTTCAGCATATTGACATTGTTTCCCTCTTTTGGATCATGTTTAGATCTGTGGTCAGTTTGTGTCTATTAACTGAGCTCTTTCACGAACAGTCAGACATATTTTTGACTTTAACTTCACAGATGGTTTCATTAAAATAGCTTTTGGAAGTTGAAAAAGTAGAAATTACAGAATAACTAATGCAGATTTTGTCACTAATATATCTGTCACACAGAGCAATTTTAACATCTTTATCTCATCTTTAATGCTTTTTTGTACTTTTACCCAACACAGGCCTTTTGTGTGTAATGCAGCAGTTTTAAATAACTGTATTTGTACTTTTACTTTAGCAAAAAATACGTCTTCCACCACAGTATATTCCATTCTAAGCCAATTTTAAAAACTACTCTGGCTTTATGTCCATTTTCAATCGTGACAAATGTGTGTTTATTACTTTGCTGTTAGTGTCCCAGGTGTCTCCACGATAAACCTGATACCAAAGGTTTACAGAGACCTTCTGCTGAGGATTGAGTCTGTAACAGTGTTGCAAAGGGTTTTTAAGCTTAAACTAATGCTCATTAAAGTCTCAATTGATCAGTTCATTATTTATTCAGATAATCTTGTTGACTCATTTGATAATAAACGTGAAAACATGGTGGAAAATGACTTCTAAAGTTCCGACAGCCCATGGAGATGCCCTCTCATTACTTTACCCAACAGTCCACAGATATTTACTTTATAACATCTTAAATCAGACACAAAGTAAAAAAATATCAGAATTGAGAAAATTGACCTGGAGAATGTTCGTGCGTGATTTTTTTAAGCTGCACATATTTTGTCATGAGCTAGAAATTCAGCTCTTTAAATGCAAAGGGACGTTTTTAAAACCTCGAACCCTTTGTTCTTTCAGCCTGACTAAAAGCAGCTGCCTCTGCCTGACGGGTCACCAGTTCTGCTGAGTCCTGGACGGGTTTCTCCCTCCAGTTTCACCCATAGAAACACTGGGGGCCCAGAGAGCAGCCAGAGGACACACACACACACACACACACACACACACACACACACGTTTCCCTTTAATTTTGTGTGTGTTGTTGCCGTGACAGCCTTGGGTTTGTGGATTCAGACTAAGTCCTGCATAGACTCAGTTATGATAAAGTCCACAGGCAGGATCCTAGCTGGCTGAATCCTGTTGGTACTGCAGTATTAATACTGGGATTTAGGCAGTTTTATCCAGGTGCCAGTAACCGGACCAAAACAGATCAGATTTAAAGCCACACATTTCTCCCTGAGTACACATCTACTTCTGCCTGTGGTATTTACGGTAAAGGCCTGAATCAATACCTCGATACTGGATCAATGGGAGTGAACGGCTCTTCTCCGGCTCCTCTCCGGATCCTCTCCCCCTCCTTTTCTCCTCCTTTCCACTGCGGTTCAGTTCATTCTTCACAACTCGGCTCTTTCTTCAGCTCGGATGAAGTTCGGTCTGTGCGTAGAAGTTGGTAAAAGACGCCGCATGTCCTCAAGTTCCTTCGAAAACCTTCCTTCCCTGAGGCTGAGCGTCCTCACTCCCGATGAAATCCGAGGGGGGGGGGTCAAGCTGGACACGGCGACACGGAGGCAGCACCGGTCGGACCTGCCAAAATAAAACCCCGTGCTGCCTTTTAGCGCAGGAAAACCAACCGGAGTCTGTGGGAGACGAGTACTTCAGGTGGTGGATTGGGTTTCGCTCGAGAAACGGAGAAATAACCACTTAGTTGTAAGCAATTAATTACTAATTAACTACTAGTACGTCGCTAACGCTAAACGGAACATTCTTTACTGCGTGTGATCGGACGTTACGTTACAGTAACGATCCAAAGTGCCGACGTTACTTTTACCTTCTTTAACTTTACTTAACTGTAAAAACGTCCAACACAATCCCACCTCACAGACGTAGTAAGAATTTAATTTTCGAAATGTGACCAAATTATTGTCACATAGCAAGAGTTTCCCAAAAGAGAGGTAACGAGAACAAACGCGTAGGAAAGTTAAAGTTAAATGATCCTGTTTTCCGTTATGTTACGTTAGCCAGCTAGCTTCCAGGTTAGCTCACCCTGTGCTAACAAACGCACAGGATTCAACAGCAATCACAAGACTTTAGAGTTTATATAAATGTTTTAAACTGCAAAGGTCTTTTTATAGCCTGCTGTGGACTAGTATTACTTAATATAGCGAGATTATTTAGTAATAACTGGCACAGTTGGTTATACAGGTACATTTTAGCTCAAACTGTTTCAATTAGTCAGCAGCTAATTAATTTAACACGTTATTTAACATGTTGCCTTAAGTTAAGTGTAATGTTAGCTATAAAGAACCAAATGTCTAAATTATTTCTGCCTTAAGCTTTAATCCATCAAAATAATTTTGGATAAAGACAAGGTAAAGTAATATCACCTGATAACACTATGGTTTCTGGAGTGACTACAAAAATTAATTTAGATTTTTTAGGGCATTTTTGTGCCCCTTTGAATAAAGCTTAACATTTTTAATTTTTATATAAAAATGTAATCCAAATCATATTTGTATTAGTATTTTTAAAACTGTACATCACAATAACTCCAATTAATGCAAAGAACAAACCAGTTAACATGACCTGGACCCATAAAGGCAGCAGTTCAAACAATTCAAATTAATTTGGCCATTGTGAGTCTACTGACCTGGCTGTCACTAAAAAATACTATGTAACAATTACATTTTCTGTGCTTTAACCTGGACCGTATTGTTCTGCCTCCACAACTTTATTTTGAAGGTTTTACTGGTGCAACCTGACCCAGGAGAAAAAAAGCTTTTAATAAAGCCTCCAACCGTTCACGCAGAGGTTTCTTCTGATTGTTGCCTGTAAGTAGTAACACACTCCCTGCTGGTTTGTGGTGGGTCCACAAACTGAAGACACACACAAAATAATCCAGATGAGATTGCCCATACATCAGATTGATTAGAGAATGAAAGCTCCAGTATCTGGTTTTTTTATTTTAATTTTTTTTTGCATCACACCTATTTGTAAAATGATTTGTAAAATTTGAACTGTTGGTTGACCAGTACAGAGCAGGTGCTGGGGGAGAAAGTTTAATTGAAACATTGAAAACAATAATTATTCATTGAAAACAATAATTAACATGTCCAGTCAGTGTGTGCATGAAAAATGTAAAACAGGTACATCTTTTTAGGCTTTTCTGTCATTGTCTCTCTCTCTCTCTCTCTCTCTCTCTCTCTCTCTCTCTCTCTCTCTCTCTCTCATCTATTTATTATATTTGTATACTGTTTAATAAGATGGCAATTACAAAATTACAATACGTCATTATCTTATGGAAGACATATTTTGCATGGGTTTTGGCATTTTAGCAATTACAATTAATCAATTGATCAAAACAATTAATCTATGAAATAGTCAGCAGATAAAACAAATGATAGCACTTTGTGCATTTTAATACGTTTTAACCCAATTTTGTGTGTGCATCTACTTCTGGTTTATGATATATGTAAAGTAATGTAATTCAGTGCTATTAAATATAATTGTATTTATAAATGCATGTATTTGTACTTACAGCGGATGTTGTGCACAGTATTGATCCTCAGATGAGATGTAAAACTCATGTTAAACTTGCTGCAAAGATCAAACTGTCACGCTTGTATTATAATTTCTGAATGTTATATTAGGTTGGGCAAACTCGTTTTCCAGCTAAACATGCTCAACCCTTAACTTCCAGCTTCTGACTGACTGAACACACCTGATCAGGTGATGAGCAGTGGTTAATACAGAGGTAGATTTTACTGCTGAGCTGTGCTTTTATTTTGAAAGTTGCAGCCGGAAATCCTGTTGTCCTTCATTGTGACTCGTAAGAAGAATGGATGGATAGATGGTAAATTAATGGAATGTATGACTGACAGAAGTTAGTTCAAATTTGAAGACTGAAGGAAACTTCCTCTTGACCCAGTGAAATTATTCTTTACAACTTGTTTTAAAGTCTCATCAATTTCTTCTGACAGGACTACAGTGGGAAAGTTTGCCTCAGCTGAAGAGCCTGTTATGTCCTGCTCCAAGTTTCCCACAAACAAAGCAATGAAAGAGGTGGTGTGTGATTTATTAAGGGATTATTCACTGGCAGTGAGCAGTACACGGAGGAATGCTGCCAGACATTGTGGTAGCTTATTTAGGAGAGAAACCTTGGTTCACCCATATTTAAAGCACACTATTTAGAATTTAAATGTATTCAATTTCTCATTTAAACCAGTATTACTTGTTCAATTTAGTGAAAAAGCTAAAAAAAAATTCACCATTGTTGCCATCGACCTTGAAGGGATCATTAATTGAGGTTGTTTTAAACCCACTTGTGCAACGAAAAATAAAGTTGAACCATTATAAAAATTCAAGTTCCTAAATTCAAGTTATGTAAAACGTAGTACATATAAATCAAAAAAAGTACAACAATTAAGGGTAGAAAGTAATTGTCAAAACAAAAGTTTTGACAAAAGTCAAAACATTTCCAGTGTAAATTATATCCTACAAGTAACAGGATATGTGAGAAATTTTACCTTATAGTTAAAATGTATGAACTTTAAATGCTGAATTATGAAACTTTAAACATGTCTTATCTGCTAAATGTAAATGAATAATTAAATACTCAGTCACACTCAACTATAAAAATTTCTTACCTTTTGCTAAAAAGTAAAGTAAAAATGTCTGAAATTTATGAAATCATACGTTTTACTTTATTGTAAATGGATTAGATTTATCTTAAAGACAATTTTAAAGGGAGGTTTATCCTCCTCTAAAATTGAATTAAGGAAAACTAACTGTGTTTTTTTGCAAAATAAAATAATAATAAAAAAATATTTTTTACCATGTTTTTCACATAAGATTTTAAAGTCAGTCAAATTTGCTTGACTCCTTTTATTTCATTGATAAAAAATATTCAGACTTATAATACATAATAAAAGTAACTAAAAATAAGAGGGAAGAGTATATTTGATAAGGCGTTTGTAATCATAAAAAGACGATACAATAGTATTAATATAGAATAAATACAGTTTTGTTTTGAAATTTCCTTTAAGAAAAAAGCCTATTTACTCATTTCTGCCGTCGTAGTCGTTGTCCACTCCTCTCTTCCCAGTATTCCCGGACTCCATTTCCCATGCTGCCTTGCGAGGGGGGCGTCCTCGGCGCACGTGGGTCGCGTGCTGAATAACAAGCATGAACTCAACTGTTAATAACTGTTCAGTCATTTTCCTCTTGTCCCGCAGTCTCCCGTAGTCTCGGACGGTCTGGTCGGGGGACATGTCGTCTCCTGTCTCTTCCCTCTTGGAGGAGGACGATGCTGCCCTGCTGGTTCTGATCCACCAGCACCTAAGGGTGAAGGGCTTCCTCGAAGCTGCCGAGATGCTGGAGAAACACGTCCCTCAGGTAAAAGTTTGGTCCCGTTCGTCAACACGGTCAGAACCTCAGTCATAGTTCAAACCTAAAACCCAGTTGATAAAATGGATTATTTTAGTGCGTTTCTCGCAGCGGACATGCGCGCTGTGCCGATTATATAAGAACCTGAATGAAACCTAAATGTCTCAGTGTCTTCAGCTCAGTCCTGTGTGTGTGTTTGTGCACATGGCTGCAGAAGGAAAAGAACATTGTGTTACAGCAGCTGCGTGGCCCGAAAAACCTCCTTACAGTTCTTGGACTTTCTGCTGATTAATGCGGATCAGATTATTCAGCCCCCTGACAGCTGCCATCATTTGTGGATCAATGGAAAATCAAACAGTGGCAATTTTTGAGAAAAAGCATCTTTTGCAGTTTTATTAAAAGATAAACACACGATTAAGAATCCATTCATTTTGGATTTTCAACTCATGGTGAGAAACAAAGAAACTGTTCCTAAGAAATAAACGTTTAAAAGTTGTGTTTTGGAGAGTGGAAAAAAACAAACAAACATAAAAACAATAATTCGATTAGTGTGAACTTTCTGGTGTCTCCAGGCACTTTGTGTCTATGTGAACTGCTCAGCTGTAGAAAACACTTTCTGACATTTTCATTGTCACGTTCTTGCACTTACATGCACAAACATTACATGCGTCTCACTACTTTTCTTTCTTTTTTTTTTTAAAAAACCTGCTCTTTCTTCAGCCACCAGTCGCAGCAAAAGTTTTGGAAAGACAACAACCGATAAAACAGCTCCTCAGTGTTAAAAATAATTTACCAGACGTTCTCCAAACGTGATCCCTGTCCATGTCCCCTGGACATTGTGACCACCAGTTTTGAACGGCTCAGTTTGGTTTGATATGTCATGGTTTCCACTCCAGCAACATGTGGCATCAAAGTGGCAGCATTCCTGAACGTGCACAGGAAATTAGTTTGTCCTCTGTCCCCTCTGGTCTGTCCACGTCCTCTTAGCTTAAGTTTGATTAGAGATGCAGTATTCAGTGTTCCAGTCCAAATGTACTGAGAGAAAGTGCATTAAATATACCGGCTGATAGTGTGTGTGTGTGTGTGTGTGCAGGTGGAGACGACACACGAGAGCTTCAACCTGCACGAAATCTACACCGGCTGGATGAAGTGAGTCACGCAAACAGGAGACTGAACTAAAACTCTGTAGATTAGAAGTGAAAGGAGAAGGTATCACTGTGCAGGAAGGTTCCTGAGGCTCTAAACATATGACTGAGCACAACTCACTGTTTTATTCCATGACTTTGCTTTTTTGAAAATGAGAGCTCAGCACGATGAAAAGAAACACACAATAGATGGACTGTATACAGCAAGTTGTCCAAACGAACTGTGTGTGTTTGTCGTAGACTCTGCTCTCCAGCTCAGGCTGCCAAGCAGGAAACCGAAGACTCTGACACCTCAAAGAAAAACGGCATCGAACCAGAAGCTGCCACCACAGAAGAAGGACTGGAGGAATGTGCACACGCCGAAGTCTCCATCATCACTGAAGATGAGGTGGATGTCAAACTCTCACTTGGTAAATATTTATTTGTGTGTTTTTTGTTTAAATCCATTTTATGGATGGAACATTTCATTCATTTATTAGATAAAAAAACAAATAATGTAAATCCAAAACAATTGTAAAGTCATTTTCTTTGTTTCCTTATGTACAAAAAGGGAAATTCTGCGTGAATCTGAGACGCCTGATTCTAAACATTACATCCCAGCTTGTGCTGTTTCTGTGAATAAATAAATATTAGTAATTAATAACCACTATCAGTGATTGTGACTCTAAAACACAACTTTTGCTGGGGTCTCTCAGAGCTCAGGGCAGAGGGTGTGGAGTCGGCCCCTGCAGACCTCACCTGTACGGGGGATGAAGCGGAGAGTGTCTCTGAGCAGCCGCCAGATGCTGCAGGCGAAATAAAGACTGCGACAAACTTGGACGACAAGCGCGTCCACTCCTCCGACAGCGAAGGGGAGAAAGGAGAAATGGAGAAAAAGGTGAGCAGAGAGCAGCATCTGACACAAATACTGCATCATTAGAAATGTGTACACAGTACTGAGGAATCCAGTGACGAGTAAAAGCAGAACTCACCTGCAGCTCCACTGTGGGATTTGTCACTGCAGCAGTTTGATTCCTGGAAATGTGAGAAATTAATTTTGGGACAGAAAAATACCGTCCCGGTCCAGATGCAGTTTTAATAATAATAATAATAATAATAATAATGATCATGATGATCATTATTAATATTAAGAATAATGGTCGTCATCACCTGAAATGGCCTGTTCTGCATCATGAGTACATTTACTCACGGTACATAAAGTATATTTTAATGTGAATACTTCTACTTACCATATAGTATTGATGAAGCATGTAGAACAAATCTGGACCAGACTTTCATGTTACCAACAGCATCAAGTTCAATAGTGTTGAATACAACCCCCATATCAAAAACGGACGATGTGTAAATCATAAATACAAAAATGCTGCAATCATTTGCAAATCTCATAAACAGACATTTGATCATTTCAGGGAAAATATTCAGCTCATTTTGATTTTGATGGCAGCAACACTTCTCCAAAAAGATGGAACAGTGTGATGTTTTCCATGTGTAGCGTCTCCTCTTCTTTTAACAACAGTCTGTAAACATCTGGGAAGTGAGGAGACCAGTTGCTGGAGTGTAGCAGAGGAATGTTGTAGTATTAACAGTTGTGTTTGACCTTTAAGTGCAGCAAAATGAATCTGGCAGTTTATTTTCTCCTCACAGCCTTTACACATATGACCTGCTTTCAGACACCTGAAACATAAGCTTTTACTCATTAAGAAATCTATCTAATTCCTGTGAGGAGAATTTTGGAGTTTTTTTTTTTTTTACAGTGGGCCAAAATATGTTCCTCATGGCAAAAAAGAGGAAGCTTAGGCGAAGCTTCGATGATACTGGAACGGTCCTTCTTGTTCGAGCTGGGCTCTACGCTCACATCCATTTGAATAATGACTCGTTCTGCAGTGGTGGTGAAGCTCTTTTTAAATACCACCTGGCCTCCCTGGCTTGATACGTGAAGGACACTTTGTGTTCTTTAGGTTTGTCCGTTACGTCCCCAAAGTAAGGGTGCAGAACCACCTGGGCTTCAAAAACCATGTTCTACTTTTTTCTCAACTCTTATAGAAGCTTAGAAACAGTCGCAATGTCTGATTGAATTTGAAGTTGATCCTGCTGCTCTTTGAGCCACCTGACACCACAGAGCTTCCATTTTTCTGCAAGATCTCAAGTTGAGCATTGGTAGCAGCGATGGCAGCATTCACTTCCAATTGTCCCTGTTCTGCCCTAAGTTTAGCTTCTTCCACCTTAAGCTTAACTTCTTGCTCCTAGTGTGTTTTTCCCTGATGCTTCAGCCTTAGTGAATAAAGCCGCTCTTTCTAGTTCAACCTTAAAGTTTACTGATGAAGCTGAAGATGCTACAGAGCCTCAGAACTTGGATTGGATTTCCTGGATCCCCTTGAGGACACCACAGACACACTGTCTTCACGACATACATCATCACTTGTCCCTTTTGCTTTCTCTGATTTGCCTCTTTAATCCAACAGGAACATCGTCACAAAATGTCCTAAATAAACTTGACCTTGGCTCAAACCAGTATTAAATATGATTTGCTCTTCAGATTTAAGCATGTAGATTACTTCTTTGACTGAAGTATTTATATGACAAAACTCACCAAACGGTTGCTTGAACTGTCGTCCGTTTGGTTTTCACGAGCTCCATGCAACAATCATCATCCATTAAACAAAGTCTGTTGTTCTTTTGTTTCGCCAGCTGGTCCAACTTGGCCTTTCTTGCATCTATTAGACTTTGCAAAGGCCTTAAGACATAGTTCTTCCACAATAGCTGGATCAGTTTCTCTTTCCATTATTCACTGAATGTTAATCCACGTGTTTAGTCCACGTAGAGATGGTTCCTTAAAACTTCTTTCTATTGGTGAAAGGTCTGGACTGCAGACAGGCCAGTTCAGCACCCAGACTCCTCTCCTGTGAAGCTGTGCTGTTGTGGTGGACGCAGTATGTGGTTTAGCAATGTCTTGCTGAAATATACAAAGCCTTCACTGAAAGAGTCTTTTAGAGCATATGTTGCTCTAAAACCTCTCTTCAGCATTGATGGTGGCCACAGCACAGGCACTAATTTACCCTCATACCATCAGAGATGCAGGCTTTTGAACTGTCCACTGATAACAAGCTGGATGGACCCTCTTCTCTTTTGTCCACAGGACACGGCGTCCACAGTTTTCCACTTTGCCTCAGAGCATTTTAAATGAGTTTGGCCCAGAGAAACATGGCACTGTTTCTGGATCGTGGATCACATATGGCTTCTTCTTTTGCATGATCTGGTTTTTAATTTCAACCATGTCCCTTTCGCACAGAGATTCCTCCCGATTCTCTGAATCTTTGGATGATATTACATCTTGTAGATGATGGGATCTTAAAGACTTCACACATTTACATTGAGGATTTTTCTGAAATTGTTCCACTATTTTTAGACATAGTTTGTCACAGATTGATGAACCTCTGCCCATCTTTACATTTTGAGAGTCTCTGTGAAATGCTTCTGTTATATCCAGTCAAGTTACTGACTGATGGGGTTGTACTTTGTATTTACTTTAGTGAGTCAGAGACATTCCTGTCTTTCTGCAGTACTGCTACTCATGAGCAGGTACTTGACTAAGAGCTTGAATTCTGCTTGTAGTGCAGCATGTTTTTAAGCAGCGTATTGATGTGTTGCTCTCTCAGCCTTTGATTATTAAACCCTCAGCTCCTGCAAGTCGAGCTTCCTTTAGGTCATTTTCAGCATTTTAAACATGTTGAACTGTGCTTTGTTTTATTTAAACTGAGTGGGCTACTGATATATGGTCATTTAAAAAAAGAAAAAGAAAAACTAAATAAGTGACAAGTTGAGATTGAACTTGCAGCAGACACCCACACATACACATATCTGCTGTCCAGTCAGTGTAATAATGTGCTGATGAACAGCAGCTACAGTGTTATTTGAAACACACACACACTCACACACTCACACACTCACACACACACTCTCACTCCTTGCTCATCCATCCTGTATCTGATTGAGTTGGCTTGTTCCGTTGTTATTGGTTGTGTGTGTTGTTTTATGTGGGCCCAGTGATGCAGGAGGTAACACTGTTTGGACAGAGACTGTGTGTGAAGCTGCTTGAAACCCCGTTAACACTGTGTCTGACAGCAGCACACTGATTACTAGAGATGAACTTTGTAAGAAGATAAACATAATTTCACAAATGTGGATCCCATGTGTTTTTATGGATCTATTTTTGTTGTTGTTGTTGTTTCAATCACAATCTTGCCCATTTGAGATGAATCAAATGTCTCTACAACCACTGAATGAATTGTGATAAAGTGTCCCACAGACTGTGCTGGTTCCAAAATGAAAACTTCTGTTGTGTAGATACAAACAAAAACTCTCTTCTTGCTCATGTTTCCTCGTCTGCAGCAGCACAGCTCACCTGTACGTACGTACACAGCAGAACATTTAGCCTTTACCCAACTTTAGATCACTTCCAAATCACCACGTTTGCTCCTTTTTACTTTTGGTTTGTTTTCTCCAAATCAGTTTTCTATTGTGTTGAGCTCAAACGCTGTGCTGTCTAATTAGAGTAGCTGGACCTCGATTGTGTAAAATCCTAATTCAGACAGCAATAGAAAGCTGAACTCAGAGGCCTCAAACAAGCCTCTGAGTTCAGCTTTCAGAAAGCATTAAAAACCTCGACATTATGAGCACTGGGAATAAAGAGTCTATGTGGCAGAAGATCCAAGTTCCTGTTTGTGCATATTTTGCAGTCGCCTCCCGCTGAAGTGTTTGCAGAGGCGTCTAATGATGCAGAAAGCTGTGACGATGTGGCAGCCTCCCAAAATGACCCCGAGCAGGACGGAGCGCAGGCCGCTGAACTGACCGAGGCCTGCGGCTCAGACGGCGAGCGGAGGGAGGAAACTAAAAGGGACGGTGATGAGCCAGAGCAGGTTAGTGACCCGGGGCTGAATCTCAAGTATGTGATCGTACAAGTTCCAGCCTCTGATGTATTTACATTTCACCACTGCCTCTAATTTTATCTGTTTTGACAGTCTGTAATTTTCCACACGTTTTCTCTCAGCTGCTTCGGTCTCACCAGTGGACATTAATCAGGCTTTTCGAACTCCTGGTGTCCACTGCTTTCAACCCAAACTGCCCAGAAAGGAGCAGAATTGATTAATCAGTTCTTACCTCAGCTCATAAAACCCAGAGCAGCTGTTGGTCCTGGCTTTGCCAAGCCTCCGTCCCCTCAGCTGCCCCTCTGCACATGTGGAACGTCTTTCACAGAGGACTGTGACTGGCTCAAGTGCTTGTGTTTGGGCTTTGAACGACCAGTAGGAAACGCTGCAGGCTGTTTTCTCGCTGACTTACGAGGTTGTTAATGATTTTCTGCCACACAAAGGTTTGGGATTTAAATGTCACCGTGTCTGTTGTTGGCAGCGAGGACAATGAACGAGCCACAATCACGACAATGATTTTGAGGTTTTACAAAACTTTGCAAGGTGACTTGTGTGTGTGTGTGGGAACTGCACATGATGCAAAGGTTAAAATAGTTTGAACAGACAGACCCAGACTGTAGCAGCACTGCAGGCGTGGCTCAGTGCACTGGACCAGACTGGAACATTTCAATAAGTTTTCTGGTCCCAACAGGTCAGAATTTAATTAAATTAGGCAACTGCCAACATTTCATTAACATAGTTTTTTTTTTTTTTGCTTTACATTATTAATCTGAACTGCTGAGAAACTTGGTTTTAACAGATGTCACCACGTCTCTTGATCTCAACTTAACCAGGAGAAGAGAAAGTTTGCAAAAAGTATTAAAAAGAACTCTAGCTTCATTCTGCTGTTTCCTCAGGAGCCAGAAGAAACCATGGATCCCACTAATGTCACAGCTGAAACCTCAGTCAGTCAAACAGAGGTCACACTTTCTTGCACTCAGGAGGAAGACGACAAAGAGGACAGTGCTGCAAAGGTGCAGTACTGTTTCGTGTTTGTGATATTTGTAAAAGTACCAGTGCTTTTTCTTCCTCGGCCCATGTTTCAGTACATCTAAGTGTGATTCTAATGATCGGGGTCTACACCATTCATGAATCCCTGCAGTTGTTGTACCAGCAGCTCACGTCCACTTCATTAAATCAGGAACAACTCACAGTGACTGGAAAGGATCAAATTTCTGTTGTGGTGTAGGAGGGAAAAAGCCGAGAGAAGCTCTTCGTGTTTGCTGTTGGAGACTGTTGTTGACCTGTTGCTTCCTTCTGCAGCCGCCTGGTTCGGCTGAGTCCAGCTCCTCAGACCTGACGGCTCACGAGGCCAATGAGCAGCTGGCAGAGAGCGAAGCCCCGCCCCCTGCAGGTACAAACAACCAACAGACGTTTGATAATCCATTTTTTTTCTGTCTGTCTCACTGCGCTGACGACTTGCACGCTGTTGTGAAGAAAGTGCTCAGAGGGTTCAGTGTCGTTAAAGGGCGTTTTCAACTTGCTCTCTGATTTAGATTAGTGTGTAAATGTATGCGAATGCTTTTAATGTCCCTCTGACTTCCCTATATTAAAATATTTCTCCAATTCTAGCTGAAAAACTCCTCCAGATGACATCATCTGAACTCCTAATGACGTAAAACCCCTCCGAGTGATGTCATCTGGGGGATTTTTTAAAAAGCAAGTTGATTACAAACTCTATAGTTTGACATCATCTGAACTGAAGATTCCTCCAAGTGATGTCATCTGGAGGCATTTTTCAGCTAAAAATCAGAGAGAGATTTTGATGCAGGGAAGTCAATGGGAAGTTTAATGGCATTTACTAGTTCAAAACCATTTAAAGACTTTTCATCATCTAAACAGAGGAAATGTACAAAGATCGGTTGTTAGAATAAATTCACATCCCGGGAGGTTTTTGTTTTAATGAGTGTTGGTTCGAATATGAAAAATATTGCTTTGATAAAAAGAGGACAAATTCATGAGCGGCCTTCTGCAGAAAAGACCCACAGCTTTTCACCATAGGAGTCTGATGTGTTGTAGTGAAGCAGATTTGAAACATTAGACCGGCGTCACACTTGCATGTTAATGTGTTTGTTATCTACTAGCTGCTGAATGATTGAGAGTGTGTGTGTGTGTGTGTGTGTTAATGCAAGTCAATGCATGACAATTATGACACGCTCATTTCTGGAAATGCAGTGAATGTAACCTTAACGTTAGTAACTTAAACTCCATCCGTCTGCATAACCAGCCAGCTTATGGATAACTGAGGAAGGTTTGTACCTGTTCTTATGAACAGGGAGTGACTCCACACTCTGTGTGTGTGTGTGTGTGTGTGTGTGTGTGTGTGTGTGTGTGTGTGTGTGTGTGTGTGTTGAGAGCAGTTCTCTGTGTTAGAGTCTCTCACCTGTAACTCACAGGGCCTGCAGGTTTAGTTAGCAGTTGCAATAGTTTAACATCTTAATTTCTCCATCACAATAGTTAATGATCATTTTTAATATTTATCTATTTGTGCAAATATCTAAATGACCAGAGCTGGAAAAGCTGCTTGAATGAATTAAAGAATTTTGCTAAAAATCTTAAAAGGCCTAATGTGGAATAACAGAGTAGATGAAGGTGTGTACAACTGTGAGGGCTCTGAAAGGTTAGAAAGGGCTTTAAAGGATGAGGAGAAACATTTATACTAATTTCCAACTCTGTTACATTTTAAGCAGACGGAACTGAGTGTAATGTGTTTTCATTTCACACTGATAATCATTGAAAACAAAAGGGAGGAAGCTTGTAGCACAAACTGACCTTAAAAGCAGCCACAATCTAATTACTTTAGACATTTCTGTCTTTAATTTCACACTGGATGTATTTTAACTTGTTTCCTTTATCACTGACAGCACTGTGTATTTACGGTCTGAGAACTTTTAGTTGGATCTTTTTGTTTTGCAGGAAGAAGGAACAGACAGTAAAAAGACTGATGCTGAAAATTAAATCTTCAGCTTCAAAACTTGTAAACATTTCAACATCCAGAGAAACTGCTTCATTTTCCACCACGTCAGCCACTGGTTTCACTCCTTACAGCAGGTTGTTCAGCTTGTCAGAAGTCGTTAAGCGAAGCCGTGATGAGTGTGAGAATTAGCATCACCTCATTCACCAATTTCAATGAAATCACGACTGCAGAAACTAAGTAAAACATTTTGACTCTATTAACCGTTTAGCACCACGCTTAATATTTGCAGTAATGGTGTAGAGTTCATAAAATGTCTGCTGTGGAAAAGACTAAAGTAGTACAGGAGACTGTAGTGAGCTTGATTTGAACTGAAAAAAGACAACTCACTGAAAACTGAAGATGAGCTGAATCTTACATCTGGGTTTGCTGGAAGGGTCAGTGTCTCATGTGGAAAAGCTCAGCAGTAACGTAAGGAAACTGCAGGTGATGCAAAATGTGCTTTGGTATTAAATGATCTCATCTCTCACTGTTTGTATGAACTTATGAAGGGAGCATTAATGGTGTTTGTCTCAGTATTTGTCACAGAAAACGGTGTTAAATTCTCATAGCTGGAGCCAGTGTGGTAGAATCTGGGGCCATGTTGAGGAGCAGCTTCCAGTTACATTTAGATTTCAGAGTCAAAATGTCCTTGTTGTACTTTTGTACGTTTGTTTTTTTACATGTTATTTTATGCTGCATTGCAGAATTGTATTGTCCTTTGGAGCTTTAGTCTTTATGCTCATTTCTTTTGTCAGTTTGCTGTTAGTGTTGATCTTCAGCATGTGTGTAATTCTCAAGTGTAGTTCAGACTTTATAAAGACAGTTGAGTTTATTGTTTTCTCTTCCCAGATCCAGACTCTGAAAGTGCAGAGGAAAAGCTGGAAAAGAAGGAGCAGATTTCCGAGGTACTACAGACGTATTTGTTTATTGGGAATGGTGTGGACGAGCAGGACAACATGCAGTGATGTCCAAACACATTCTAAAAGCATTAACTGGTTGTTGTTTATTCACTCAGGGTGGTGCAGCTACGTCCCCATCAACGCTGGAGGGGCAGGTGGAGATGCCAACCAGTGACCCCCACATCACAGAGACCGGTATTGTACTTTCATTCACACTGCTCATCTGAAACAGTAACACAACCACCTTTTAACATGGCGTTAAGTACAGGAGGAAGAGCTACAACACAGACCAGTCGTCTATGCTAATGATCGGACCCCTTTCTGGTTTGCACACAGTTCAGTCTGCACACGTGCGGGTGCTTCCATCACAGCTGGAAACCTGCTTCTTTCAAAAGTAACCCGTCAACACTAAAAGATCAGATGGGACAGAAAATAGATAACGGTGCATAAAAATTCATACGATGCAGAAGACATTATAGCTCAGGTGATCGGATCAGGTTTTGGAGCTAACACTGATTTCCAAGGAAACTGCTGGAAGTGATATCAGATATGTAGTTTGCAGAGAAAAGTGTGTTACTGACTTAATAACTCAGTCAGAAGATAATCTGATTAGAGTGTGGTGAGCCTTGCTGCATACAGATAGATATTATCATTTTAAATTGAATCTTTCTTTACTTTGTTAGCATTCTTCTCATCAAACCCCAGGGTGTGTGTTTGTTTTTTCCCCAAGCAGGAGAAATATAATTTGAATTCCGCCCAATAATGGAACAATATTCAGTTGTGGAGAGAGAGCAGTGACATTTGCACAAACATTGAAGTGCAACCAACTTCTGAATCTAAATCATTGTGTTTTTTTTTTTTTTTTTTGAACACCACCATAATCATTCTGCATGCTCCCAGTCAGCTGTTCATTCTGTGTCTGTAGTGATGGTGGAAGCTGCGGCAGAGCGAGCAGACCCAGAGGACTCCATCATTCTCAACATCCAAGTCGAAGATGGTGACGCTGCTGAGAGAGAAACCAGTCAGCTGCTCCCTGAGGAGGCTGCACAGTCCTGCAATGACTTCGACCCCCTGAAAAAGAAGAACAGGAAGAAAAAGAAGAGGAGCAAAAAGGAAATGGAAACAGCACCTGCAGATTCACTGGCCCCAGACAAATCCACATCCACCTCAGAGACACTGAGTGATGCTCCTCTTAGCTCCTGCTCTGCCAAAAAGAAAAGGGGAGAGAAAATGAGACAGGAGGAGGTGGCAGAGGAAGACACCTCTCAGGTAGCTCCATCAGAGAAGAAAGTGGGTAAGAAAAGGAGGCGAGAGAGAGACAAAGTGGAAGAGGAGGATGTGGAAACTCCTGTTGTTCATTCAGAAAATAAAAGAAAAAAGAAAAAGAAGGTTAAATACGTGGAGAAGGAGGAGAGCAACGTGGGAAAGGTGGAGAATCCTGAGAGTCTGACAGAAACAGAGGGAAAAAAGAAGAAAAAGAGGAAAAAGAGAGAACAGGAGACAGAGGAGCAGTGTGATGAACAACCAGCAGGGGGCAACAAAGACACACAGGAGAAACTGGACACAACAGGTAAAGTCATGAAAATACTGCTTTATACAGCAGCACTTCTACCTACAGCAGAGTGGTACTTTCAGATATATTGAGTACATTTCTGAGTATCTTTTGCACATTAGGTACATAAGTAGCTGTACTGTAGTAAGGTGATGATTATTAAGGATACTAATTAGTTTTTTGTACACATCTAAAATGTTGAGTAAAGTTGAGAACCACTTCATAAACCTGATTTCTGACTAGTTGAAAATGCAACCTTCATTTAATTTCTTCTATTCATTAACTGACCCGTTAGTGAATAGAAATCAAAAAGCAAATGTTGGGATAGACACCAGAGAAACTTAACTTTTTAAACTTCACAATTCTGCTGTAACCTGCAAACTAATTCTCAGGTGAAAAATCAGACTGTATAAATATTTCCCTCATGATTTTAGCAGAGAATAGATTGAATTCAATGTACCAAGTTACCAGCTGTTAATGAACATTTACACTAAAGAATTTTAGCTCTATTCAGTGATTTGTAGCTGTCTTTCTGCTCCTGTAGACGGAAACTCGTCTCAGACGTCCTCGGCGAAAAAGAAACACCGTCTGAGGAAGAAGCTCAGCCTAAAGAAAAGACTCAGGCTCCACAAGAAAGATGAGCGGAGGAAGAAGAGGAGGCACAATGGACAGACTGTGAGCTCAGGCAAAAACAAGTCAGTGGATTTTGTCTTCAGATCATTTACTAAAGTAAAAGTACTAATCCCAAACTGAAAATAGTAAAATCAAGTCAGAATCCTACCTTCAAAAATCAGGAAAATTACAAGAATGAAGCAAAACAGCAGGTATAGTATTAATATTGACTGTGTTTACTGATTAATAGGCAACATTTACTGTAGTTGGATAAGATGAAGTGGCTTTTTTTGTAAAAGTAAACTATCAAACTAATCTTTGATCACTTTCCTTATTGATTCATTGCATTTAGAAGTCTCAGTTGCAATGGAGCAGAAGTAAATCAAAACAGGCAGTTTAAAAATTAGTTTCTCCAAACAGATGAGTGTTACATCAATGTAAGATTCAAACCGGGTCATTGAACAGTAAAAATTTTTGAAGGCTTTGTGGAACAAAAATGTGTAGTTTAACAACAATATGATCCAAATTCTGAGGCCACATTAGTTGTTCAGGTAGTTTTTATTGATGCACTGACAGGTTCTAAAATGAATTAAACATTGTCACCTTGATGCAAGAAAAACTCATTTTTTCAGGATTCAAGTGTGAAGAGACTAAACATGTTAATTAAGACCAATTTTAATGTTTCAGACAAAAACAGAACCAAGATGCACCTAAAAGATCCCAACCTGACTCTGCCCAGGAGGATGATGCACCAAAGAAGAAGAAAAGGGTGACTGCTGAACAGGAAGAGAACTCAAAGGAAAACCACCCTCCGAAGACGAGGAAGAAGAAAAAGGTGAAGGAGGACGATGAAAGTGGTGTGGTGAGCGACCTGAGTGCAGAGATTCCTGAAGCAGTCTCATCTCTGCTCTCAAACAAATGTAAAAAGAAGAAGAAAATGAAGGCTGGTGAATACGAGGAGACAACAGAAAGGCCACCTGCAGTCACTGAGAGCCAGGATCCACCTGTGAAGAAAAAGAGTGAGAAACTTTCTGCTTTTCATTTAACACATTTACTTTCCTCACATGGGCAGAATTACCTGTAAACATTTTTAAAGAGCCAAAGTGAGGAGTTTCTGGTCTGTACAGGTTAATACCTGAGTGTTCTGACTAATGTTTGCAGAGAAGAAGAGAAGAGAGGACGAAGTGAAAGAAACTGAACCTGCTGCAGACGACAACACTCCCACTTCTGTTTCTACGGTACAGGACACACCTGTCTAACACATTTTAGTAACCTCCCAGATTGCTTTCAGCAATTCTCATACTAAAACAATGAATTGGCTCCACTCACCTTAACACCTGTCAGTCTTGAATCTGATTTTGCCTTTGGTCTGTGCAGTAGAACTGTTGAAACACAGGGAAACTCCCTGCTCCACTGAGGGTTTGTCTGCAAAAATATAGAAAGTTACCAGTATTGTATGTTGCACCTGTAGTTACTATGAAAAGCTAAGCAAGCTACTGCAAAACTTAGTTAAATACAAAATAATTAAATTGTATTTTTTTTCTATAGTTTCAGAAAAAGAAGTCCCTCAAAAGGAAAATCTTTTCAGATTAAATCTGGGTGAGTTTTTCTCTTTGCACTTGACAATATGGAAACTTATTTAAGAAGTAGATGTGTAAAACTTACCTGGCTCAGAGGAAATTAAACCCACCAAGTCCTCAGACAGTAGCCCCCTATATGCTCCTGTAAGACAAACCATGTGTGGAGGTAGAATTTAATGTTGGACTCTGTCTGTGCTAAGAGAACTGTCTGCAGGCTTTACCTTCATATTTTACAGCAATGAGGTGGAAACAGTCTTTGTGCTAATTGTTATTTTTCTCCCACAGTCTCTGATCCTTCAGAAATAAGGACGACCTGCATGATGTTTGTGCCTCTCGTGATAAATGGGTCCTTCTCATCACTTTCTCTAAAACTGGAAGAAGTGTCAGTGCATGTTTTACAGCACAACGTCTCTAGAGGCAGAATAATACACTGTCAAGTTCTACTGATGAAACTACATGTGACCTGTAACCTATTTTTTTGGGCTGGTATCTGTCACTACTACAGATTAAAACGCAGTGAACAGTTCTGCTACTTTACCTCTATACTGTCTAATGACTGGCTCTGAAAATGCAACATATCTATGATTTCAGTAGAGAAGCTGGAGGAGGTTGTGCATGGATCATAATCTTCACCTCAAGAGTTTTCACTACGTGAAGCCATGAACACTGTGCCTCAGTCATGTAATTAAATGTGCACACCATAAAAATTGATGTTACCTTATTGTTGTTAGTCTTCCTCTCTCATTGGGACATCAGGTGGACTTTCCAATGGCAGTAGGCTGTGAAACATTCAGAGTAGATCCCGTTGAATTAGTGCCCCCTCCCTTTAGTAATAAAAGCTGTGTTTACATCACTTTCCTAACTATGCACCCGCTTCAGTGTTGGACGTTGCACCAACATGTTTTGTTTTTCGGACTGAAGCAGAAAATAAAGAAATTCTACAGTTTCTCTTGCTGTTTTTTGTTGAATTCACTTCACATAGCAGCTGCTATTTATTTTTCCAGATGTTTTAAAATTAGCATCCAGGTCAAAATTAAAGGGCAACTTCCCTCATTATCCACTTGTAAAACTAGTTTTACAATTCAGTGTATTAGAACATGCAAGTTTCTAACCTTAAAAACTCCAAATTAAGTCACCTGGAGGAGTTTTCAGCTAAGCTGGTTGTTGATGCAGTCTTAGTCAAACCTTTGTACACGTTACTGCCTTTTTAACTCTTTCAATTTAAAAAGTATTTTTTCCTCTACACACACTAACTCAAAAACAAGCTTCTTGTGGCCTCAGATCAGGTGCTGCCAGAGTCACATCTCATGCACACACTTACACATCAATGTGGGAGCAACTAACTTAGGGTTCAGTGTCTTGTTCGAGGACACTTTGACATGTGACTGAAGGAGCCGGGGATCAAACCAACAACCCTGAGATTGGTAGACGACTGCTGTACCTCCAGGGCAACGGGCCACAAGTTAAAGCTATTACATGATATTAATGCTTATATTAGTAAATGTTCAGCTGGCAGCAGGTACTAAAACGAGAAATGTCTACAAACTCAGCTCTGGTGAGTAAAAAGGTTCTGATGGTTTTAGTACCAAAAAATCAAACAAACATTGCTTCAGTGTTTGACAGTTCAGACGCATTAAAATATAAAGTAAAAAGGAAAAAGTACCTGCAGTTTGGTTTCATCCTGACTGAGCACAATGCGGAGTACAGTGGTACAGTGGTGGGGTTTCTCCTGTTGAACAAAGATGTGTTTATAACAAACAGTCACCTTTGACCTCGTCATCTTTGATCATCAGAAGGCAAATAACCAAATAATGTCTGACCCCCTCCCCCCAAATATTAGCTTCCTATAGTCAGCGAGAATTACTGGTGTCCATTTCACATCAATGGACAACACATTTCACAAATATCACAAAAAGTCATCAGAATTGTGGGTCTTCAATCAACTTCTACCTTTAATATTCAGATTTTTTTGATTTATTCAACTGACATTTCATTGTGGGAATTATGCATAATTTCAACAAATCTAGCATTTAGAATGCGGGAAATTTTTGTACAAATTTAGAGCGATGTTAAAACATCACTTTGATAAATCGTGTGGTTTTACTCTAGTTGTGGTTCAGAAGATTCAGCTTTTCAATAAAACAATGAGAAAACAATGAGAAGACACTCAAATATAAACCTACATGTTTACTGTATTTACTGTAACTCCCATATTCTAAGTTTGATGACACTCAAACTTAAACTGTTGAGAGTTGCTGCATTAATCTCAGACACAATTAGCGGGCGACAGTGTTGGATTTGATCCAGGACGGCTACCAGCAGACCGACTGTGCTTGACTCTGATAATATATAATTACAGAACTGATTCCACAGCTTTTAAGTGGCTGTAATAACATCTGTGGCTTTGGATGTTCACTGTGTGAAGGTTTTCTCCTAAGCCTCATGCACGACTTATAAAACAAGACATTTAAAAAACTACTTTGCTGTGACTCCAACACCTCAGTGAATAAACTGATAAACCGAAAACAGCAGCTGTAAAGTTACAGGTTTTGACTAGTTCAGGGACACAATGGATCTGAGCCTCTATAGATTATTACTGGACCCGACGGAAGGTTTCTGTAGATTTTTTTTCTCTTCTGCCACAACACTCACGTTGTCACTCTAGTTGCTTCAAATTGTAAATTATTAGAGGCATCATTAGAATCCATTTTGCAGAAGAGCACACAGCTGCCTGCCTGCACGTGTGTGTGTGTGTGTTTGTGTGTATGCTCCATTAAAGTGTAAATCTGTATAATCTAATTTTTCTCACTGAGACAAATGGCAGATTATTTGCATGAGTAATTCCGGCTGCAGAAAAACAAATTATGTGTTATTACAGAGGAGGGAATGTTGCTAATAAAAAAAAATGTATTGGGTGCATCAGAGGGCTTTTACCATGGAACACAGTTCAGCCTGCAGTTTAAATTTGTGCTAAACGTCCAGTTACTTTTTGTTCTGTGGGAACAGAAACAATTTTTATTTATTTTATTTTTTTGCCAAACACAGGTAATGAAGGATTTCATGCAAACTACAGCCCAATTAATATGTATTGTGGTTTCTACAGCCAAGAAGCTGGAGCAGCCTTTCAGGGCTGATTGTGGACATTTCAGTCAGTGGTGAAAGTAACTAATTACATTTACTGAAGCTTCAATGTGACTTTCACTCAACAATAAAGGTCCTCAAGGACCCTTCCTCTGCTTTTCCAACTATCCCTGCACTACCCACTGCTGATTACTAACAAGCAGAACAGAGGAATCCAATCCAACAGCTCGACCATAATTTCTAACTTTTACAATTTTTTAATTTCTCAGTTTTTAAGCTGAAACTGTGAGAAAATTGTTCACTGTTTATTGCTGAGGTAATTGTGGAGTGGTGTCATCATACTGGAGCACACTATACGAAGAGGTGGTTGCACTGTGTGACCCTGTTGGTTCATTTAAATAAGGGGCCAAAACATAGAGAGAAGACCTGCATACTGTCCACATCTTGTCCAAATTGTCCAAAGACAACAGATAATTAAACTGCTGTTTTGCTGTGACTTTAATGTTATCTGGATATTTATTTGTGATGGGCATAGGAGATATGTATATCATCAGAAAGTGTTAATCACTGAATTTAAAATCAATTATTAAAAATTATTACACTGGGGCAATGTGTAAAAGGCAAATACTGGACTTTCTTTGGAAAAAAGGCAAAACATCTTTTCCTTTCAGCGAATCATGTGCCTCCATCTAACTCTGTCCTCTGCATCCTCTTCTCTCACACCAACTAACTTCATGTCATCTCCTCTTTGCTCTTCCTCTAGACCTCCTGCCTGGCAGCTCCAACCTCAGCATCCTTAACTCGATCCGTTCCAACCTGCCTGCACTCGCCTCTTCACCTCTTTTCCACACTCACCGTTGCTCTGAACCGTTGACCCTAAGTACTTAAAGTCCTGCACCTTCTTCACCTCTGCTCCCTGTAACCTCACCGTTCCACCTGGGTCCCTCTCATTGACACACATGTATTCTGTCTTGCTGCAGCTAAGCTTCATTCCTCTGTTTTCCAGAGCAGACCTCCACCTCTCTAGATGTTCCTCCACCTGCTCCCTGCTCTCACTACAAATAACAATGTCATCTGCAAACATCATAGTCCAGGGAGATTCTTGTCTAACCTCATCTGTCAGTCTGTCCATCACCAGAGCAAACAAGAACGGGCTCAAAGCCGATCCTTGATGCAGACCCACCTCCACCTTGAACTTCACGTTCTCTAACTCTACGAAGACACAATGCAACTCCCTCTGACCTTCTCTGTCCTTCTCCATCAGCATCCTCAAAGCAAATACTGCACCTGTTGTTCTCTTTCTAGGCATGAAACCATATTGCTGCTCACAAATGTTCACCTCTGCCCTTAGCAGAGCTTCCACTACTATTTCCCACAACTTCATTGTTTTGCTCAGCAGCTTTATTCCTCTGTAGTTGCCACAACTCTGCACATCCAACTTTAAAAAAGGTTATAACATACAACTATAAAACTAACCAGAACAGTGTACATTAATAGTGTATTAAATGCAAAGTCATGATTTTCAGCTGTTGCATTTCAGAAAGCAGTGCAACATCTTAATGGGTTATCTAAGGAAGACTGAGGGGACTTGATCCTGACAAAAACATTTATTTAAACAGGTTTTCAGGCCTCCACTAACTTCTATTGACTATCTGACTTAGAGCAGATATTAACTTCCAGGGGTTGAAGCACTAACAGTAGGATATTTGATGGTTCTGCAGTTTTCGTATCATTGTCACACTGAAAGAAAAAAAAACATTTAAACTGTGTCTTTTTTCATTTAAAGGTCAACAACATGGCTTCTGATTAAAGTGAGTTTCATGGCGCTTGTTCACTCTCCAGTTTGTTTAATTTCAACAAACGTGGGCGATTATGAGAAACCAAGCATAATTTGATTTAATCCCAAGGGGAATTTTCTATTTTAATCTACCGACATGTTCATGGAGCTTCAACAGTAAGTGTTGAACATGTTGGGGTCGGAGGAGCTGGATGCTGATTACAGTGCAGGCGAGACCACCCCACACCCAAGAGCTCTGAATAAACACCTCAAAGTGGCACTTGCAAATCTTTGGTGTCATTTATCTAATGTCTGCTCTCCAGTAAGAATAATTACACTTTGTCTAGACGATAGATGCAAAGCACAGAAGGTCATGGAAGGGTTAAAACAATTACCTGCAGCGTAATCTTTATACTAAGTGCTGCATCCTCAGCAACAACATATTCAGCACATGCACAAGCTGAACAAGTTCGTGTCTGATGGAGCGAAGCACAAACAGCATCAGAGCTGCATTAACCGTCAGTAATTAAACCTCATTTCACGCTGCTGCGGAGCAACTTGTCAGAATCACAGGGGACGCTCGCAAACATCACACCTGTCAATCAATTCCCCAACCTCTCTGACCACTAATCAGCAACACTGATGCTCAAACAAGCTACGTGGGTTTTATTTTTCATTTTCCCAGGTTTTTACTCTGTCGCCATCTATTGAAGACAAGATTTTAACTCACCATGGCAAAAGTAGAACCTCATGGGCATTTGGCTCCAAGACTCAAAGAGTCTGTCTTCTTTCATGTGCAAAGAATCAATCTGCAAACAAATACGACACAAGAGGGAAGAGTTAGCACCTCTTTCAAAAACCACTTAATCATTAAGTAAATCCTCCACCAGTTGGCAAAACTACACATTAGACTTTGGTTAAACACGGTTCATAAAGACTTTAGCCATGACTTTATACCAATATTCCGTGACCCAACATAACAAACTAACTATTAATTCCCAAATGTTTTATACAGTGGCAATTTGTAATAATTCTATATTATTGCAGTTTATTACTTGATAAACTCCTGCTGGGAAATAAAGGATTCCATACTGTACCAAAAAGCAAAATACAAGTAAAGCAGTGTAAAAAAGTGTAAAAGTGTTTTCATAGGTCTTTACAGACTTTTGCAATGTAAGGAGTAACTCAAACAAATCAGGCATTAACACCACGTGATCTGGTTTTTAAAATATTATGAACTAATAAATGCAGATGTATCATTATGAGTTAACCACCTGTCAGGACATAAAGTGGTTAAAATCAGCTCCACCTTTACGAAGACTGACCTTTGACCCCTATTTTTTTATTAACTACTGTACGTCTAACCATAATTAGTAATTGTTTAAAATACATTGTTTTGTTATTGGATAACTTTTACTTTTGTACTTTAGGTGAAAACGACATTATGCGTAGAAGAGGTACTTATAGGTGAAGTATTTCTTTAGGCCAATACACGTGTTTTACTTGAGTATTGAGTTTGTGTACTTCTACCACCTCTGTACACAATGTTACTGCGTAGCTGCAGACAGAGGGGCCATGCTCACCCTGGTCCTCCATCATAATACTAAGACTGTATTAAGGTTGTGTATCATCTGTGTGAATACATAACTGAAATATAGGTTACACTTATTTAATGTATTTTAAAGCCACTTTCAGATAGTTTGGGTTTTTTCTAAACCAAGCTTGGAAACATTTAACCGTAACTAAAAATATAACGTCGTTCAGCAAACAGCTCACAAATATTAAGTGATTATTGGTACTGTGTTACAATATCTATGTAAATAGAGAAGACAAGCATTTATGATACTTTATGAATACAGGGACACAACAGCAAGAGTTGCACACAAGTAAATTAAAATGAAATTGGTTAAAATTCAGAGGTGGTGAGTAACCAAGTACATTTAGTAAACTACTGTACTTAAGCACAAATTTATGGCATTCATACTCTATTAGCCCATTTAAATTTTAGTCCGCTTCTAATTTTACTCCACTGTATTACTGTCTTCTTTTCCTTTCAGCTGTTCCCTTTCAGGGGTCTCCACAGCGAATCATGTGCCTCCATCTAACCCTGTCCTCTGCATCCTCTTCTCGCACACCAACTAACTTCATGTCCTCTCTCACTACATCCATAAATCTCCTCTTTGTTCTTCCTCTAGACCTCCTGCCTGGCAGCTCCAACCTCAGCATCCTTCTACCGATATATTCACAGTTTCTCCTCTGAACATGTCCAAACCACCTCAATCTGGCCTCTCTGACTTTATCTCCAACACATCTAACATGAGCTGTCCCTCTGATGTCCTCATTCCTGATCCTGTCCATCCTCGTCCCTCCCAAAGAGAACCTCAACATCTTAAGCTCTGCTACCTCCAGCTCTGCCTCCTGTCTTTTCTTCAGTGCCACTGTCTCTAAGTGAACAACATCGCTGGTCTCACCACCGTCTTGAACACCTTTCCTTTCATTCTTTCTGATACTCTTTTATCACACAACACACCTGACACTTTTCTCCACCCGTTCCAACCTGCCTGCACTCGCCTCTTCACCTCTTTTCCACACTCTCCATTGCTCTGAACCTTTGACCCTAAGTACTTAAAGTCCTGCACCTTGTTCACCTCTGCTCCCTGATGTATCAACTTTTATTTGCCATAATGTTCACCGTGGGATTTTGTTGAATAAATCTGGAAGAGTCTTTGGCATTTATGTTATCAACAGCATTAACAGTATTTTTTTTATAGAATACGTTGTATAGTTTGTTTGTTTTTTTAGGCAAACCTTTTTTTTTTAAATCGCATGTTGAGTTTGTATACTTAACACATATTTGCACAAGAAATAATTGTATTTTCTACTACAAAATGTATTATTGTTTTATATTTCATTGACTATTATAATATAATTTGTTTTACTTACTTATTTATCAGTCGTTTGTGTGATTATTGTATTTGTTTGCTGGATGTTCTCTTTGTTTCCCTATGGGATCAATAAAGTTGTTGAATCTTGAAATTCTCCAGTTAGCTCGTGTGTTAGCATTGTTTGTAATTAGCTAACCGGCTAAAGTTAGCTAGCTGCTAAGCGAAGAATCTGTATGGTTTGTTATTTGACAACGTTTCGTAAAATTTAACAGGCCGAATTCAATATTAGCATTTCCTGTTTAAAATACATCACTGGACAAACTAAAAAATTTGTAAATTAGATTCAGGAATAAACTTTAAAACGTGAGGACGCTCAGGGACGTTCTGTGGTTTGAGCTTCCAGTTTACGGCGGAGTGAAATATGATATACAGTCAACCTAAAAACATCTTCATTAGATCTGAGTGTTCACATGTACCTGAGTTTGACATGAACAGCTTTAATTAGACGCTAATGGTTTTAAACAGCCTACCTTTATCATCCTGCAAGTTTCCTCATTAACGACGCACCTGCACCTGCTTTTTCTTCTTCTTCTTTGGTGTTTTATAGCAGCTGGTGTCCGTGAAGCTGCATCACTGCCTCCTGTTGGTTGTTCATCTCCTCAGCGTGTGTTCGTGTCATAATGTCTCCATATTTTATTACAAATGCACTACTGACTTCACTTGGTCCAATCTTCTCTAACTGTATTATCATCTGTCCTCTTTCTTCGACATATTTACTAAATGATAGTAAAATGTCCTCTGCTGTTACTTCCTGTTTTCTGTTTCGTCCCCGGTTTCTCAGCACACACTTTATTCTGGATGCAAACGTCATTTTGTTGCAATTGCACATTTTTATTCTTTCACACTTTGCTTTTACCCTCTGATTCTGACAAATTCATTCTAAGTTCTCCTTTTTAATGTGACTGCTTCTTTAGCAAATGTGTCTCCTTTTTTACATCCTGGGATTCCTGTGCTGACACTTTTTCTTTTCGTCTTCTTCTATTTCGTCCTCTTCGAGTGTTAACGGCAGGTGGCAAACCACCTCACATGTGCATATCATTACATCTGCTGCAGAGCATGTTCAACATGTTCAACACGTTCAATGGTTTATTTCAGTATATTTCAAGTGATTTTCTTGTTTTTGTAAATTCTGTAAAGTTTTTGGTTGAGTCCCGCATGTCTTATTTGAAGATGCTGGATTAGTGTCTTTTCCTTCCTGTTCCTGGAACAACCTGGAAGGTTGTAGGTTGTAAAGTGTTCTTGCCCAATTTTTAGCACATAATCCTTAATTAGTGTTTTATCCTCAACAACTAGAACTTGCATATCAATGTCTTGTCATTTCAGTGATTGTGTTGCTGACATACGTCCTAATTTCTTCACCCCAACTTTCCAAAGGACAGAGACACCCAAACCCTATAATAAAGACTTTATGGTTTGTTAAATGTTTCACATACAATATCTCATCTGCATAACAATTTTCCACACTATCACAGTTTTGACTTTTTAATCTTATTGTCTAAGCTTGGTTCACCTTTTAATCAACTTTCAATCATCTTTAAAACACTCGCACAATTGCATTAATCTTTATGAAAGATGATTTATAAATAAATGATTTTTCCTGATTTAAAATTCATCGTCAGCACAAACACACCAGGCCAATGAGGATGATTCTGTACATTAATGTTATGATATCAGGGAGATATTTTTATTCTTCTTGATGTTGTGTGAGGATAAATTTCTATTTTGGGAATTTTGATTTATTAGCTGCATCAACCCGAGCAGAAACAATTTGTGGTGAGCTCTGATACCTGCATCATTTAGTGAAACTGGCATCTTGTCACAGTCCTTTAAACGCTCGCTGAGCTCTGTAATCTTCTCCGATTTCCTCACTTTATCCCCCCACTCCCATCTCCATCCCCCCCACTCCCCCACTGTGTTTTAGAAGTGGAGGAAACAGCACAGACAGGCTGACCTGAAGGGATTAGAAAGAATTTCAAAGTGAAAGCCCAGTGGATGGTAAAGTCCTTGTTTGGGAACCTGTCCAGTGGAAGGACAGATAATTAAATGGTATGAACACAGCTTTAGGCAGGTAGTAGGCTGTGGGTTACAGTCGGTAGAAGGTCACCTCACACCAGCTGTGGGAACTCAGCAGCTGGTTCAGGTTAGAGAAAGACTGTGGTCTGGTCACTTGAAAAACACACTGAGCACATTTACATGGATTTAAGTAACCAGGTTACAGTCGGCCGTCTCTGGAAAGCTGATTTCTAAAATCTTCCTTCCTGGCCACCTTCCACTGTCCTCACCCTCTGCTCAGCCTCTTGTCTCTGTCTCAGCTCTGTCTCTTCCCCCTAAACTGTCCATCACCTGTAGCTGCATTGCACCAAATGTTGAGTTTTCCACCTCAGGCAGCAAAACCAATTAGTGTCTGTGACAGGCGACTGCAGAGCTGCTCCTCAAGCCACTCTGCTTTTAGTTTATTCTCCGAGTGAGCACAAAACCATCTGATACACTGACCCGCGTCCGTGCAGGTCTGCAGTGATGCTGCACAACACCTCAGTCTTATTCATTTGTCCCCAGACTTTCCCAGTCAGCTCCAGAACGGCTGTTTAAAGTGTCAGATGTGGCCCCATCTCCACCCTGGGAGCTCGTTGTTGCACCTATTAACTTTATTTTCACCAAGAAAACTTTTACCATCACAGCAATAATTCTAGCAGTTTCTCTGACCTTTGTGAAGCTGTTCATTTCCTTTAGCAGCATGTGTCTACTTTATTTGCATATGAAATCTGTTTGATTGTCCTCTGAAGAGCCTTTTGCAAAGCATCAGCTTGATTCCATTTGGCAAAACACAACAGGAGCAGTTAGTGCGACTGTTTCCAGCATGATGCAATGTTACGCTTTTGCCTCAATTTAACAAAGACAACATCCATTGTCTGTTCTTTGAATCATCTCATCAGCATTACAAAAGCAGCAAACTCTGTTTAATTGTTGGGAAAAGCCAGTAATTAACTGCAATGTGTATCGGTGATCTGTTGAAGCTCCGCAGGGAGATGATCATTCAAAGAAGTTGGTACTGAAAGAGGAAATTCACCTGAGAAAACACAAAAGTGAGAGCTGACAGCACAGACGACAGGGGGGGATGACAGTGTTGCTCCTGCACTGGAGGTTGGTTGAGCTTCTTTACTGACAGGAAAACTGTGAGTTCAAAGATTAAAGATTGGGCTACAGTACGAGTCCATTTTCGGTCCCCTGAGGTACAATCTACATCAATAATTACTGGACCTCAGGGGAACCTCGTGAGCAGAGCCGGCTCTTAGCATGGGCCATATCGGCGATCACCTAGGGCACCACCTGCTCAGTGGGGTGCTGCTACAAGCCCTCAAAAACAAATATAAAGAAAGAATAAAAATACTCATTTGTAGCCTGGACTGGTGGCCTTCTCTCATACTCTGCATTAAAAATACACGAACCAATACAAGAAACCCCCTAAAGACTCCAACTTGACGTGTCCCTGAACCTGCCCTGCACCATGCACATCTCAGGTAGCGGTTCTGACATCAACAAGTCGTATTGATATTGTCATCACGAAAAGGCCTCAGGTATGATTTGATGAAACCATAAATGTCTTTGCAGTTAGAAAGTCCAGACGTGTACGATTTTAAATGAAAGTTTTCAGAGACTTTGGATAAAATTGTAGTGCTACATTATACATTATGTTGTCTTGTTTGCACATTCTGCCCATTGTTACCACACAAAGCATCCATCCATCCATTCTGAGTTCAACCTGCACTGTGTTTGGTGAGTAGACCCACGTCGACCTGAGGGAGTCTGATCATTTAAGGAGTTTGTTCAAAAGCATAAGGTATCAGGAATAATCCACTAAAATTCTCTCCAGGATGGAGGACAAAGAAACAAAAAGTGTCTGCTGCAAACTAGAAAGGGCTAATCATAAGCAGGGCTATGTGAATAAGGGAAACATATTAACATGGGATGTACATGAGCTAGCGGACAAACAAGAGCTCTGGTAATGAACAGAAATCTAATGCAAGTAAACATACCACGAAAACTAGAATCAAGCAGGGACGAGATAGATAAGCAAAAAATGGGTCAGGAACCAAAGGGATGGAACAGGTATGAAAAGAATCAAACTAAAAGTGCGCGTATACAGAGCGGGACCGATATTACCAAAAAACCAAAATGTGCGCACATACAAAACAGATCAGGAACAGGTACAATCAGTAAAACTAAATGTGTGTTCAACAGAGCGATAGATAACACAATGAACCAAACCTCAGACCACAAACAGACAGACAGTCAGTCATAACCAGAAGGCTGCGTGTTCAGTCGGATCCAGGATCTGCCAGTGAGTGAGGGTTTAAATAGACTGGGCCACAGATGAAAAAAAAATAGGATATATGAGGTGGCTGAGGTCAGGTGGCTAAAATGAGTAAAGGACAGGAAGGAGAAACAGGTGAATTACAAAAGAAGAGTCGAGAAACAGGAAGGAAAACTGGAAAGAAAGAGTGAGACAGAAGCTACAGTGACAACAAGAGCAAGAGAGGCAACCGGGGTAAGAATGAAACAGGAGACTCTGTTTTTCAAGTAGAATTGTGGATATGAATATTTGTCATTATTATTGACTAAGTTGAATGAAAACCAGTGACATATATGGACATAATGGTGCCAAGGTGCTGAATAATGAGTACAGCTATCACCACAACAGTACAAATAAGTACCCAGTGTGAAAGGTACCTCGAGCCTTCTAGAAGGTACAAATATTTTCTCAGGGTGCATCTGTACAATGACGTTTGTTATGACAGGACTTGTTTTATTACTGTAAATTTAACAAGTCCTGTTGGATTTTGCACAACCTCATAATTTTGTCCAATGGCTGCATCTTTTCTGCACATTTGACCAACACTCCGTACTGTCCCTGAATGCCTCACAACAAAGTAGCAGCTACGCGGCTGATGTGAGCTTGCTTATGATACATGGTGTCATTTTTCTTCAAGTAAAACCTGACACAAAGACAGTGACAGATCCACTTACAACAAGAACGGAGGAAATACTGAAAACCCTGGAATGTTACAGGGATTATAAGATGTGGGAGCCAGGGAGCAACTATTAAGATTCAGGAACTCCGGGATCTTCTGGGAAAGGTGGGAGGTCTGCAAAAGTTCCTGCTAAGGACCATGCAAAGGCAAATCCGTGAATCTGCATCAGCACTGTGGACATACACACACAGAATGTCTGGAACACAATCACAACACTGGACTCTGTTTTCTACTGACATAATTATCGTGGTTTTCTGACTATAGCTCGTTTCATCTTTCAACCATGAGGTTGAACCACTTCATTAGAGCTCAGAAACATCAAAATTGTTTGGATGGACATGTGTCTGCAACAACATCAGGGTGACTCAAAGGGCTTTAGGGTTCTGCTTTCAAAGGGAAGACAGAGGAGACAAAGGGAAAGGCTGACAGGAAAAGGGAGGTGGAGGGAAGTGAGGAGGAAGAGGAGCACCGCTGTCCAGCTCTGGGAAAGAGCAGGGAAGTAAAAGAAAAAAAAGCAAAGCAGGCAGAAATTCACGTTCAAGCGAATTCACTTCATTCATTTCGTTCAATTCACGAAATTCACGTTCAAGGTTCAGCAGCTTACAGTTCATTCTGCAGATCAGAGTTAAAACACCTCGATTCCACAAGTCTGACTTGACCACGATCCGTCACAGGTGAGCAGAGACCAGAGAGGTCAGATCCTGCACATCAGCAGAACATCTCAGAGCATCGACCTCTTTCTCTGCCATCTGTGGCTTCTGGGAAAAGCATCATGAAAGGTTTGGTTTTTTTTGAGGAGTTTAGTTTTTAATTTACAGTTTAAAATGGAAATAAACATGCACACATGCTCAAGGTCAAACAAACTCCCACACTGAATCAGTTTATAAAGCCTGAGTCTGCAACCGAGGCTCATTTCAGTCAATAATTATTTTCTTAAGAGAAACAAAGCAGCGCACCCACACTACATGTATAATTATATATATTATGCAAATGTAACCTTAAGAGGAGGTTATTTGGAGCGTATTTACTTTCGGTTGATCCTGTCTGAGAATTTCTTTAATAAAAAAAGAGGCTGGTTGTGCTGTGTGGGAAATAAAACGTTATAAAATATTTAGAAAAAACCTCCAAAACTTCCTGACAGGGTCAAACAAACTTTAATTAGTTATTACAACAGGAATATTGTGAAGTTTAATGATCAATCTTCAACATATTTGCAACCATTGGGATGACTAAAACATTCTAATTAGCATTAAGAAAAAACATTGTTATCTTGTTTTTTCTACATGTGGTTGTGAAATTTTGGACCAGATGTCCAACAACGAGCTGATGGAAACTCACCACCAAGCTCAGTGAAGGCGAGTGAAGCCGTAGATTCGCAGGATAAATGTCTGTGTCGTGTTTGTGTTACAGCCTCTTTAATATTAACATGAACAGAGAAGAAAAGTTCAAAATTATTTCTGTGTCTGCTGATGAAACCTGTGAACAGAAACTGATGTTCAGGTAGCTTGTAGATTTGAGTTTTATCTTTGTTCAAATGGACAGGACACGTGGACACTTAGAGGACAGTGGTAAAAGACAAGTACCAACAGATATTTCTATTCAAGCAAAAGCAAGTAAGTACATGGTTTGTATTTTACTTATAGTATTAAAGTAGGCTGCACCTTATGATTTGTTTTCCTTTTAATCTATCGTTTATTCTCCCATTAATATATAAAAAAATAATAAAATGTTTTCAGCCCCACTGCTCCTCCAAGGAATCACACTCACAAAAATCAAGGAATTGTTTAACGACTTTAGCTTTTCTCTTGTTGCAGATCTGTCTGTTATTAGAGCGGAAATGACGTTTTCACGTCTGCGGTGTCCACACGACGACAGACTCCTGTTGTGAATGATGCTCAAAGTGGTTCAGACTGTGGTCCAGGATCAGCAGAGGATGAAAACAGGGTCTCTCCTCTACAGTATGAACAGCATTATAATGATGAATCGGACCCGTAAGAACAGTGTGGGCGGTGATGTAAAGGTTTCTCCCCTATAGAACGGCTGTTAAGTTGCTGTGATGGATGTCTTCATATTTGCTGCGTGTGGTGAATTAATGGTTCCCTCAATCGGTGCACGATATGCAAAAACTGAGAGCAGCGTGGACGGTGATTATGATGAAGGTGGGACAATAAGCCTGTAAAGTGAAGCTTCCATTAGTGAACACTAAGCTAATACAGCTGTGGCAGCATCAGTGTGAGGGAACAACAGCGTTTATTCGAACACATTAAAAACCATGAAAGCAGTGGAGATCACCAGGTTAAAACTGTGAGGCCACAAGGTGATTAACAGGTAACATTCATTTTTCATGTAAATAAAACCCTAGAAACCATCCATTCATCTGAATTAAAGACATGGAGCCGGAGTGAAGCTCATCTGAACAATGGTTTAAAAATAAGTTATTAGTGATTAAAGTGTTTAAAGAATAACACTCATACACTGACTGGAGTTAAAGGGTTTGCAGATTCGAGCTGCTTGAGGCAAATGTGTGATTTATGTGACGAGAAAGCTTGATTTGATTCCCCCCGTCGGTGGGAGATAATCCCATTTTTATTTCAAATTAGTTTTCAGTAACTGTGCTACGATTATGGCAACAGAAACTGATACTCATTTGTAGAAATATTCTAAACCCATTTTATTTTGGTTTTGTGGACACATTAGAAAAAAATCTGAATCCCTATAAACTACGTTGCTATACGACTAAATTGCAAACACCATTAGATTATTGTAGTGAACAAAATTACTTGATCATTATGTTTTTGAAGAAATGACACTACAGTACTTTTATCAAGGAGGAGGCTGTTCCAGGACCCGGGATCGATTCCCAAGTCCTGCGTCTGCCAATATGTGTCTCTTCAATTTGTGTCTCCTGTGTTATAGCAGCCCCCAATCTCCCTCTGACCCCAACCAGCTGCTGTAACCTAATCACACTCATAAACAGATTTATCATCGCTGAAGTCACACAAACTGGACTTTGGACTGTGAAATCACAGCAGAAAATGAAAGTGGATATTTTGCTGCAAGTTTTGGAAAATAAAAATAAGCTTCATTCATATGTTCAGTATTAACATATTTCCTTTCAACATATTTTCCAGGAAACGTATCGTGGTAGCAGTTTAACTGTATAGGAAGATAATTATTCAGAGATCTCACTCATGCACAGTTGCCTTCAGATCCCTACAAGCCACAGACTGGAGCAGTGGAGGAGTTTCTAATCACAGCAACAGGTCAACAGCACAGACAGATGGTCCAGTTACACCCATGAGACAGTTCAATTGTTTGTTTGAGAGTCTGTGTGGGGAATGTGGACAATATCAATAAATCAGAAAACAACTAAAAGTGTAGCTGCTTTACTTTCTGAGAGATGAAAACACCGATACTGTCCACACATTGTCCTTCCCGTGTGAGTCAGCTTACACTAAATGATTCCACAGGGACGAGGGAGGACAAAGACCGGGACAGGTCGTCTTTTCTTCTTCCTCACCAAGCTTCAGTCCATCACTTGGGATGTGAAGATGAACTCCACTGTTTTCTGCTGCCATTTTCCACTGATGAACAAACACTCAGTGCTTCACATTTAAAGTCAAGTCCGTTTAATGTGTAGCATCTTTAATCAGGGTTGCAGCTTCATGACGATAAAACAAAGCCCCTAAAACCAAAAGCCGCCACCTCCGGGGAAATAAAAATGCAGCAGTCAGCACTAACTCAGCTCAGCTGCTCCATTTGTCAGAACAAACAAATTATTAGAGAAAACCCATCAGAGTCTAAATAGGTCCATTTGGAAAATATATTATTCATGTTCCCTGAACTGGCCGTAAATTACAACTGGAAAACTCTTCTCTGGTCTCGTTGGGAGAATATTTTGCCCTTTAAATCATGGCTGTGTTGACACGACTGGTTCCAGCAGTTTTGACACATCCAGAACAGAAAAACCATTCGGGATTTTGTTGATGACTTTTATGTTCTGTGTTTGCTTTAATAAAACACACAACAGTCCTGTGCTCCGTCTGTGCAAGGCTGCTGCTGAATGTCACTGCACACTGACTCAGTGAAAGCCATTACACTTTATAAAACGTGAGGGGGGAGGAAAAAAGAAAGCTGAAGATGTGGAGAAACAGATCGGCAGCAGTAAACTGAAAGCAGGGGAACCCGAACAGAGGCTTTGAGAGAGAATGAGATGGACTGAGCAGGAAATAGGCCGTCAGCTCTGTGTGCGAGATAACAACAAATAGCAGTGTGTGTGTGTGTGTGTGCGTGTGTGTGAGAAAGCCTCATGATAACGGCCATAATGGGGCAGCTCAGGTGATTCCTGCAGCAAAATGGAGGCTTCCCACTTAACAATAACATGATGGGAAATTTTCACTTCTCAAAAAGTGGGTTTGCTGGTTATTATCATCAAGTTATTAGTTATGAGAAGATTTTGGCAGGAACCTCTTTATTCTCTGTAACTGAGGTGAAGCTTTTTATGTGACACTAACCAAAGGGCCAATTAGATAAAAGAACTGAAATAAAATGATGAGGATTTTTCAGAGGAAAGAGTCAGACATCAGTTTCTGAAGTGCTTGAATCTGCACGTGAATCAAACTTAGAACCTGAACGTTTTCGATTTCTGCAGGAAATTAGTATTTTCATTAAAGTAGTCAATGAAAAATACATTCTGTTATACGTCATTGTTCAAATTCAGCTTCTGTCTCGTGCCAGATGTGTAATACGACACGAGACAGAAGTTTCTTGTGCTTCCTTACTATTGTATCCACGTATGTCATTAAAACAGATAACGTCTCGCACTAGAGTCAAACCCTGGTCTTGTCCACCAGCCCATCCACATTCCTATGAGACTGTCTCACTTTATATAACTAGTCTTTGCTTTATGCGTCAGGGTTTCCATTGTACTACACTGACAGGTCTGAGTCTCGATCACCAACACAAACAGGAACCATAAGCATCAGCATGGACTGGACACAGCTTTTGGACGTCCGGGCAGTGAGAACGGCCTGTCCTTATAGGAAGGACTGAGGAGGTCATGCAGCTGTTTCTGCTGTCAGAAACGTGTTGCAGCTGGCTGCAGAACAAAATGATCCTACGTGCTCGTCTCAGCATCCACGTCTGTCTCACGTGTCTGACTGAAGAGGGAGGATGGAAGGACACAGGACAGACAGAGGAGGGGAATAGGAGACGAAGACAGAGACAGGCGATTGTTCTGTAGCCTCACAGCTTTGGTTTAAAAAGCAGCTCCTCTCTTTGTCCTGACAGGGAAAGACCAGCGATGTCTGCAGATTCTGTGCACTATTAAAGGATTCTCCTCAGTTTACACTGTTCAGCCAGCTCACAGCTTCAATATCCAACATTACATTGACTTTGCTCAAAGATTCCTCAGTTTCACATGCTCTTTATCGGGCGGGAGGAGGAGGAGGAGAAAGGCCTTCGATGAGAGCAGAATCCAGACGACCCGCCAGCTTTAAATTCCACTGATAAGCAGGTAGAGATTTAAATCTAATAGAAACTGAAAACGGATAATTTGCATTATTTGTTGATGCTCCGGTGATTAAATCTTCAGAATCGTGCAGTGGAGACGCCATCAATAAATCCTGAATACACAGGTTTACTGTGGTTTTCTTTTTTCATCAGCTCCTTCACGCACCTGTATTTGCTAATAGACTTTGGACGATTGTTGTCATATAAAACACCGTCTCCATGACGATCAGTAGCAAACAGGATGCATAATAAGTCCATTACATCACTCAGCATTAGATTAGTTCACTCTGTGTTTAGGGCTTTTACCGAGTGCTGCTAAGGCTGTGTGACATACGTGACATAAAAACATACTACATTTAATGGATTTATTTGATATAGAAAAATTCAACCACTGATTTCATGAACTTTTGACTGTGTAAATATTAGTCTTTGGTTCAGATGCGTGTTGCTGTGTTATGGAGAAAAATTATTCTAGAGTCAGATTTCATATGTACGGAAGCAGAGAAATGTCACAGATGCCTTTATCTTCTTATGTGCCGATTATCTTCCGATACGATTCTGTTGTTATCTCTGGATAACAACATAATTTAGCAAAATCCCAATGACTGTCTTGGCTATCTGACGCCTTATCCTTCAATGTTTGTGTAATAAAAATGTGATTTTGTTTGATTCAACAGTGACTATAGACTGTTAATATTTACTATAGTAGTTAAGAAATCAGATACTACAGAAAATACTTATTACACATTATTCCAACATTTCTTTCTCCTAGTCTTCCAATTAAGGGAAACAACGTATTGCATATGTTTAGGGGCAATATGACAAGTAGGAAGTAAGATCTATCAAGAGCATGGAGCCCAATGATGAGTGAGCAAAAAAAGCCTAAAAGTATGTGAGAATTTTTACTATTTTAGCACCTTTTGATGGACTGATGGACTGATAGGTCACGACCAGAAACATGAAGGTTGAAGAGCTGTAGCATTCCTACTTTTTTTGTGGCCCGAAATGTTTTGCAAACTTAAATACACAGTCCATTTTTATAAAATAATTAAAGCTCAAAGGTGAAATTAAGACCTATTTAATGCATGTGACGATAGGGGAGATGCAGTTCTAATCAATTTGTCCCCTAATGTTGTCAAGGACAAACAGAACATCTTGAATACTAACTGATTGCAATTAGCTGGTCGGTCGAGGCTCCTGTGTCACATGTTTGATCTTCTCAAGTAACAAGCCCACCTAAATGAAATGTCTTCATTATGTCCTCAGACAGCGGAGTGACTGTGGAGTGACTCTGCTGCTGTGATGTAGGTGCCATGTAATTACTCATCTGATTGAGTTCAAGCCTTGACAAACATGTCCGCGGCCGCTCTGATTACAGCCAGTAGGCAGGCTGGGTAATTACCTGCAGTAAGAAAAGAGCAAATGAGAGAGAAGCTCAAAGGTTTCTCCTGTTTAATGAGACAAGACTCTGTAAGATCTTCAACTCACAGGAGGTTTTCAGACGCTAAAAGCCTCACTTTTCTGTGTGAAGTTTGGGAGTTTTGGAGTTCAACTCGTGTCTGTGCAGAGTCATTTTCTAATCAGTTCATGCATGAGTCCAAGTAGAAGTTTGAGGCAGATGAAATGAAAGCAGGCGGGATGAGATCGGATGGGATAAACATGAGGATAAAGTGACTTTGACCACCCAAATCTGTGGAAGCATGTGGCAAAAAGAGTTTTTGAAATATCAGATGGATGGAGCTTCACCTTTGACCCCTGAAAACTAATCAGTTTATCTTGGAGTCCTGTTGTTCACATTTGAAGAAATTCCCTTAATTCTGAAATAGCAAGTTCATGAGAATGAGATGGACAGTTGTACGTACAAAGCTACAACCTGAAGAAACTATGGCTGTCGCAGGCGCAGAAGCATTTGAAATTCACTGTCACTTCGCAGAGCGTGTTGTGACCTTTCAACAAAACTGTGATCTTTCTCTAACTTTACCCAAAGAGCTTCCAAACTCTGGAATCAAGCTCAACTCAGTGGTGACACAGCCTCTGTCTGCCAATGCAACCTCAGCCTTGCAACTTGTTTTTTGTGCCGTTGCTGATAAAGAACAAGATCTGGACTTGTTGACCAGATCACCTAAAGCAACTGTAGTCACACCAAAGTTTTTCTTCATTGTCCACATGGAACAGCCACAGCTGCAAAATACGGCAAAGGGACATAAAAATGACTGCAAACCACACGTGATGCAATTCAAGTCCTAATTTTTTTCTGGCGATTTTGGATTTGTAACTGTTGTGCTCGGCAACATACTTTATAAGGCCGGTGCATCATGACCAGTGTTTCCTCTACATTGGTACCATGGTTGCCATGCCAACAAGACTCCCCGCCATGCTTACATGAAGACGGGGAACTGCATTAACGAGAACAAACGTATAAATCAGACAAATCTTTTCTTAGCATCACACAGCGGTTACATTCTGAAACTCAAACAAACATGGTCCTTTATTATCCTCTAACCATCGGATCTGGACATTTTGACTCACAGATGACAAATGTAACCTATGAGAGATGATTTAATTTCTCTCTCTCTTTCTTTATGAGAAGCACATTACACAATTATCAAATACGTATCACAAATACTGTTAATAAATACATGTACAATATCTAAATGAAAGAATTTGTTGACTAAGGAACTATTATAATTCAGCTACTGGTTCCAAACTGCCATAAAAGGTGACAAAGACACTTTTGGATAAATAGTCACACAACCAAAGATCTTTACACTGCTTCCCACTCATTTCCTTTTTTTTTTTTTTTTTTGTGAAATACAAGTGCAAGAAAACAAACCATTCTTTTCTCCAATTTGCACTCTCACACACACACACACACACACACACACACACCGATGGGGGAGCTGGAGTTGGGGTTCGGTGTCTTGCTCAAGGACACTTTGGCATGTGACAGGAGGAGCTGGGAATCCAAAAAACAACCTAACTGAGTCACAGTTAATTTCTATACTAAAATTAAAAGATGAGAACAAAAACATAACATCACAATAATGCGACACACAGAAGAAGAGATGTAATGTTTTAAAAGGCTCAGTCAAATGCTTGAACTTAATCTTCAGATGCTATCAGAAATACCATAAACTAAAAAAGAGGACTTTAGGACTTACGTTAGCTCACATTTATGCAGAAATAAAGCAAATACTAAAGGGTTCGCAAACTTTCAAGCACCACTGCATTTTTGCATATCTGCAAAAAACGTCAAACATGCATAAATGATGCAAGCACACACAGACGAGATGGGGTTGAACAGATGTGGCAATTAATCTTAATGATCAAGTAATATATAAAGTGGCCTCTGCTGCTCATCCCAGCATTTCATCGCAGTTTGAGGTGCACATACAGTAACTCTGCATGATGCTGTAGTAGCACTACACATAATAACAAGAGAAGCAATGAATTCATAAAAAATTAAATGTATTGATTCAGCACATCAATTAGTTAAAACTGCGCTGACTCAGCATGAAACTAAATATTTAATCTTGTTAAATAAAGAATAGATGGTCTTCATGATGTTTGATATCATTGTTGATGCTGCAGACATCGGTTACTAGCCTCACGTCTTGTCTTCACAACCAGTAACTACAAGATATTTGCAGCTGAATCATTTAGTAACCTGCAGGCCCAAGAGTTTCAAAGGCAACGAGGTTAAGTGGCTCATTACTGGGCCACAGCTTTACATATTCTGCAGAAGCCATCAGAAAGGTCAGCAGTGGAGATGTACATCCTCCCACACAACGCTTTGCAGGAGCAAATATAAAAGATGTAAATGTATGTAATTGTTGTAGTTGTTGATGGAAGAAACAAAAGAGCTCAGCAGTTCTGAGCTTCAATGAAAGGGAGTTTTTCTTCACGCGTAAATGTCTGATTCACAGGCTCCAGTTGCAAAGTCAGTTTCTTCTCATAACATTTAGTGGAAAATGTCCTATTTAAAAAGGAAAAACAGGCTCTTTAGAAAACTGTAGTTTTATTTTCATCAAACAGGATTTTGTTGATGGCCAAACAACCAGGATGTGGGCAGAGTCTGTGGATTTCTACAGTGTTTCACTCACACAACATCACTGTTATTGAACAGCACAGTTACAGTGATAAGAAACCAAAACCCACCAATCCAAAATAAATCAATCATTAAAATAACTTCATGTTAATCAGTTGCTCCCTCTCCATCCTGTCAGTGACAAAATTTGAGAAATTAGTGTTGGTGACTCTTTCCAGTTGCAGATGAATCCACATCTGTGGTCTGCAGTGAGCGCTTGCTTTAGTGTGTTTGGTGGGTGATGTAGGTGTTGATGGTGAGGGGTCTTGGTGCAGCTCTAGGACTGTGGCTAAAGTGATTCAATACTTTGGCCACACACACCAAACTTGGTGGTGGGATTTAATGACTATCAGCTTCGCGGCCTGTTCGTACCAGTATTTTAAAACAGCCAAAGTCTGGAAAACTAATAATTTAATATTGCCAATGTTTGATTGGGTCAAAGGAAATTTGTTCAAATAGGTCAGGTTTTTGAAATTATACTCACTAATTCTACTTGAAGCATGTTGACAGATATTTGAGGAAATGAAAAGCCAGAAAGCCAAACACTAGGAGCTGTGGTAGTTTACGACTGGAGCTTATTGGATGTAATGCAACTGTTTTCCCTTTACAAGTAGTGTGACCAGACCCAAGTCACACATTTCATCACGCAGTATGGATCAATTTAGCTTGTGGCTTTCTGGTGTGACCAGGTGTTTCCACGGTAGTTTCAGAGCGACACTGGACTGAGGTTAAAGGTCTGATGTGTTTACTTGCTGACGTTCTCAGTGGAAAATGAAAAAAGGAAATGTGTTTTTAACATTTTATTTTGCCCTGTTCTTCACCTGCATTATATCCTGGCTGCCAAGGTTACCTGTCGAGCTTATGAGAGAAAAATGCAATTTGAAGTTTTGTCATTAAAATACCATCTGTGATTTGGGGTCTGTGTCTGATAAACAGTTGCTGTCGATGCTCTGTCAGCATCTTAGCTTCCTTCTGTTAGCAGCAGCTCTTCACACATGCTGAATGAGCACAGAGATTAGCTTCATTATCAAAGTGAAAGCGTCTCTGTTATATCCACATCTGCATGATACACGGTCTTGGATTATCTTTGTCTCAGCCTGATCACTTCTCTGCTTTCGATCCAGTCACATCCCCCCCGTCAGACTGAAGCAGATTAGTACTTCAAACATATTTGCTGTCTCTGTGCGTCCAGCAAAGGTGCTAGAGTCCATGCTGCTGTCACAGTTTACTGGCCTTTACTATTTGGAGACTCGGAGAGAGCTGCCGGGAGGAGCTTGCTTTTGTTGAAGTGCAGGAGTATTTGGTTGCAGATAAAGATGGTGGACTACCAACCTCAGCAGGAGGTTGTTAAATTTGGCACCAGCTGGCTGTGAAACAAAGATAGTTGGGCAATAAAAAGAGTTGTTTGTGTTAAGGAAAACCTTTGGACAAAGCCATGTGTCCCACAAAAAGACTGGGACTGACAACTTCAGGCTAAAACCGAATAAAGGAAATTAAGAGAAAGAAAAGAAAGGAGATTAGTGGGAAATCAATCCATGCTGTAGAAGAGTTTCAGTCTCTTAATGTTCATTTCACAAAGAGAAGAAATGCACAATGAGTTTGTATGAATCATTAAGTCGTTTTCAAACCTCTAGTTCGTTTGCTCTGGTCTGAATCAGTCACGCAGTTTGTACTTGGTCCGTTTGCCGTCACTTCGGTTTCCTTTCGCACTCACTGAAAAATCCAAGCGACTTATAATGCATCATGAAAAGCCACGTGAGAACTGTCTTTCCCCTCATTGGTTAAAAGGATCTGGGGCGGGATCCCAAATGTAAAAACGTAAAGTAGATCTCTAGAAAGTAGAACTTTTCTTAAAACAGATAAGCTGTCAACTAGCTGTTGTTTGGGCCAGATGAGGTTCAATCACCTTTCACCTCAAACAAACTAGTAAATGCTCTGTACTTATAAAGCACTTTTCTAACTATTGGTACTCAAAGCTCTTTTCCCCCCATTCACACTCACACTCACACACACAGTCACACACACACAGTCACGCACACAATTCAGGAATTGCTATGCAGCTCTCCAACACTCATCTCTCATCCAGGTGTGAATGCTCTGTTCAGACCTGCACAAATAACCTACACCAAGGGGCAAAATGAACTACATTTTGATTCAAACGAACTAAATGAGGTAGGTTTGAAAAGGATTTAGATGAAGCCACTCGTTAACCAAAAATAATCACTTGCACATTTTCCCAGTGCACAGCTTCTCACAAGTTTCCCTAAAGGAGGACATGGAGGCTCCAAAGAGTCCACCCGGCCTTCCCGTTACATCAGCATCCTTCTGAGGGCCTGATTTAGGGTCGAGGCCTTTAGCAAACATCCGTTTGTCATCGACGTCGAAAAGAGGATCAGCCAAACGATGCAGGTCACAATTCTCAGCACCTTGATTCCCTGGAATAAACTAAAAGACAAAAATCTGAGTACATACAACTATTCAGCAGAGTGATTGCTGTAGACATGTACATTCTTTAATATGTACAGTTTCACAAAGGAGAATGTGAAAACCTTCAGTCCAGCACTGGTGCCCATTTGTATCAGTATATACACTACATCTAGTACAAGACAAATAGTGTTTTATGCTTTTCCACACTCTGTGGAGCCTCCATCAAGAGTCCAAGTGGCTCAGTGCAGCGTGAGGTCCTGAGGCGTCTGCACCCTCAGCTCCACAAACCCACAAGTTCATCAGGGATCCCGTTAAATGAAAAACTCCCTTGGGTTCTCGGAGGAAACATTCTGAGGGTCCATCTGGGTGTTAAAGGTGAAATCTTGGCTATCGTCCTGTTTCACTCCCTTCACGTCCTGGTTTTGATATGTTTCTTTTCTCCGATAGAGGAATCGGCCAGTTACCACCAGGCCGCTCACGACCACAAAGATCACCACCGCGATGACACCTGCAAGGCAGTGGGCGTTTACTCTGATATAATCCAACATCTCTGGGCAGAGTTACTAAGTACATTTACTCAAGTGATGTACTTATGTACAGTATTGCCTTACTTGTAATTTACTGGAGTATTTCCATTCCACTACATTGCTTTACTTCTGATCAGATAAAGATTCTAAGACAAAATCTAATTTCCAAATAAATTGTGATTTTACTGATAAACACCATTTAGTTCATACATTGGTTAACATTTCCAATTTTTTAAATTTCTCAAATAAATCTGGACTAAACTTACACATTTGTTAATTGTTACTTATTTGTGTACTTTGTACATTTGTTTTATTTTCCCAGCACAGCTGTGTCCTATGACATTGATTATTGAAACAATAAATAGCACTGAATGTGTTTGCTCAGTTTCAGATTTAGGTTTCTCCTGTTCAGACCAACATGAAAACCAGAGAGCTAGACCAAGGAAACCAACAGCAGTTGATGACAGAAACATTGTCAGAGCTGTAAAGAAAAGTGCATCACGATCTATTGTTTGCAGTTCATGACCAAAGTACAGAGGTTACACCAAAAGATGCAAACCACTCAGCAAGAAGAACAGGAAGACCAGGCTGGAATTTGCCAAAACGTACAGAGATGAGTCTCAAACGTTCTGGGAAAATATTTTTTGGACTGATGAGGCAAAGATTAACCTTTACCATAGTGATGGAAAGGCTGAAACGGACTTGGGGATCATTCATCGTGCAGGAGGAAAATGAAAAGCATCACAACAGAACGGAAACGTTGGGTGACGTGAATGGGTCAAAGGTTTGACGCAGTTATTGCAAGCAAAGGATTTTTCAACTACTTTTTAGGTCTTATTCATTTTGATGTAGTTTGAGTCCATCTGTTCCAATACTTTTGCTCACATGACAAATTGATAGGTTCACAAAAGGTGCTGTCCTCTAGCTTGTGTATCCAATTTCAGATGTAAATACCTGGAAATCAAAGCTGAAATGTTGATCTCTTGTCTCATATTCATCTTTTGATGTCAAAGCCAAATGTTTTCAGGCTACAGCAAAAATAAAGGAATGGGCCTCACTGTTCCAATACTTTTGGAGGGAAGCATATAGTTCTGCCTTGAGGCTCCATCACAGCAGACACATATCACAGAGTCTTTTTTCTAAAGTCCCGTTACGATTTCTGTCCATCTCTGTCTCGCTGCAGGTTTTGTGTGGTCATTCCACTAATGTGTGTTTGAAACTCAGTGAGCAGAGTTTCACTCGACTTCCGTTCTGCACATTTTATTATCCACAGGATGTGTCAATTAATTGGAATTCCAAAATACAGCTGAAATCAATTTCACACTGTACTACTTTGGTTTGAAAATGGCCACACATTTTCAAGATAACAGTGTGAAAGTCCCTCCATCAGCAAGTCAATTCAGCCGCGGTTTAATTAGTTCAGCTGTCCTTTGTGCACGGAGTCGCCGAGATTTAATGGCCAGTTTGAAACGACTCTCACTTTTTTCAGTCTACTTACTATCATTTTCTTTCATTCTGTAGGAGCCATTAATGCTTGATTTTGAATCGACATGACCAGGCACAAGAGCAAAAACATGTAATTTATTGTTGGAGTTTCTTGTCCTCTGTCCTGACCTTCAGCCAAATCTTTTCCCTGTATCTACTAACATCTGCCTTCATTTCAACACGGATAAACACAGTGGACAAACACGACACAGCATACAGTACTGTGAAAGAGGGTGACAAGAAGTTCAGTACCTCCAATCAGAGCAGAGTCGGTCCTGATGGCATTGACTAAAGGTTGACCTGAGCCCATCGAACCAGACTGGTCTACAGCAGAGAGAGACACAAACGAAAGAAAATGAAAAACCAAAGGGCACCAAGAATTAGAACTAAAGATTTCCAATGCAGACGCAACAAATTTAGAAAGTCAGGGCATCATCACAGTGCAAACAGCAGCTGCATTAAAAAAAGCTGCAAAAATCTTTTTTCTGTGGTTCAAATTCATTATCGCATCAAGCATCCCGTCATGAGTCTCCTCAAGAATGGATACATCCTGAATCAGGTGCTGTGAAGTAAGATGTGTGGTGTGAACAGTACGAATGCTAACAGAATTTGTTAAGAATATATACAATCATTATTTCAAAAAAACATCCAGTGATGAAGCATTTGTTCTAAAACAAAGGGTTAATACTGAACAACTGAAAAACCACTTTGGTTAAAACTGTTAGGATGCAGCATTTTACCATGTGTGAGGTTTTGTTGGCACTGAAGAACATGATCAGACGTATCAGCTTGGAGCTAAAATAGAATATCAAATGCATTTAGTTAATTTGCTCCTTTGTATCATAAATACAGGAGTGTATTGCTTGGATGCACCGTTAAACCTAAGTCAATAAGTAAAAACATAGTGAACCCAGTAGAGCTAATATTGTGGCTAATCAGTGTATAACCACCATCTGCTGTGAACAACCACACAGTACGTGCTAATCAGTTAAAGCTGGGAACATTGCTGATGGACTTGGTTTCATGAAGTGTTTATGAACAAGTGCTGCTGAAAACCCAATCGTGCAGCAAATATTAAGGTTTCTATCCACAACAAATTTCCTCATGGTTAGTTCAAATAGCATATTTGGTTTGTGGGACAGAATCAACCATAAAACTGAAGAATTACTGCACACTGAGGAAGAGAACGCTGGTTGGGTTTAGTTTAGTTTGTTTTTTTGGCTTTTGGTGCAGAGAATTGTTCTTAACCTCCACTAACAGAAGAATTTTGTCTCATGTCTTTGATCAGTGCATCAAGGCTGGATTCCTGCACCCACCTCCACCTCATCCCTGCCAACATAAATGAAGATATATGAAGACACTACGACATTTACTGCTAAACTAGATTTGGATCTGGGAAGAATTTTGGTAATAATAGAGAGCTCACATTATTGGATTTTTAGTGTGTTCAGAGTCACCACAGCAGATCATTAGTCCACATGCTAATTTGGCACAGTCTTTACGCTGGATGCCCTTCCTGACTCAACCCTCCCCAAAACCAGGCTTGGAACCGGCACTGCAAAGCTGGGGAAGGGCTGTTGGGGGTTCAGTGCCAGGAACACTTCGACATGTGGTCGGGAAAGAGCAGGGCACGAACCTCCGTCTCTATGGTTGGTGGGGGGCCACTCTACAAGCTAAGCCAGTTCCGCCCCAAGCTCACATTACTCGATACTGTTGTCTGATCAATTACAATTTTGTTCATTAAAAAAATAACGGACACACAGAAAACCCTATTGCACACATTGAGGAACTTGGAAACCTGGACAAGTCCCTGCAACAGAAAATAAAAATTCATGTTGTTGTAAAAAGAACTGCATAAAAAGCTGGAGGACAGGTTGGTTATAAAATCTTCTACTGTGGCGGGAGGGTGTAAAAACCACAGGACAGAAAATGGAACCTGGGCAATAAAAAATAAAAAGCTCAACAGAAATCCCAGGATCTCTTCCTGAGTCAGGAAAATGATTTCACTCCAATATCACCTCCACACAGGCGCCTCATAAACCCAGCAACACACCCTCTTTACCTAAACAATAAATATCCAGTTCAACCTTTCCCAAAAGAAGGAGCTGTTCAAGGTTCAAATCATCCAGGTAAAGTTGTTAAAGCTGACTCCTCCCCTTTTACCTGACAGGTGATGAGTGTCTTCAGCTGCGTAAGGATTTGCCGAAGCCAAGGAGCCACAGTTAGACTGGACTAAAGGTCCGGTGACGACGACGGGACTGTTGTCTGGGTGGAGCAGAGCAGCTTTCAATGGGCTGATGGAGTTAAAGAGGACCACAGACAGACACCCGGTGAAGCCGAGAGATGCCAACCTGGACAGATCGGGATCCAAGTCATCTGATTCTGAAGAGACAGAGACAGAGAGAGAGAGAGAGACAAAGAGACAGAGAGACAAAGAGACAGAGAGACAGAGAGACAGAGAGAGTGTAAATGAATGAAATCTTTAAGATGTTTTTATCTTGTGTAACGTAGTAAAAATACTAACTTGATGATTCCTAAAATAATAAAAAGACATGTACATGTAGTTTTAAACTTGTTGTTTGCTCTGAAACAAGACATTGAAACACCCATCTATTATCTGTAACCACTTATTGTGTTGTGTCATGATCCATCTAACAGGATATTCACCAATTAGCCTTCTTTAACAGAAACTGCACTTAGGTTAAGGTGTCGAGGATGAGAGAGAGACCAGAGACCCTCAGTATGCGGAGACCAAATCGAACCCCCTCACACACACAACCCCTAAGGACGGCAGCAGCTTTGTAAACCTGGACAACAGGACGTCATACACACTACTTACCAAAAGTTAGGGATATTCGATTTTCAGGAGAGATTTCAGAATGCAGCTAAATGCACTATGACCTTTACAGGTGAATTTAATTTGATGTCTCTAAACTTTTGAATGCAACATGTCCAACTGTTCAGTGTTTCAGTACTTATTGCATAACACGCTGTTCTCCAAGGTGATTAACTGCAAAAATCTCAAAGTCATCGCTAAATGTTAAACAGTCCTCTTCACCATGCTGTTCACGTTTTGACATCATGAGACCAAGACGTCACCTAACAATTGACAAGTTATTGAGACATTGACATTATCTTTTAGCTTTTGTTTTAAAAAATAGTTGGAGATGAAGAAATTACCATTGGCTTTTACTTAAATGTCCTACTTTCATGAGACAACATAACTTTTTAGGAGTAGTGTATGTCTCCTATGTTATTAAATACACAAGTCCTGGGAAATGAAGCTTCATTTGACTTTTAACCTTTTGATTTAAGGCTAAATCATGACGCACATTAAAGGGTTATTGATGCAGCTTCACGTCGTCCTGTTGTGGGAGCAGGACACTGATTCTAAAGATCAGACCTCCCCCTTGACCTCACATCCACCACAGTCTTTCCTGTTTTTATATCTAGTGATTGGGTTCAACACCAATCACTTCCTTCAAACATCTCGCAGGCAGGTACGAAGGGATCCGAGACCCATGCTTGTTGACGTTGTGTCCAAATTTCCTGTCCTACATCGACTCCACTCCCTTTTTTACTTTAAGAGAACCAGCTGTTGAAAGAGACAGACGTGAGGATTTGTCCATTGCTGTGATTCGTCCTCCCCAGCTCGGTGAGAGCAGCGACAGAGTGACATAGTGAGTAAAGGGAAGAGAGGGAGTCTTTCCTGATTGTTACACAGGGGTTAGGTTCTAAAACGCAAACATGCTCACACCTCTGCACAACCCTGCACAAAAAGTGTTGTAATTATAAATAGTTTTTTTAAAAAACAATATATGAAAACAGCACAGTTAAACATCGTCTTTCATAATTGGCAGGAATATTCTGTTGCACGTCATCAGCATAAACAGCCTGTTGGAAGAGAAACATCCCAGGGGCTTTAATTGAGGCCCACACTGAGACATACAGGAGAAATTCTTTGCGTGCAATAAATACATCTTATTAATATTCACTTTGATTAACTTGACCCTAACATATAATTTGCCAACCAAATGTGCTGGATGACAAACCTCTATTATCCTGTTGCCGTCGTGCCCGAACATTTTCTACAGGAGACAGATGTGCACTCTGTCCTCTGTCCATTCATTCTGTTGACTTAAATCCCTGTCGGCCAGCAGTGTGCAGCTGTGAGAGGAGATGTTCCTGCTTTCAGCAGCTGAATCAGAGTCTGTTCAGTTGACTCAGAGGTGACTTCTTTTTATTTATTTTTTTTACTGGGACACAGCTCCTCTCAGCTCCACCACGTCTCTCTCCCTCTGTGTTTGGGTCCATTAGTTAGGCTGACGGATGGCAGCAGTTGGCAGGAAACAACAGAAAGTTCAAATTTCCTGCCGATTTCCTGACTTTGATCCACGTCTCTGCCTCCTCGGGTTTGACGGTCAGAAGCTGACATGACGCGGTTAAAACCATGAAATGAGTTCGCTAAGAGACCCTCGCCAAAGATTTACACGATTTAAAGAATTTCAATGAATGAATGGGGCCTGGTGGATCAGTGGTAGAGCATCAGGTGCAGGATCGAATCCCACCTCACCAGGAGAGGCCACCTGTACCGAGCCAGGAAAAATTAAAATGAATTTCACCCTCTGAATATAACATATCCTCCCTAGAGGGAACAGTGGGCAGCAACAACAAGTGTCTTGATCAAGGACAAACCTGGTGTGTGGGCTGATTTACAGCATTTAAAACCTAGTTTTACTTAGGTTAACAATGTGTAATTCTGACTCCAGGTTGAAGACACCAGTTTACTTATTAGTTTGAGTGAAACAACCAAACAGCAACAATGGACAACTTTGCTACACCAGAGGGAGGCAGCTGTCCCAAAAAGAATAGAAATGACCGACTTCTTTCATGTAACTTGCCAAATGACACCAACACAAACTGGAGCTACTGTATCATGCTGATGTTCTTGCTGAGCCATGGACTTTACTATGCAGTGTGATTCTTTGGAAAGGGACTGTGTCTTGTCGGGAAACTGGGACTGCAGCCCGAGGCCTCTCAGCCCTTCATGGTATTAGCAGCTTATATCTCTGTCCGTCTCTGAAGGAGAAACGCTCAGAGAGAATATGAATAATTCACGACTGAGGCCGTCACGGTCTCACCCCGTTGTTACAGGCGCCAGTCCAGAACTCAAACCCGCACCTTAATCAAGATGTGTTACAGTAAAACATCTTCTCGCTTTAACTTGACTCTGAAATCTCTAACTGGTGTTAAACGTATTGACACCTGGTAGGTTCAGGATGTTTCAGTAATACTGATGAGAAGATACTGGACAGATGGAGTGTTTAGCTTCTTTGAGTAGGACAAACGAAACGAGATGCACAAACACTGCAGCGGACGGGACCGTTGACCAGTCAGGAAGAAATAAGAAGAGAAATAAGACGTGTGGGTGGGATTTTTAGTTTTCAGACGGCAGCTTAATAATTATACTTGACATTAGAAGAAATCTGAGCTTACTGGGCTCTGTTCATGTTAATATCAGTTTCTATTAAATCATCAGGAGAAATAATAGAATTATGCTTTGTGCAGCTCATCGTGATCTCATACACTGTTTTGTACTTTGTCACAATAGAGCCAGTTTTATAGAGTACAGTTCATTTTACCTGTATAAAATTCATCCATATAAATCTTTGTGTATGATCCAGATCCAGATTGAAAATAATTTACCAACTAAAGCTCAGTTCTTCATGGACTGTGCTGCTCAGACTCATAATCCTGAACAGATCCAGCAGATCCAGCTGTACTTCAGTGCAAACGAATAAAGTTACATTCGATTCTTTAAACGTTCCTCACTTACCGTAAACTTTGCCCAGCACCACAGACTTGATGTCATTGAATTCTCCATCAAACGTCAGGTTGAAGTCTTCTCTGGGATTGTCGTCAACCTGAAACAGTGTTTTCTAGTGTTAAACTGTAGCATTTGACTATGATGGAGCAGGGTTTACATTGTGGGAGGAGTAAACGTGATGTAGAAATAGTTACGATCTATCATTTAGGGACCAAAACACGCCTGATTTTATGGAAATCACTTGTGTAAAGCAGACTAAACTTTCACCGTAAGGCTTCACGTTTGCAGCTAAAGATAAAATAATGATCTGCTGGAAACTGATAAGATGCTATGCACCTCATATTTCAGCAGAGCCTCACAACACAGTGAATCAGGAGGCTGCATCGGTGCAGGAGGAGGTCACCTTGCTATTTATCTCCGTGTGTGATAATTACCAAGGTCTTCAGGCTGCTGAATGCTGGTTAGACCGTGTTTACCTTATACATCATCTCAGACTGCTGTTAACAAGATAAAGACACGCAGCAGATCGGAACACGATTAACATGCATTACATTTCATCTGTGGCTGGTTTAACGTAGAGTTTGTCCTCTTTGACCTGCTGTAGCTGGACAAAAGAGGCTGATGGTTCAGCTGAAAGGAAAGTGCTGACTTGGTCTTGTACTGTACAGTACAGAGTAATATATATAATACTATGTGGGAATCTGTGTGTGTGTTACTTTATTTGCCCCTGAGATTAGTGATTCATTTAGAAAACCAACGTTTACGCTACGCGGCATCGATAAAGCTGCTGTTTTACAACAAGCCAACATCACAGTGTGTGAACTTGCTTGTATAATCTAAAATCTGGCTAAACGTGTTGCACCTCATTGAAATGAATGTGTGTGAAAATGTGACTGATGCTAAAGACCGTTTCCCAGCAGCTCAATCGTGTGAACAATGGTTCTAATATTAAGTTTAAACTCTAAAGGACTGTAGTCCACTTCTCAGGAGGCAGACGGAGCAGAAGTTCTTCGTCCTCTGGTATTCAAACCCTGCTTTTTAGCTTCACCTGAAGGACACAGTGGATAAAGGAGGACTTACCTGCACAGACACAGAGTCCGTCCGTCTCCTGATGGTCACAAAGTGCAGCTGTCCGTTGGCCAGGCTCCTTACGCTGCTCCTCAACACGTCAGCCTCCCTGCTGCTGTCCAGCTTGTATCTCAGCTCCAGCTTATCTACACACACACACACACACACACACACACTTCCTTTATTATGCAGATCTAAGAGATCATCACTTGGTGTAAAGTTTTATTTTTTAAATTTCCTTTCATTTTCCTATAATCTTGGATAGAAGGATAATCACATGTCTTATCCTACAGGGATACTGTAACCATGTTGCTGTATTCATTCACAGGATTTCTATGTTTTTTCTAAAAAAGTCTTTCCATAGCATCCACTACATTAATTAACAACAAAAAAACTAACAAAAACAACACATCAGCAAATTGAAAGCTCTTAAATATATTTCACTGCCTGTTACTCTACAGAGAAAGTGAGTGGATTATTGCTGTAGGACCTGCTGAGGAGGCATCAGCATCGACATGGGCAAAAAAAAAAAAGAGCTTCACAGCAAACAACAGAAAGCTCTCAGGGATTTAATTTACCTGACAACTTCACTTTAATGCTCTGCTGTCCATCAGCAATCTCATTAACATCAGGAAAAAAAAAGAAGAAAATCCATTTATCCATTTACAGCTAATCTAGCTGCAAAGTGCTGATTTTATTCAACTTCTGGATACGGAAAATGTGATTTTAAAGTCAGAGTGCCTCCTACTCTTAAAAGCTAAAGTCACGACTAAATTACTAGACTACAAAGTTTGTGGAACACGGTTTTCGGCTGTTTTTTTTAGCAGCACGTTGAGCTGTCACTCATCACTCAGAAGACAATGATAACCAGTGAACAGAAAACATAACAGGCAGCCGGGTTAGACGGATTAGAGCCACCGGCGGCTGACGGGGTGAATCCTGAAAGAGGACAGATCCAAAAAGATGCTGATAGATGTGGTAAAGCTGCAGAGCAGAGAATGAGGAGAATGTTATTGTACATACGTACAATAACATTCTAATGTCTAATCTTTAAAAAATGAAAAAACAAAAAAAAAAGTTTTGCTTCTAGTGTCTGGACAGTAAAACCCTCATCAGTCCTAAAGTTAAACAAATCCTGTGAGACCAGAAACTCTCACGCGACCTTCTGTCAAAACAAATATGGCGGCATGTTACTTGAGAAACATGAGAATGGTTGTTAGTAACTAGAGCTTAAGACTTTAGCACAGCAGAGTTGGTTTTCAGCTTTATTTTTGTCCCTGTCATTATCTTTAAATCTGCTCTAAACCACAGATATTCTTCCACCTCCATCCACCAGCAGAGGATAACACAATATCGTTCCCAGTATCTGAGAAGTTTTACAAGTGCAAGTACACAAAAGCAGGACTGGGCCGATGCCCGATACTGGTATGAATATCGGGACGTCCCTAAAAGAAACCCTTCCAAATAAAAGCCCGTGTCCTCCTCACCGTTCTTGTTGATGAGCAGGGCCAGGTATTCTGTGGAGTAGGAGCTGACGTACAGCAGCAGAGCCGGACTTTGGCTGGTCCTGAAGCTCAGGGAGACGTTCTCTCCTCTCAGTGCTCCGTCAGAGTGGACGGAGGACGGCAAAGCGCTGCTGTTCCTGATTAACTCATACGGCTCCTTGAAGGTGTAGCTGACGGACGTCCCTGACTGGAAGCTGGCTGACACCTCTGGAGGCAGAGAGACAGTGACAGTCCTACAACAACGACTTTTCCCCAACGTTTAACAGATATTCAAACAGATTCAATAAGATTCTCTTATTGTTAGTAGTAATGTAGATTCAGTAGAGGGTTCTGTGGGTTGTATTACAGGGCAGGAACACGTTTTCTGTTAGCATCACGAGGACATGCTAGTAGCATCTCAGTAAAATGTTCCCAGACAACAAATTTCTTTTCTCTGCAAATGTCTGATCAGACAGTTTTTTTCTAGTTTTTGTGGCTACAGGGTTAATAAACTTATTAACGTATGTTTATTTTTGTTATGTTACAGAAAGATTGTGGTCTGGTTTATTAATCTTTAATCAAACTGCTCCAGTTCCGGTGAAATCTTCCGAAAATCTTAGTCTGACAGAATAAGAGTACAACTATACCATTGCAGACTAGAACTGATATCTGCAGATATCTGCAGAGAGTTTATGTATGAAAATAGTCTATAAAGAGTCTAATACATTTACAGGCAACAAAGATGAACTTTATTAAACATAATTTAATGTGCAATACTGTGATTATAAACAAAGAATGTGGGAGACAATCACCCACATATGGACTTTGTCATGGCTCAGATTTCATCGTTAAACATCCATGTTGTGACAGAAGACTGTGATAAGAAACGTTTCTTCTTCAACTCAAGTCGCTAAAACATGTGGAGCGACTACAGAGGCCACAGTTCGAATCCATGGGATGAGGCTGTGCAGCAAGTGTGAAGTGGTCAGACAGGCCCCCTTTAGGGAGGTCAGGTCACTGAAGTACCCTCCACCCAAAAACAGTCTGCTGGTGTCGCAGGTAAAACACTGCAATCAACCAATCGATAACAGACTAGAAGATAAAGAAGGAAACAGGTGGAGGACAAGGACCAGCTGATGCTTTATGATGAGCTAAATCGCTCTAATCTCATGAAATGATTTTTGTCATTGATGTTTACTTCATGGGTTCAGTTGACAACTTTAAGCTGATAATGTGTGAAAATTAGAAACGGAGGATGATCAAAAGCCTTTAGATCAAGGTGTGTGTGTGCGCGTACCTGTGTGGCAGAAAACTCCGGTGTGTGCCGACAGGCCACAGTCACACTGAAAGCCACTGGCTCTTTCCACACAGCGGCCCTGGTTCTGGCAGAGCGAACCGTAGCTGCTGCAGTGACCCGGGCAGCCGGGTCGGACCCCGGGTGTGATCTTCGCCCTCTCCTCCAGGTCCAGAGTGACGCCGTTCAGCTGGAGAGAGCGAATGCAGCCCCGAAAGCCTTTCTGCCTGGACGCTGTGCCTCCTGACAACAGAGAAAAAACACTGCATGAGATTTCAGACATAAGGCAACAAGGCAAAGCCTTCACAGAGTTAACCAATCTGCCGGACTGACTCCAGCACACACTCCCTGCTCCTTGTTTCAGGCCTTGTCTTATTTCTGTGTGTGTTGGCAGGTAGCTTTTCCATTTCCCTCCCTCCTGTCAGCTACAGCAGCGACACGCTTCCCCAACTGCTCCCCCAGAAACTGGCACCACTCCCCTTATGCAATAAAACAATGAAACAGCAGCTCGGCAGCAAGGGAAAGGAGAAAAACAGTTATGTGGACGTGTCATCAGCCCTGAGTTTGCGAGCTTCCCTCACAGGAAACACTGCACCACAGTCACCTGTTGTTCAAACATCACAGCCTCAGACATCTGCAAGGATCAGACTGAAAGTGATGTTTGACAGAGTTTTGTTCAACATAAAAGTGTCGAGAACAAACTCTTTTCACAAAAATAACAACGACTGAGCTCTGACTCTGTGACAGTAGGGAAAAGACTGAGCCTCCTCTCTGACACAGTGAAAAGTTATAACAATTGTTAATCTGCTTTCTTAAATCGTACATTTCTTCTGCTTTGTGTGCTGTGGAAAGTGGAACAGGTTCAAATTTGGTTCAGATCATCATCACTAACACAAAGTTGTAGTGGAGGCTGTTTTTTACAGTATATACGGTAAATTTTATTCTTTTGATTAAATAAGAATTTTAGCAATCGCCACCAGCTACTGTAGCCAGCTGATAATCCAATTTACAGTCTGTTTGTAGTGTTTATTTATTCTGTACATAATCTTATGGTACATGGATTTGTTGCACCTCTATTATCTGAATATAAATACTGAGTGGAACCACACAATAATGTGCCTGCAGTTCTACAAAGTGATATGTTTCATCAAAGTAAAAGCAGAAACAGGAAATTAATATTAGAGGAGAAACCCTCCTAATAGCTGGATAACTTTACGTCCTGCAAAGATCACACTCTCTACATCACAAGTGAACGATACCTCGGCACAGCAACTACAGAACTACACGGTTTATCATCAGCCAGAGAAAAAGCACATCCGTCACCACAGAGAAGCCGCTGAGGATCATTTGTGAGGATTCTGCCAACGTAATATTTTATAGAAGACCTGAATTGCTGCTGCACTTTGACAACTTTGTGAAGCAAAGATGGAAGAAATGCCAGCACAGGGATTCACTTACACAGAGACGCAGAGAAGAATAAAGTCTGCACGAGCACATCGGTTGGTAAACAGCAATGCAGCACAAATATGCAAAGGCTTAACCGTCCAAACAAGGCAAAAGAGTCGATCATTAACCTTCACAAAAAGGGTAATTTCTCCATTCATCACTTAGCTCATTCAAAACTCCATCGTGTAGATGTTTCTGCACCTAAAACATAAAAACCAATGAAGGAAGTGAAGGATTATCCATCCATGCAAGACAATAACACGGCTTATTAGTCAAAACTACGGAGTCCATGGTCTTAAAAAGTAATGGTTATGGCTCGTAATACACTGTCCACTGAAAAACGGCTACAGAATTTATGCAAGCCAACGCAGCAATTATGAATTAAACAAGTTGGTGCTAAGGCTTGTTCATCCAAATAACTCCATCCTCATGAATATATGCATGAGCTATACTCACTCAGAAAAATGGAGTATGGATGTTGTTTGCATTACATGGTGCTTTTGTGGTGAAACTATGAAATAAATTACATTTTAGTGAGAAACTGAGTGTAATTGGATAAATATTATATATTGTGATTAGTTACAAAACACAGCTTTCCGTATTTTTGGATACACGTGCTCATTGCATCGGGCGGCAAAGCTGTGCCATGTGCGCTTCACACCAGATAACAGAATCACGTGGAATCCATTGTCATCCACTTATTAATAAGGAGAACAGCAACGTTACTCACTTCGTAAATGCAAGAAAAAGTTGATGTCATTTAAAAAGCAATTATTGGTCACTTGTTTTGTGTTTCTTAGGTTAGTTAAAATAAAAGTTCTTGGTTTGGATTCATGTTCACCAACGTTATAGATGGGAAATAGCAAAAATATAATGTGTGCTAAATGACTCACCTGTGCTAAATGACACTCTTTATTAAAATTCAAGGTGAATTGACTTGAGTTGTTTTTATTTAACCCACTAGCTTCAACAGAGCAGCATAACTTGCACACAATCAACAAACTCTAACATGATTAATAGTTGGTGTTCAATAAAACATAACTGAGTCACGTTAATCCAACATCCCTTAAGTCCAGTGAACATAATGGTGTCAGGTTAACGGAGCATAAGTCACAGTGATCCAGCACCGCCGACAGTAACACAAGAAGTCTCGAACACATACATAAAAACACTTAAGTAAACCGGTGGGAGCTGACAATGACATTTGAGCTTCGCTGAAAAAGACAGATGTGCTAATTAGCTGTACCCACAACTCACACACCAGCATAGAAGCCGATGGTGAAGATCTGCCTCTTATACACAAATTATCAGCCAAACGCTCAATATTTTTCCGATAGTTTACCTCCATTTGCAGTGCAGTGAAACCTGATAATAAGTGATGGATTTTCCTCATTCTAGCTCTGGCTGATCAACACACTCGGAGGTTACAGAGCATTGAACTAATGAAGAGGAGATAAACAGGGCTGCGCTATTGATGAAGATTGTGTTAGAGATTTGCTGCCTACTGATGTTTGCTAACGTGGCTGAATGTGATTATTGTTCAGTGGTCAGAAATCAGTACTTTGCAGTAAACTAACAGCTCTTCAAAAATACTTCTTTCCCTTGTAAACATGTACTGTAGGACTGACAGAGGAGGCCTGAGTCTATCAGGACTTTATAGTGTGAGGATGTGGATAAAGCAACTGTCACATTCAATTTAGCCAATAGTAGTTTGGTATATGAGAAAAAAGCAGAATAATTTTAGGATTTTTTTGAGGATTTACTCCGAGCCTGGGGAGGATACTCACTCCTCCTTCATGTACCAGCTTCTACTGATCTCTAAACTTGGCTCAGAACGAGAAAGCAGTGTTAGATTCCCTTTATACAAAGGAGACTTTTAGGCTATAACAGTTACCGTGTTAATATCTTTACCTGAGTCACAAGTGTGACAAGAACGACTAAATTTAAATGTAATGATAAATATTACAGACGTCCTGTTTTCTGTGAGCATCTATGTAACAAATTTACATATAAATAAAGTCAAGTATCTCTCGATGGCCTGGAGGACTCGCAGATCTCCACTAAATTGAAGTGAACACAAATCCACTGTTCTGACCAACGTGGAGCTCTGCTGCCGGAGCATCAACACAAAAATCCTCGCCACATGCTCCAAACGTGGAGATACTGCAGGAGGAAAGAGGACAGTACACAACCCGGACATGAAGACGTCAGCACAGACACAGAAATGTCCAGTGAAACTATTCTACACAACAAAAACCTTTAACTGTGACCTACAGGATGAAAATGCCTCTGAATAAATTAGATTTTGTAGATAATAACGGGACAAAGACAAAGGCTGCTACCAATAAAGAAACATCTCTTCCTCACCTATGAAGAGCTGGCTGTTGAGCTGCAGGTAGAAGTGGCCGTCAGCGGGAGCTTCCTGTGTGGCTGCAGGAAGTCCGTCCAGGCGAAGCACCGCCTCCTTGACGTTCCGCTCAGCCCGGACGCGATGCCACCGGTTGTCGTTCAAGGGGACGCTCGACTCCACGTGAACCTCCAGTGGCCCGTTGCCCACGTCGAAGGAGAAGACCACCTGAGTGGAGGCTAAAACCGAAGGAGACAAGTCTGAGACAATCAGTGTGACTGAATCACTGTTAAACATAAGTAACAAAAGAATCTGACTTACACTGATTATGTCTTTATATTAGCATAATTTTATTCACAATAACTAACATCCAGCTTCACAGGGCATTTGTTTTATATTTGAGAGAAGAAACTGGAATTAAAAAAAAAATCCTTAAGAAACCTTCTCCCGCCTTCTGTTTTCAAATGATTGATTGGCATTAAACCCTCCAGAGATCCCAGGAACATTTAGTGCCATTCACTTTTTGTCTGTGTTGAATGAATAAAGCTGAAGTTTACAATTGTTGCATCAGTTCCTTAAATTAGCCTAAAATCGCTAAGCTACACAAGGACAGACACATTTGATCCGAACAACAAAAACCTTCCCATTGAAAATGCCATTTTTGATCCCAGATTTAATTTAACATAAACTTGGATTCCCTTATGTGAAGATTTCATTTTGGACTACTGGCCGTCTATTTTTAATTTTTATATTTGTCCACCAGATAGTGCTTTTTCCTATTCAAAGCATGAAGAAAACTTTCACACTTTTAAGAAAATGAGGTATGTAAACATAATGGCTTTTTACGGATTAAAACCCCCTAAAATATATTGAATATTTGATATATATATTTCAGGCTGAAGTACTTTTAAAAGATTTGAGTTGTTTAACATTAGCATTTTTACAGCAGTTTTTGGGAAAGTGACATTTTTTGTCAATAAGGACAAATGTGCTGAACATCTTAAGTGTTAAGATATCACAGCAAATTCCCTTCTTGGAGCTTATCTTCATTCATAATCCCAGATACGAGAGACATGTCGTGTACACAGACAGAAATAGGAAAGAGAGCATTCATGTTTTTGCTGCAGCCATGTGGCATCGTTTACAGAATAAAACAGTTTGGTTCACGCTGAATCCAAGTCCATTGTAAGTTAGCATGTTTGATTTAGCTTCCCTGAGATTGACAATCAGGTCTTTTTGCCTTAATTTAAACTTTCATACGCTGCACTCTAGTTTTATTCATGCGTAACTGTGCGGTTCTTGTAATGTCATTGTCTCCAAGAGGCTGTTAACCTTAAATTACTTTGTACAATGTGTCATGGTCCAATCGTGCCAATCAATTTCGGCGCAGTAGCTAAAATTAGTTGCGGCCAGAAAAGCTGGACTGGTAGCATTTAAAAAAAAATTATACAAACTAAAAATATTTTTTTCCCCTTTGCCAGACATTTTGCAGTTAATCAAATTTCCATGTAAGTGTTCACACAACATGAGCTGTACATGAATTTTGTTCAGCCTCTGCAAGTGAACCCACTAGTTGTGGTGATCTTGGCAAAAACAAACTGGTTTCACTGTGAAACTCTGTTACTGTGAAAAAGCGAGTGAAATTTAGAGGGAATTAGTTTGAGGTGTGAGTTGGCTTGAATATGAATTGTTCCTACTCATCTCTGCAGCCTGGATTAGCTTGTTTGCCGGTGCCATCGATCACAGCTGGTCTCCAAAAACACATCAACCTGACGCACGGTTTAACATTTTAAATAATTGTTGCCACAAATGTAACCTGTGCAACATCTCCAGCACAAAAAGAAGATCACATTTCTCCTTTAAATGTCTTTCACGACCGCTGTTTCCTTCTAGCTCTGATAATTTGCCCAGGTTTTCACTCACTGTTGCTCCTTTCATCAGACCTAGTTCTGATGGAACAGAGCATAATCAGTCAGCTGTACCTGTATTGTGGCAGAAATAGAAAGTCTCCACAACAATATTTTCTGTTGAGAAATGGTTTCCAGACACCCTGTATATTCTACATTATACTCAGTAATCAACACGATCACTCAACTAAATCTCAGCTACAGGACAAATCTGTCATGTTTGTGGTCATAGATTTGTGAGAACGGACAAGTCCTCACGTACCTGCATGTCTCATTCCTTTATTCCAACAAAATGAGAGGATGCTTCTGAAACATCTTTCATGTTGTGTGAGGAAAATATGCACGAGAACAAGATGAAATAATACCCGAGTTTCTATCTTCATTTAGAAGCTATTCAGACTGAGCTGCAGTGTTACGGAGCTGGAACAAGCACATGGACGATGATTTCCCCGAGGAGATGAGAGAGGCGGCTGTCAGTGCAGCAGTGTCCTACCAATGCTCTGACTGACTGACTGACACCACCTTGCTGAATCAGTGCCATAACCGTGGGTATAATAAAGAACTGAATTTTGTCATTTTTGAATGAAACCACAACAAAGTGCCAACAACCACTGCCCCCGCTTTGTCTGCAGAAATGTGGAGACACACACATTTAATAATGATCAGTAAGCTGTGCATTTTACTTCATAACCAAGTGAACAGACTCCTAATACCATTTGTTTATTATATTGCCAATCACAATATTGTTCCACAAAAAACGAAATACATCTTTTGCTACCAAATCACGCAGGCTTTCACTTTCATGGTATATACATGATAGCTCACATCTGCATTAAGCTGTGATACATGAAGGAGCGATGATCTCTCATCTTGCAATTTTGGGATGAACTGGAGCTGCGACTATGAGCCAGAACTGAACCCACAGCACCAATGATCATATCCACTAATGGTCTTGTAGATGAATAAAAAAGGAATCGATGAGCAAAGGTGTTTCTAGAGAAGTGAGGGATGAGCTGTGAGAGATGTTCAGTAAGTCACAGATGTCATGTTCAGGTGCACTCGGAGATGATCACAGTTCAACTAACCTAAAATAAACTCTCTTTCTCCAAGACATTATGGTTCTGATTAATATGTCTGGATTTTAAATGGATACAGAATAAGACTCCGATACGTCGCTCGAATCCAGATTAAATCCTAACCCTCCAGCTCCTACTCACAGCTCAGCTCGATCCGGATGAAGTCTTTGATGCCCAGGTTTTCCAGGAACACACCAGAGGAGGCAGTGGTTTTGAACAGGAAGGAGATGTCTGCGCTGAGCTCTCCATGGAAGGTGGGGAAGTGGAGGTATGAAGTCTCCTTGTCAAAAAACGCAGCGTTCCAGAAGTTCTCTGAGGAGCACAGAGAAAATTCACAGCTTTACATGGAAATCACAGCGCGGATCATCTGAAGAGCTTACAGGAGGGTTTGATCACAGCAACGCTGTGTTCTTTGATTAATCATGTCAGAGTTTAATGAGAAGCAAGTATCCGACAGTTCTGCTGATGATAATTAGTTTTTAAAAAATTAAGATGCTGAACCCAAGAGGACCTGTTCATCACATAAATGGCAGATGGAATAAACAAAAAATTAAATGCATGTTTTCGTCTTTCCACATCAACAGTAGACATAAGGGAGTTAGTTTCAAGAAAAAATCTCTTCAAGCATAAAGCTGTGTTTCTACCATATGTTCTGAAACAGAAAGATCTGTCACCTCCCCATCAAATGTACACTGGCAACCAGAGCTTGACTCACTGTCTCCATGACAACGGAGCGGTCCCACGTGGTAAGCGGCCTCTGAACCCGGCCTCTGGACGTCACCCAGCACCAGAGACCTGATGGGAAGGTTCTCCTTGTGGGTGAGCATGCCAGAGTCTTCAGCCCTGCAGGAGGAGGAAGAGGGAGAAATGTGGGATAAACAGGATCAAAGTGATGAAGAACAAAAATAAAAAACTTTATAAAGGGGGAGGCAGAATCAAGAGGATGAACGAGGGGGACACAGAAAGTGCGACAGAGAGGAGGAGGAGATGGAGGAGAATGAAAAGAGGTAAAAAGAGTTTGAGACAAAGATAAAGGCAGAGGAGAAGAAGAAAAGGAAGAAGGAAGTGGAACAGAGATGAGGAAAGAGCAGGAGGAATGGTGCTGAAGAAAGAAAGACGGAGAGAAACGAGGAAGAAAGGGGGAAAGTAAAGGAGTAAAATAAGAGAACATAAAGAAAAAGGGAGAAGGAGGTGATGGGGTGGTAGGAATAATTATTAAAAGAAGTTTAGAGACAGCAATGACAAAATGACTTAAAGCAGAGGATGAAAAGTTGGAAAGGAAATAAAGAGGAGTGAGGAATAAGATTTTATCGGAATAATTCAGAAACTCTATAAATAACCAAAATTACAAGTAAGATTTCTCAAACTGTTGTAATCATTGGGATAGTTTCATCACAGCGTCTCCATCTCTGTGACGGCCAGTTACCAAAGAAACAGACAGACAGACAGACGGACAAAGTGACAGACAACTGAGACAGCAGCTGCGTCTGTTTCCACACATTTCTCCAGGATGTGGAGTCAGTGGAACATTCAGTCAGATTGTCACTAATGCACAGCCCTGTTAGCTCATCATACTTAACTGGGTTACTGTCACAGGAAGGATATTACTGTTTAAGTAATACTGGAGGTACTCTAATACTGGAGGTACTCTAATACTGGAGGTACTCTAATACTGGAGGTACTCTAATACTGGAGGTACTCTAATATTGGTGATACTCACTTTAGCAGCTCATTATTTGCTCTGTGAGTACAATGCCAACTTGTGAAGAAAAAAAGTTTTCATTTGCAACTGAAATGTTTCTCAAACAAATACTTCTTCCACAAAATTCCACTTCTTCTAGCAGTACAATGAGACTCTGTATCAGTGTATTCTCCTCCACACATGCCTCCGTCTGCCTGCTCTGCTCCAGCTTGTTAAAAAAAAAAAAAAAAAAAGGAATTCTCAGGTCAGTACCAGTCCGCGCGGTCAGCGTCACAGTTGCAGTAGTGCTGTGGATCCACGCAGTCGCCCTGCAGGCCGCAGGCGCACTGCTGACTGCCTGGATGAGCTCCACCCCAATAAGTCTGGAGGTGACCAGGACCAGGACCACCGAGCCACCAGCTGAAAGGTGAGCCCTCTGTAACACACACACACACACAAACACATCCTTAACCTCACAATGTTCAAGCGTTTCCACTTATTGATTCTGCTTTGGCCTTTAACGATGCTGAGCATCTTTTCTAATGAACTCTCCTGTGTCCTTTTAATAAATCCAGTGTTTAGAGCAGAACGATGTTTCCCAGCTCCACACACACACACACACACACACACACACACACACACACACACACACACACACACACACACACACTGACTACATTGTTTTATCAATTTGTTGAGCGTGTGCAAAATGAAAAGTGTATTTCATGTTCTGCAGAGTGTGTAGGTGCAGAGGATGGAGAGAAGTTGATTTGAGGGGTCTCTGTTGAGTCAGCACTTTTTGATTTTCACCAGAGAGCTTCGCGTTTCCTGCTTTAACTTGTTAAAAATCTTTGTGGCTCCACAGGAAAGAGCTCTGTGTGTCTGTGCCATTTGTAGCTGCATGTCCACTGGATAACAATTAAAATTCAGTGATAACTGACTTCAAACTGCGGCAGCAGATAACAGCTAATGGCTTCTGCGTTTCCCTCTCCATTTCTCCAGTGGAGCTTTGTGTCCCCTGAACTCTTCCTGCATTGATGGATTAGAACCAAGTGTTGAAAGGAGCACGTTAATCCCCTGTTTCAAATGTTATCAGGACCGTGGCTACGGGCAGGTAGGAAGCTGCTCCACATGCTGGGCTCAGTAGGTCACTACTGCTTGATATTATACGCTTCAAAGTCATTAAAAGACTAAACAAAACACTTTTTTGTAAATACTGCTTGATCGTGCATTTTGGGACATGTCCATCACAACCAGTGGAGCTGCAGCCTGGTTGATGTGTTTTTTGATCGAGTTTAATTGTAGTAACCTCTGAGACCGATGGCCAAGAATCACTGTAATCACATCTTTCACCATGAATACAGACAACTCATTGCTGGTTTTACTGTCTATGGGGATTGTTGAAAATATAATTAAGAAAATCTGTTATATTAATTTACCATTCAAGGTCTGAACATTTAGATTTCTACAGAACTTTATTTTCGAGGCACATGTGAAACAACGAGCTCATTGGTGTTCAAAGTACTAACTCAGAGAAATCACACTAACCTGCTTTTTTACTCAAAGTAAATTTTAGAGCATGTAATTAGTAGTTTAACTTAAATTAAGATTTTCAAGTTTTACTTCTACAGCCATCCCACAATCTAATCTGTGTCTAACGTGCCACCAAACAGGTATAAACTATAGTGTTTCCCCACATTGGTATAAGCAGGGTGACCCGCCATCCCACTGAGACCCCCTCACCACACTTACACGACAGGTAAAGAAATATTTTTATATCTAGTGATGTTACTTTCACGACGTTAGCGAGAACAAATACATAAATCTGAGAAATCAAACAGTCTTTTCTGATCGTTACACAGCGGTTACATTCAGTAACACAAACATGTTCCCACCTCCCCACAAACCAGCTCCTCCGTGGCCCCTTTGCTCTGCGGGTGTGAGCCCACATGCAGCCTCAATCTGGATTCATCAAATGTGACCTTATAGGTCTGACAATTTGATTTTGTGCTGCTAAAACAAGTCCACACATAAGTAAATATAAATACTATTGATGGGATGTTTAAGGTTGAATCTGAAGACGTGGTAAGTGAGTTAGCATCGTTTCATCCACTAGCTTAGCGGCTAACAGCTTCACCGTTTCATCCATTCTACAGACTTGTGGCGAACACGCATACAACAAACTCGGAACGTTACACTATGAGGCTGAGAGGGAAAATGCATCATCCACCTAATCCACCATGCTTCTATGTCCAGACATCCCTCCTTACCCCTTCCCCCCAACCCTCTACCTCTTTTTCACCTGCTGCCAATCACAACAGGTAAATCTAACAGACAAGAGGATGAGCGATGCAATGGACAGACCAGAGACGAAAGGCACAAACTGTATTAGATTATCTTTACTACAAAATTTAACCTGCGTAAAACTACAATAACTCGATTTTAGTATATCACAAAAAAAGGTTTCCAATCCATCTTTTATTAAAGATTAAGTTGTTTTTCTTTCTATTCTCCATCTGGGCTACACTTCTATTTGTAGTGGAGTATTTCTTTAGGTAAGTACTTGTACTGTTACCTCAGTTCCTAATACACTTAATACATAGAAATGCCTTGTAGTGTTTGGAGCCTGGTGGATCAATGGGTAGAGCATTGGGTTGGAACGAAGGCTGCAGGATCAAATCCCATCCCACTAGTTGCGGCCCCACCCAGCTGCCAAGGGCCATTCTGGTGCCGATCCCAAGCTCGGATAAAATGGGAGGGTTTGAAGGGCATCCGATGTAAAAAGCTCTGCCAGATCAACGTGCTGAACACGTTCCACTGGTGCAACCCCTGGAGGGACGAGCTGAAAGCCGTTGATTTGATTTGTTATGTAAAAGCTGAATAAATTCTCAGTTTTTCCAACACTTACCAGCTCCAATTTGAGCGGAAAACACATAATTAAACACAGAATACATGGACCCAACTCAATAGTTTCTCCAAAAGGAGCTGGTATTAAGCTAATCCTAAACAATCGATTTGTCTTTCAAAGTACCAATAAGAGCGACACGAGTAGCTCCACATAATGACTTTGTTCTGTTCAAGTGAGGGATAAGAAGAAGAGAGCTGAAGAGAACCTGCTCCACTAGGCTTTCATTAACTTTTACCAACAGGTCAATTAAGAACAAGATCTTGTTTACAGTCCTTTCTTATTCAAGCGCCACTTGAGGGGAGGAGAGAAAAGAAAAGGCCGAGTTCTCTCCCTGAGATACGATTATAGAAGATTAAGAGATTAGGATTAGAGAAGATTTACTTTTTGAATTAATTAAGTGATATCACAGATGGAAAAAAAAAATCTAACTTTGACTCCATTAGAGGTGATTTCAGGTCTTTGATCCATATAAGACTTAAAAATATTCTTTACAGATGTCTGAGATTCAAATAACTCCTTGTAATAACAGCACAGTTTGAAATGAGAGACTCATCCCCAGATGATGTTTTTCTCTTTTGCCTCGGCCGCTCGACAGCGGAGCAGGGACTGAATGTTCACATGTGCAGCCAGCAAGATAAAAGCAGATGACAATAGATTTCTTGCTAAAAAACAAGTTTAAAGTTGCACATTTGAATCCCTGTGTGTCCCTGCCTCACACCATAAGCCCATAAGAAGAGGTTCCAACTCTTTCAAATGACAGGTTTTGTGTTGGAGGTTCACTTTAAACCCTAAACTGCTAGCTTGCTAAACAGCAACAAGGTCATTTGTGACACATAAAAATAGGACAATTCTCTCAAAAACTGCTCCGTTACACGTTCCTTGAAATTTTGTGTTAAAAAAAAAATAAAAATATATCTTTCTCCTTTCTTGTCTCTGTTGTTATTCAGGCAACAGCGATTGATGACGACATGGTCAGAGAAAGACAACGTGAATTCTGATGTCGCCATTCTGACACCGGTGATTTGATTTAGAAGCACATTTAAAATAAATATCATCTAAGTCACTGAGGGGCGCAGACATCAGAAGTAGAGCTTGAGACAGCATAGAAAGACAAGGTATAGGGAGAAATCCTGCACAGAAATTTTTTCCTGGGCCTCACCTGGAGTGTTGAGGAGGCGGGACTTCCTGCAGTGGTAGGACAATTCCTGTTCGCAGTGTTCTGATTGGCTGATGACGGCCGACAGCTGTTCCTCCTGAGACGAGTAGTCGAAGTGAACCGAATGCTGGTTCACGCCTGGGGAGGGCCGGACTCTGGTCAGCTCTGTGTTGTTGTGCAGTAACACCATCCACGTGTTCACCTCTGATGGGAATACACAGATACACTGCTCACAACAAGTTAGGGATCCTCGACTTTCAGGTGAAATCTATGGGAAATGTAACAAGTTCCTACTACATTGATATTATATCATGAAAATAGGGCATTTACGTCGAAGCACAACAAAAAATGTCAAAGTCTCAGTAAATTGTCAATTTCAATTGTTAGGCGTCGTCTTGGTCTCATGGTGTCAAAGAGTGAACAGCATAGTGACGAGGCCTGTTTAAATACAAACTGTCACTGAACCAGAACCTTTAGTGGTCGATCACCTTGTTAGAGAACAGCTTGTTAATGCAAGAAGTTCTGAGACATTGAACAGTTGGACATGTGCCTAGTTCCCTAGACATCACCCTTGTGACCTCCTGGACTTTTCAACGCTTTGCTTTTGTGTATCTAAACACTGGTTTGCTGCAGTTGTATGATGGAAGGTCGAACTTCTAAGCATGCGTAACCCATTGATCATTACCGGGGTCAGGTGTGTTCAATCAAACAGAAGCTGGAAGATACCAACTCAGATGGGGGTGGAGTCGGGGAAGGTGGGTGAATTGGTATCTTCCAGCTTCTAAATGACTTTACACACCTGATACAGGTAGTTTGAAGACCAGCAGAGCTGGGGTCATTGAGAACCACTGTTTTATGTTAGAATGGAACGACCTGGCATGAACGGTAAGACCAGGTGCAAGATGGTCAAGTCCATTACTGGGAGGAAAGTCCAAGTACTGTCATGACAGGGGGTTTTATACATAACCCTCCTCAGCCTGGTGAGCATCATCAACTCTTCTGCTAAGTTCTTCTTTGCTGGAGTCACGACACACTTCTACAAACCTGTCTTGTCAACATCACACTTTGATAGTGAACGTGCACATTTCTCTTCTCTACATACGACGGAACCATCAGATGGAATAAAACACCCCCGTTTAAATTTCCTTCTAAATAATTGATAATTTCAAAGGTTTATCATTTTTTGTTAGTAAATCAAAGCACGTTGTGTTTTTGTCTTATTTTTAACAACTGGGTTCCTTTTTATTAAGCCATATTTATGCAGAAAGAGAAAATGTCAATTCCTTTGAGCATAAAGTTGAAACAAAGACAAACAAACACAATCACACATCAGAATGTTTGCTGGTATAAGGTCTTGGGGGGTCATTATTCACATTTATGAGATTATACAAACAACATGAAGGATAAAGAAACAAAGACGGGGGAGATAAGTGGATCCAAATGTGATGCAAGGAACATTTTGAACATTAGAATTAATAGGGTTGTTAATGAAACACTGAGTGAGGATGGGAAGTGTGTGTGTGTGTGTGTGTGTGTGTGTGTGTGTGTCACCTGTCATGTTGCAGTAAACCTGCTGTGGTTGGATCGGTCCGCTTCCATCCACGTCGATGTAAAAATGACCCGACGTGTTGCCGCTGTGCTTGTAAGCCTCACAGGACTGTTCGTATACAGCTTGAGGAAATTAATCAGATCAACATCAACAGAGCAGCTGTGAGAGCATGAAGACTACACACTTCAGAGACAAGTATCAATACTGAATCAAGAGAGCAAGAACATGTTTGTCAGGTTTATCCAACTGGAATCAGTTGATGACTCAGTGATGACTGATGGAAAACCTCATCTCCCAAATCTCGGAGGCTTACTGCTTGTCTCTTCAGGGGTCAAGGGAGCGGAACAAGTTCCGCACGAGTTTTTATTTCATCATTTAAACAAAAACCTAAATGGTCTGTTTATATACTGTAGCACTTTACTCACACACACACACACACACACACACACACACACACACACACACACACACTCCAATGATGGCAGCCAAGGACACTAACATAGACTTAACGAGCTGCTCCACTCCCGACTTTAGTCCTGTAATTCCTATTTTCATTGCACTAAAGGTGATGGACAGTTGCTGTTTGCCACCGAAATGAGCCTGAATTTTATCGTCGGGTTTGATAAGTGCAACGTGTTAATGGCTTTAACTGGACGTTTAATTTCCGTGTATCAGATCTTTCTGCCTCTGGGTGTAAATTATGCAGGAGGACATTTCTCCGCTCATTACCTGGTGTGACATGGTCCCTCATCTGTATTCCATCTCTCCCCCCTAACTGTGTCTGCCTGCCTTTCTGTCTGTCTGTCTGTCTGTCTGTCTGCCTGTCTGTCTGTCTGTCTGTCTGTCTGTCTGTCTGTCTGTCTGACCCCCCCCCTCCCCCGTTGTGTGTTTCTGACGGGCGACTTACAGCTGTGGCAGGTGGCTCCGCTGTAGCCGCTGTCAGAGCAGTTACAGTGGAAGACGGTCCACGTCTGACTGCAGCGACCGCCGTGTTCACACCGGCTGGGAGAACACCTGAGAGACAGGAACAGAGCCAGAGACAAGGGTAGAGGAGGAAACAGGGACAAGGACAGGGAGCAAACTGAGTTAAATTGTCAAAAAGAAATCTAAGAGTTGATTGACAATTCAAATCTTTTACATTATGAAACTGAAGAAGCAACATTTTACAACTTAGCTGATTTATGTTTGATTTACAATATGGTCATTACGAATATTCAATGTTCTGCTCAATGTTTACACCCACATGTAACATACACTCCTGATTTCGTGGCATTGAAGTAAAAAAAAAGGATCGAAGGTGCATTTAACCAAAATCCACATCCAAACACAGTAAAGAGAAAAGAGTTCAGACACCTAAAACCACAACAACTGTGTTGTATTTAATTCAAACATAGGACACAGGACATATCCTCCTCCTGATGGTGACTGGTCCTGAGCAGCATCCATGGTGGTGCTTTTCTTATCAAGCATATATTTGACAGAAACGTTTCTGGGATTCTAAGTATTACAGTAAATGAAGCAGGAAGATGATGTCTCAACTCAGACATCTGCGTTCTCACATACTCTGGATAAAGTCAGGAGAATGTCAGGATCTCAGTGCAAGTGTGAAAGAGGCTTAACTTTACCTGATCGGTGTCCAAGCTGCATTGATGGGAAAGCAGGCATTGGATTTTGATGGAAATGAAGAAGAACTCAGGTTCTCCTCCTCCTAACCCAAACCCCTCTCAATGAATTTGGTCTATTTTAACAGTGTGGTTGGGGCCTCGTTTTTAGAACTAAGTAACAGAACAACATACTGTTGAATTTCCTGTGGTGTTAGTCAGCTTCTAAAAGCTGATTAACCACAGAGGAATCATGCTTTTAAACTCCCACCACATTTCAAAGAGTGAAAACTACTTTAAACTACATTAAACTAAATGGCCCTCTCATAAAACTCAGCTTTCCATTTCACCTTTACCCAGAGCTCTTCAAGGTTATTTATTTAATAGCCATCATGACGCCTTAACACAAGCGCTAATAACAGTGTAGGAGGACCTCAAATGGAACATCTTTTACTTTTATTATCACTTTTTCAAAATACAACTCCCTCACGCTGAATGGAAAAAAGGCATCTGAAGAATATTCATCAAACACATTTCTCCCGAGAGATGAAAAGAATAATTCCATTAATTCAGAGATTTAGTTTTTTAGATGTTTCTGTCGATGCAAGTCAAAGCTGTCTGCTCCATCCTTTCACTTGGTCTTAGCAGCAGACACTGAATGGAGCTGCTCCTCTAAAGTCAACCGTTCGAAGACACTTACTAAGTGAATCCAGCTCCCAGGAAGCTGAAGTCGTGTCAGTTCTTTATTTACAGCAGATCAGTATCACACTGCAGGAAGCATCATGGCATCAAGGTGATGCCATGATGGAAAGAGATGGAGGAAACTGAGAGATGAAGACAGGGATTTTAAACGGGCCATATTGAACACGACATGCGACTCTTACATCTGTGAAAGCTTCATCTGTGCTGAATGAGTTTTGGCTTCAGGAGTTGGAGCAACAAATTCAAAATGAGCTCATCAATATGACCTGAACCCAAAACTACAGCTACAGAGCAAACGAGGAAAGTAAGAAAATATGTTCAAATGACAGTTTAAAGTCGGCTGATAGAGGCCTTGTTTGACCTCATTCTGCTGAGAAAAAGACAACAGGAGGCAACGAGTAAGTGTGTTTTCATCCACACTCCATCTGCTCCAGGATCGGCCGGCACCTCCAGGAGGTCCGACATAAACAGACAAACCCACACAGACACTTTACACCAGCACTCGTACTGCACATACTGCAGCGGTCTGCAGTGTGTGTGTGTTGTATTTTTACTCGTCTTTAATGGACGTCTCCGTCCTACGTGATCGTACCCTATGGGACTGTGTGTTTGCTGAAGCCCGGGCAGGAATATTGAAGAGCGATGTGATGACTGCACAGAATCCGCAGGGTCCCTCTTATTTAGATAAACGTGCTGCCTCAGCAGTGTGACCCACACTTATCTCTATATCGCTGTGATCAAAGAACAAGCCGGAGCCTTGCAGACAAAGCATCTACCTCCCACTTTACATTCTCTTGTTTCAGATATTTATGTCATTCATAGCATCTCGTCAAAAAAACACTCAACACTTAAGGAACAATTTAGTGATTAGTGATACAATCCACTAACAGGTACCAGGATGGCCGAGTGGTTAAGGCGTTGGACTTAAGATCCAATGGGTAAATACCTACGTGGGTTCGAACCCCACTCCTGGTATTCAATTTGGTTTGTGAACACAAACTTGTCTTTGCTGCCACTATGTTAAAAACACATAAGTACATGTGAGAAAATAGAACATGTTATGTTCGTCTTTGTTTACGGTGGTTAAGTTTATGTTCGAAAATGATCGACCGGAGATTTGTTGTGTTCTTTGTTATTTGATTGCTGTAAAAAAAGAAACCCAGCATGACCAGGATGGCTGAGTGGTTAAGGTGCTGACATTAAGTAGGTGAATGACTCCACTCCTGCTAATTACTGAAGCCTCGTTAATGGAACTGCATTGAGGCAACGCAAGTTACCCACAGCATTTTTTATTTCTATTACTGGTGGAGAGCAGGACAACTCTGACACCAACACCATTTTAATAATGTGCATTTCCACTTGTACCCTGGTGTCACACTGCCAAACCGATGTGGGGTTTCTGTGCCATTTTAGTGTTGTACACACTACAGTGTCCAAACAGAACATGTGTGAGACATAAAGGTTTGTGTCTTTGACTTAGACATTCACCATGATCCTAAAGACAGCGGATGACCAAAATAAGTCACAGGAGGATATGACACCTGAAACACATGAAGAGATGAAATATCACCATAAATAGTTTAGAAGATAAGCCACAACATTAGCACCACACCGTGTGGTTTCACAAAAACTGCCGTGAGCGTTCAGACAAGCTTGTGTACAAAGAAACCAGAGTGAAGGAGTGTTTTACTTTTTTCACGTCCCAAAATGCCCCTAATCTCCCTCTTCCACCTCTACAGGAAATATCTTTTGTCGCCTTCTCATAATGCTGCTCACAACATGAACACAGGCTGCAGCTGAATTAAATTAGACCCGAGAGTCGACTCTGCTCAGGTCCTTCTTCTACAGTGGAGTCAGTGCACAAGGTTACACTGCTATAAAGTCTGCACACACACACACACACACACACACACACACACACACACAAATACATGTAAGAGGAGCATATGGAAGCCAAGCTCACAGATTGAATCAGCACAGAAACGGTGATGGGTCGTACGGTGGGAGCAGTCAGGTGTGTGCAGGAGCTGAATCCTGATGAATTATAATCTGATCAAACTATTTCATTAAGCTCACTGGACCAAACTGGTAAAGCTGGTGGGTGTAGCCGCACTCAGCAGTGTGTCCAACACAACAACAGACTTTATGCTTTTGGTATCGGACTGAAGCAGAAAACCCACATCTTAAACTGACTTTGTTATGAGATGCTCCTCTGTGGTTCTGCAGCTCTTTCCATCATATGTGCAGATAAAAACGGATATTTTGTTGCTCTACTGCTGGTCAGTCCATCCAAACGGAATCGTCGCAACAAGCACTGAATTGAAAACCGTGGTGCTAAACTAGCAGGTGACTCTTACAGACAAAAATATGGCCTCTACACAAGAGGATGGTGCAGCACAGGAGAAGCAACACCTCAGGACCAGAATCAGCAATCACCTCCACCTGAAGGACAGACGGGACTTGTTTGAGCACAGTGATGCTGCCGGTGGACCAGGATGGCCGAGTGGTTAAGGCGTTGGACTTAAGATCCAATGGGTATTTGCCCACGTGGGTTCAAACCCCACTCCTGGTAGACTGGAATTCTACTATAGACACACCTGAGGGTGTGATATGATAGTGACACTACTGATAACAACGCAGTGCTTATTGAAAAACACAGGCACAAAAGTGAGAGTAACACTTATTATTTTAGTGAGAATCAGATGAAAGAAAAAATGAGCTGTGGAATTTGTTGAGAATAAAACAAACAGGTCTGTCAGTTGTTATTTCACACCTCAGGTCTGCACTGAACAATAATTCTCTATCCCATAATGAAAATACAGTGTGTGTGTGAACACTTCAAACCACCTCACTTCAAAAATAAATTAGTCTGTCAAAAGAAAAAAACGAAGAAAAGAAGGATTACAGTTCACAAATCTCGTATAAATTTGGGCGTCAACATAAGACAGCTGGCAAAAAAAAAATACAAAAACAATGTGACGGACACAACACATCTGAAGTGATGGTCCCTGTGTTTCTAATCACAAACCGCCAAAAACGACTGGTCCTAAAAGTCACGTTAATGCTATGTAGACGTAGTGTGGACAGGAAGCCCAGTGCACCAGGATGGCCGAGTGGTTAAGGCGTTGGACTTAAGATCCAATGGGTAAATTCCCACGTGGGTTCGAACCCCACTCCTGGTAGCTGCTCTGCAGAAAGGAACAATATTTATAACTGGGAGAGAAATAAAGTTTGACATTTCATGTCTTTATGTGGGGATTTAGTGCTGGGCTTAAAAACTAAAATATCACCTCAGAGATTTTAGTAAAGCGATGTTTTAAGTGATCAGTGCTATGTGGAGAAAGTCAAGTGATAGAGACAAGTTCTTCTTGTAATAAGTCAAAGAGGCCTACAAAGCACTGAAAGCATCAAACGGCCAAAACAGCAGCTACTATCATGATCCAGAACATTAGAAGATGAAGACTAAATATATATTTGATAGCAGAAAATGTGCTCTGTGGTACAGTGATGACTGTTTTTTTTGTGTGTTTGAATTCATTCTTGTTTCCACCCAGATAGATTTAGAGAGTGAAGTGATGATTCAATGTTAGAACACTGAGACTGGCTTTGGTGATTCTGACCTGTCGATGATGCCGCACATGTCAATCTGCAGCTGGCTGTAGTTACCCAGCAGTCTTTGCTGCACCGTGATCAGGTCCACTGCCTTCTCGTCCACACTGAGGAGACGCATGCAGCCCTGGAAAGAGTCAAACGGGTTTCTACATCCTGGATCGTTGTCTTCAGCAGGACAACCTGGGCGAGAAAGTACAGAAGGAAGAAAGTATTAGATGATTTCAAAGACTGTGTAGTGCTGTACAGCAGTGTAGGTTTATTAGAGGCTGCTTATTCAAATGCTTTGTAAATTAATTTACCAACACAAAGGACAATAAAACCTTATTGATGAGATGCAAAGCAGCATTCGGGACAATTAAACACAAACAACTCTGATGAATACAATGTTTAGTTCAGTCAGCTGTTTGGACTGGTTTGCTCTCAGCAGGTTTTATCATGCCAGTATTTATGGTTCAGTACAGGCCTGTGTGACCAAAATCTCATATCGAAGTAATATAAGTTTCATAACCCACTGTATAGGTTTCCTTCACGGATTTTGAACTTGCTTCTTTTGGTTCTAGTTTGAGTAGTACTTGTACACACATGCCATTAAACTTCCCTCTGACCTCCCTGAATTCAAATATCTCTCCTTCTAGCTGAGAAATGCCTCCAGATCACATCACTTGGAGGAATCTTCAATTCATTATGTCGATTACGTCGTCTCATTGCTAATACCATGGCGTTTGTAATGATAGTCAACCTGCCTCTCCAGAGCTCGACCAGGTGACATCATCTCAACTCCTAATGATGTAAAAACTCTTCTGGGCGATGTCACCTGGAGGAGCTCTTCAGCTAGCAGCAGGGAAATATTTTAATACAGGGAAGTAAGAAGCATTATGTACATTTACATCCTAAACTAAAGCTATAGAAAGCAAGTTGAAAATTGGTGAGAGGCCATTAAGTGTAAAACGTGACACTGCTGCAAGTGTATTCTGCTACACAGAGAGCTGAGCTGTGATTTGTGCTGGGTTGTGTATTTTCAAGTGGAATAATGAAAAAATAGGCCGAGCCTTGATCCAATAAATAGGGGTATTTCTTTTTCTTTGTAGTCTGTTTAATGCAACAGGGGAGATAGTGTGTATGCGTTTGTGTGTGTGTGTAGGATAATAAAAAGCCAGAGGCAGGAGAAGAACATGCCTGGACTGCAGAGTTACTGAGCAGAGGATGAAAAAGATGAGATTTAAGAAATTGAGAAAGTTAGTGAAGAGTTGGAGACGGAGGGAGAAAGGAGGAAAAGGGGGGAAGCGAGAAGAAAGAAGAAGCCGAGTTTCATTATAAAACAGCCACAAGCTAAATTTGGCTCAGTGCGCGCGAGCACACACACACACACACACACACTTGTGAAGGTGAGTATTGATGACAGCAACTGTGCTGCACAATATACAGTATACAACTTTGAAATATTAATACACGCCTTTCAGGGCAATGACTGAAATGACTGGAGCTCATATAAAATACATGTCCAATATATATGCATTATCAAACAGAAGTGGATACATTTTATTGTAAGTCTAGATTATTGCAGTATTTCCTGCATCAGTACTGTTATGTCATTATTCCCCCAAACACACGACCACAGTTTACTGAGTGGGAGCACGGTCAACAAAGGTTTTCACTAAACTTACTGATGGAAAATTCAGTTAAAATCAGGAAAATGTTGGTTGCTTTTGCATTTAACGTCTGAACTGTGACTGATATCAGGATCAATAGAAACGTTTACATAAAAAGCAAAGTTATTTAGGATCTGAATAGAATTTTATGTGGAATTAGTGAATCTTATAAAGGCCCAGTCCACAGATGTCAAAGATTTCTTCAGTTTGGTGGACTTTGTCTTCAGTACCTTCTAAAGTATTAAAGCATCTTTTAATTCTTACCCCCGAAGAAGAGCTGGCGTCCCGTCCTGATGGGAAATGAGGGACTGGCGTGTGCAACTCCCCCTTCTTCTTTATCCAAGGCGATGCTCAAACGTCCTCGTCTAGAGGTGAAATCCACCAAATGCCACTGGCCGTCATTTAGAGCAGAACCTGATCAACATGCAGTGACAACAATATAACTGATTAAAAAAATATGGAGATTCAAATAGTGGCTGCAGGACTGACCTCCTAAAGAGTCCATACTAAGATGGTATATGAAAAACCAAAAAGCCAATTAAAGAAAATCACTTTCAGATGAGTTGATAATGAAAAGTAGTAAGCTCATTAATTATCTTCGGAAACCGTGGTACAAAAAACAGAAGGGAAGGTATTAAAATGCACAACATAAATTAGAATTAAACTGACGAAGAACTACTTTTCTACATTTTTATGAAGTTCAAAGAAATGTTGGCTTTCGATAGCTTCACACCTTGTTCTTATTATTCATATAAAGTTCTTTGATTAAATAACACTGAGTTTTTCATGTGTACTTTTCACAAATTAGTGTTCATTATGCAGAAAAATGGATCACTTTAATAAAACATGTTGGAGAGAAAGTTAGTGGACCAATTTTCAACTTTCTATGGGTTTAGCTTAGGGTGGAAATGTACATTAATTCTTTTAAACTTCCCTATATTTAAACATTTCTCTGCTTGTAGCTGAAAAACTCATCACCCTAAGAATTTTTCATCATTAAAAATTCAGATGATGTCATCTGGGGCTGCTCTGGAAAAGCAGATTGACCGTTAGTGCAAACTCCATGTTGTTGAGCAACAAGATGGCCTAATCTGAACTGAAGGTTCCTCCAAGTGATGTCATCTGGAGACATTTTTCAGCTAGAAGTAGAGAGATACTTTAATATAGTGGTAATACATGTACTACCCAAACCAGAACAAAAAGAAGCAAGTTGAACATCAGTGAAGACGTCCTGTAACTTAGAACATTCCTTTTTAAAGCCATAAGGGCCAGACAGAGGAAGGAGGACCTATAAGAGTTGATGCTCTACTTCAATATAACAAATTTACAAGAAATTTGACACCCAAATGATGAAACGTAATCATGGGTCCAGTTGGTAATCCAGCCTCATCCAAATGTAGATTTTTGGTATGTCTCTACTTTTAATGTTTAAGGTGAAGAGGATGTGTTTTATACGCAGTAGGACCAACCTGCCCTGAGCTCCAGCAGCGCCCTGCCATCCTTATGAATCTGTAGCTGCAGTCTGGCCTCACTCAGGTGCAGCCAGACTGTCCCGGTCTGCTGAGGCAGGCCAAAGGTGAGGAGCAGCCCGGCCTTGTTCCACGTCCTGAACTGAAACCTGATGGAAAAGCCCCCTGAAGCGGACGTCATGGGCCCTGGCAGCTGGAGGAAGCTGTGGGGACCAGGGAACGTCACGGCGATGGAAACTGTCTCAGCACAAGAAAAGGTCAAGTTGCCCTGAGAGAGAAACATGTGGGGGAGTGGAAACAGAGGGTGGGACAGAAATATCATGGCGGGACCAGGCAAATAAATAAAAGATGAATATTATTCAGCTGCAGAGGGCGTGTCGACGTGCCAATGATTTAATCAGCAAATCTCCTTCCGAATAAAAACGTCAGTGTCACCTTGCTCATAGGTGTGGAGAAGTGGATAATCATGAGAACAGCACTTTGTGGACATTTCTGTCCTAGTCCATTGTTTTGAGGGGTGTTGCTGCAGCAGTAGGATATTACACCCCGAGTACTCTGTAGGGAATATGGGTTTGCTATCTATATAATGCTCCAGAAGCACAGGCGGCATCTAAAAGCCCTTTGTAGAGCTGTTCAAGTGATGAATGAAAGTGCACGGTGGAAAAGAAAAAGTGAGATATAAAACTCACACTCACACATCACTGAGGCTCTGCTACATTCTGTTACCGTGCCGTAAAGAATGGACAAAAGTGGACTATAACTTTTCCAACACTCCTCCAGCTCTTGTAAAACAGCCTCTGTGACATCTCCGGCCATGGACCCACGTGATCCTCTGAACCGGTTCAGGCCCAGTCGTCAGAAATGGTCCAAAGCTGCTGTGCACTGAGCTGGCTGCACTTCCAGACACTGTCAGCGCGTCTCAAGGTCCTAATGACAAAGACAAGGCAGCATCGGTGGACATCTAACTGCCGTCTGCGCTGCTCTGTGCTCTCATCGCTCACTCTCTTCATTAACTGCTCCTTAGCTTCATTAACCAGCTAGCGGCTTGTTAGCAGCAGCATCAGGCTTATTTCCCTGTGGTGCGCTGAAGGTGTCAACATGCGTGACCACACCTGCATGTCCACAGTGTCCATCTGTAGCTGTTTAGACATGTGAAGGATCAGTTTGCTTTGAAGCATCAGTGAAGGAATCTGTTAGGTTGCTTTTACTCCGCAGTTTACATACATGAATACATACATGAAAAAGAAAAAACCCTGCAGACTGTGTTTTACAGGAGATGGTGCAGCTGCAGCTACTCATGCTGTTTTCTGTCACAGCGATGAAGGTTTAGGGAGCTGAAAATCATAGTCGTGATCTGTCGTCGTCATACTGGAGAAGCAAAAAACAACCTTATATGTTAAGACTAAATGTACTTTCTGTGGGCAGGTCTTTGTCTTTGTATGTGTCATTTAGAAATAATTTGTAGTGAGTGAATGTCACATGTTTGTACGGCAGAACAATCCCTAAAATGTGGGATAAATTATATTGTCAACTCTATTTCATTAACAAACAGTTACTCATTTGCAAGTCTTTTGAATATTCTTTGTGAATTATACTCCTGCAGGGTTAATTCTGGCACCTGATGATTGAGATTTAGTTTTATAGTTTTAGAAAGATTTTAATTATTTGATCTTTGTTAGTTTTACCCAACAAACACAAAAAATTTCAATCTATTTTTTGTGATACTTTAGTCATATTTTCATCCTGTGTTTTTAATATTTATGTCTTTATATCTATACAATGTGAGAATGTTTATAAAATTCAGGCCACGTCAGATTTCTATGGTTATGAGGGTTGTTTTTGTCTCAAAGTGTGTTTGTGTCTGTGCTGTGCAGAGTGATTCAGAAGCTGCTTCACTTTAACACACAGCTTTCTAACTAAACGTTGTACTTCCTTACTGTCTGATGTCAGCATGCTGATGCATTTTCTCAGCATCAGCTGTTTGTACGTTACCTAATGCTCAGCAGTTGAATTTAGTTCATAAAATGTCAGAAATGTGTGCTGCAGGTTGGTGAAATAATATGTTTCGTCATAGTCGTAGCAGTGGTTTCCTGAATAATGTTATGTCTGTTTTATTTCAACAAAGTGCATTTTAGAGCATGTGCTTAATATTTCAACTTGAGTGAAGAATATAAAGTGGTACTTGTACTTGTAGTGGAGTAGATTTTTAGGGAAGTACTTGAGTTTGCATATATCTGGCACCTCTGGCTGTTAGCTTGTAGCATCATCACAGAAAACGGCTGCAGGAAAAATGCTGAAAAGACGTGTTTCTACAGAACATTTCGAATTAGCATGCAAACTATTACCGTAACTAGTTTAATATACTAACCACTGCAGTAACTTGGTGGTGGTGGTGTTTAGCTAACTGTATCACGTTTAGGTCGTTGCAGAGCAGGTTTTCCAGGCAGCCATGGAAGTTCCACCTGGAGATGGCTGGTTTCTCAGAATCAAGGCTCAGGACTGCTCCTACAGCTATCTGTGTGGGGAAACACACACACACACACACACACACACACACACACACACACACACACACACACACACACACACACACACACACACACAATGGCAAAAACTGCACTTTGCAGTGTATATTTATGTTGAAGCAGCTCTGTCACAGCAGTGTGTCTCAACCCACCTGCTCCACATCCCAGTGGTTGAACTCTGCAGGGATTTGAACCTTCTCCGTGCGTTCGTCCACAGTAAGGTTGAGGTGAGCGCCTCGCCTTTCCAGCACGACGTGGTGCCAGTGCTGATCATCCAACAGGCTGCCGAGGGAAGCAAGCTGCTGGGGTTCAGAGGACAACGTCCCACCTGGTACGGAGGGCAAGAAGATGACGGAAATTGAGAGTGGACAGTAGGAGAATCAGAAGATATTGAGGTGGTGAAGAAGGACGACAGAGTGAGTATTAGAAAGAAATACAGGAGGATAAGAACAAAGGAAAAACAAGAGGGAAAAAAGGAGCAAGATGAGACGAAAAGGAATAAAACAGGGAGGAGATGTGGGGAGAGAAAGTACAGACATCAGTTATGGAAGAACATGGAGGAGGGACGACAGAGCAAGAGAAGAAAAAGCACACAAACAAACACACTGTTATTGAAAACTCATCATAGTGAGAAATGGAAATTACAGATTCAGTATTTTGATCAACACATCATCACTGTTTAATCTGCAAAGATGCAACTTAACATAATTAAAAGAAACTGTTAAATGAGACAAAACCTCATCAGGAAGCCGGAAAGACCAGCTTCTCTTAGTAGACCTACCTACAGAATTTGATAATGTCAATTATAATATTTTGGTAAATACTTTTCAAACTGTATCTTTCTGCTGTAGCTGATGCTGCTTCAAGATTGGACCCACTGATTTTTACTTTGTAATTGAGTAAATATCATATTGTTTCTCCAGTTTAGCAATGTAATGTACTTTGTTATGCTGATGATAACATCTTTTATGTCTGCCCCACTGCAACCAGATTTAGCCTGTCTAATTTAAACCTTGTTCATTATAAATACTTTCTTTTGTTATATAGCTGATTGTTCATTAAACCTTACGCTCGAAAACAAAAAGTTTTAAATGTATTGCTCATTTTTCCGCATCCTGCAAAAGAAATGTTGGTAGTGTACTTGTCTTAAAAGTGCGGTTTTAAGATGAGGAATAAGCCAAGCAGCTGATACTTCACGCTTTATTTGAAACTTGTAATTAACCCAGATTAATTAGTCATTCACAGCTCAGTATGAAAAGGCAGCAACTCATGTCATTATCACAATACTTTCCTACTGATTAGTCCATTATGTAGCAAGAAAGAGGTTTTTGGCAGATAAAGTCATTTAATTGACCCATTGTGTCTCTAAATCATTTCAACAGCAAGATTAAATGTGTCACATTGTATTAATAGAAATACAATTGACAGCGAATTCCATCAGACATTTAAAGAATGTTTAGTTGAATACAAAACAGTCCTGATAACACTGCTGCTTTTTGAGTGGCTGTTGCAAAAAACACAACAAAGAAAGTCATGCATTAATACGACCAAAGTGATTTTCTTTACACTATTTGTTTGCTCTCAGACCTCACAGATTGCTTCCTGCTTTCTCTTTCTAGTCATTTGTGATTGTAAAAACATCATCCATCCAATAAAAAAAATCTATAATAAAGCGCTTTCCTTATCTTCCCAGCCTCCTAAAACAAAACAACTGTTCCATTGATCAATCAGAATGAAGTGATGTGATTTGTTTTTACGTGTCAGCGTACATCCTCCCATTTTTTATTGCACTGCACCGTCCACTCATCTAGGCTGCGGGAAAATAACCCATCGATATAAATACACTGCCAAGATGTTCTCTGGTTCATGATGATCTGCATCCTATCTGTTTCTCTTCTGGATGAAGCTGTCTTTGAATGTATTCCCTCATAAACAGGGATAAATGATGAAACAATCACTTGTCTATCATCTTTTGAACTGTCTCTGTCTCTCTCTCTGAATGTAGAACAGTGGCTCCCTGAAGGAAATCTGATAAATCTTTAATGGCTGACTGTTTTCAATTCTTTCTACAGTTCCTCCTCTCAGAACAAAGTTTCTCTCCCTGCACTTTGGGGGAATAGATCCACTTATATGGACCGACTGATGCTCATCTATCATTAATGACGCCTCAGTGTTTCCTCTGTTTAGAGATTAGGCTTCATCACATATTTGGCTTCAGTTCTTAGTGCCATTATGCATATATCCAGGAGTTTATACAGAGATGAGAGGGGACGACCTCACTGTGCTCCTCTCGGGGGGAATCGGACAAAAAGTGAAATATTTAGACACCGCATAACAAGCTGGTGTGTTGTGTGTTGTAGATCTCACTGGACTTGAATTCCCTCGACAGGAGGTCAAATTGTCAGAAAGTAGCAGAATATAACAAACTAACAAGTCAGATAACAAACAAAACACCGACAAAGACAGAAAGACGGAAGATGGAAAGACAAGGCAACAAAGGAACTTTGGTTAAGAATAGACAAAGGCTAAGCTTTTGTTTAAACTGTTACTTTGACATCTTCCTCCAACCTTAGCTATATTCAAAGTATAACTAGTTTGTAGACATAAAAAGATCCAACCAGTTTAAATTAAAACACACACTAAAAGGATAATAATAATAATAATAACAGGAAAAAACAGAGGATTGAAAATGAGTTTTGGGTTGAAAATAAAGTGTTACTTTTAGTCTCAAACAAGATCTGGTTCGGCTCTTTTTCACTGGCTGTTGCTGGTTTCTGCTCAATAATCTGTCGTTGCTCCTTCACACGAAGATTTCAACATCCATATGAGATCACGGACAGTCTCCTTGTCAGGAGGAGACCAAAAAACATTATTTACATCAAAACGCATTCGTAATACTAAGATGTAGTTGTCTTTGCAGTTATTTTCCATAGGAACATCATTTTAAGACAGGTTGTCTTAAAAGTGCTGTTTTAAGCCGATACTTCACGCTTTATTTGAGACGTGTAATACCCAGATGAATGAAGTCATTCACAGCTCAGTTTGGGAAGGCAGCAACTCATGTCATTATCACAATACTTCCGTACTTGTCCTACTTAAGTCCATTATGAGGCAAGAAGAAGGATTTTGTGAGTCAGGGCCTCCTTTCTGGGGCGGGGCCAAAAGGGTGGCCAGGGGTGTCACTCTGAGTCATTATAAATGTAAAAGATACAATTTTATTTATTTACGTAAATTTAAAGGTGGTTTTATATGTTTTGTCACATTAGAATTTTGGAGCAGTTGCAACCAGTCAGAGAAATGATGGATTTTACCCAGTTGTTTATTATGTGTTTGTGACTTTATGGAATTAAAAATGGTGTAAAAGTTACATATTTGGTATTTCTGATGATGAACACTTCATAAAAACACAATTAACTGATTAATATACAGTTTGTTCTTTTCCTGGAAGATATACCTGGGTGATCATGTCCGGAAGCCCTGAAACTGCAGGATTACTTGGGCCGGTAATCAGTTCTGACCAGCCCTGAATCAGGAACGTTGCAAATTGAACCCAAAATGAGCCCAAGGATCCTGCAGTGTAGCTGCTCATTATGCTAATAGGAAACATAATCTGGTTGCAGTAGAGCGCTGTGTGGATGATATGGTTTAGCTGGAAGTTAGCATCTGCCTGGTTCCCTCAACACAAAGCTGATGAGAATTTTCTATTGGTTTATGGCAGAAAATAAGCTCTGTGACAAATAAAGGTTTATGATACTTAGTTTAGTGGGATAATAATCACAGATAGAAACATTTTTTTCAGACCTTATTTCACTGATCTCACCAAACGTCCATTCAGTCCAGAGGCTGTAAGATTAGGGAACAGGAAGAGTCAAAACACTGAGCTAATTCTGTGTTCTAGGACTAATGGATGGACACTTTGGATAGAATGAAGGAAGCTGCCTGTGTGTGTTATTAACAATGACGACAAAAACGCTTAAAAACTGCTGATGGCTGCAGCATTTTTACTTCCATCACGGGGGATCTGCCTGAAGGTGCTTGTCTCAACACATTAGTCTGTGCTGAACTCTACATTATTGTCCTCATAACAGCATCAGCTCATTGTATCAGGCCTGCTCTTCCATTTAAGCTGCTTGAAATCTGATTATGGACAAAGACACCGAGAGTCTTTAATTATTTTATCCATTCTCTCGCATAAAGCACCAAGTCTGTCACTTGTCCAGCATGAAGCTGAAGCTCTTTTGTTTTTTCTTTTCTGTTTTGTCTTCATCTCCACTAAATGAAGCCGTTAGTGGGTAAAATCAAACGATACAAAGACATGAATCATTACGCATCTTAGTAAGAATGAGGAGCATTCAGAGATACTTAATAGGTTTATGTAAACCAGCACTAAAATGCATCTTATCTTTCTGTTTGTACCCATTCACTGTCACCATGAAGACAAAAAGTCCACAGTAAGTTGGGGTCTGCAGTAACAGTACAAAGCTGAAAAAGGTCCATAAGGAAAGTGAGACACTTAACATACAAACTTTGGATAAAATTGTTCCGGTAAAAACTGAAAAAGAAACACACAATTTTCTCTGAAATTGAAGTTGAAACTGACAAAAGTAACGTTACAACCTGTTGCCTGGTGCACAAGTCTCACTTGTTTGCACCGATTCCCTTTAAAAGTTGTCCAACAGAGCAGGACATTTTCCTTTGGTGTATTAAATATATCACATGCACTGAAAGAGTTTTATTTTTATTTCTTAATAATGCTTTGTCAGTTTCAAGTTGTTTAAAAGAAAAGTAGGTTTCTCTGGAAGGGTAGCAGCAGTTTTGTGCACGTCTGTATATGTACAGGACACGTTACAGTATTACAGGGTCAGACTTGCATGTGTGAGCATTAGCAGAGCAGGGTGGAACACAGCCAGTTAACTAAATGACTCAATCTGTGTGGGAGACACTGTGAGACGGGAAATTGAAGGACGCTGAAGTGAAAAAGCCTTATTGCTGCCTTAACATCATATGAAAGGAAAATAATTGCATTGACATATTGAAAAGAGCAAGATACATAAGAATGAAGAGAGAGGAGAGCAGCAGAAAGGTTGTGGGGGGTATCAAAAGGATTGGAGAGAGGAGTGCAGCTAAAAAAGCCACACGGTCTCTTTAGAGAGGACAAGTAAAGGCATCTGAGGGGACAAACCAAGACAAACAACAGTAATTACAAGAGAAACTGTGGAAAAACAGAAAAGGGGGGGAGACACAGACAAAGTGCTCCTCTCGCCTCTAACGGCTTTAATTTGCTGTCACTGAGCTGCAGCCTGTCCTCACAGTGTCCTCACAGTGACATGATACAGTCTTTATGCTGGACTTGTCCTTCTATAGGACGACACAAGCTCAGAATAAAGAGGAACAATCACAGGACGTAAACGTGTTTTAGAAAAGCGGTCGCAGTCTGTCCTCTTAGGGACGAGGTTTTTCAAAGCAATTCACTTTTTAGAGTGGAGATGTCTGGGTCCCTTTTAAAGACAACAAACAGGCTGTGTGCAGAGGTTTGAAGGGACATTCCGTGTTGTTATGCTGTCCCATTGTGGTCTTCTGTGAGAAGAGACAGATGAGAAAGAAGAAGCAGAAGGAAGCGGGTGGCAGATGGATGCAAGGTGGGATGAAGGATGCTGGGATGGAGAAACAGATGGAGAGGATGAGATGAAAAGAAAGAAAGGTGACAGAGGGAAAAGTTTGGGATGTGGGAAATGGAGTGTTTCACTGAACATTTCAGTAGCCAGATGGTATTTGGGATGAGAGGTGAGCCATATGGTGATGATTCAGCATGGCAGCCTAACAACCTCTGCTTTAACCCTGGTTACACACACACACACACACACACGGGTCCAGCCCTAACACATGCTACAGTGAACGGGGATCATTCATCATGGCTGTAACGGAGATGCAGTAGCATCGAGCAGTCAGACATGTAGCAGGGAGCGTGTCGGCACCTCAGCCAACCGAAGCCAATGGAAAGGTGTTTCCTCCACTTTACATGCAGCAGATCCTCTGTAGCATTGAGAACATGAAGAGATGATGAGTTTTCAGGGTAGAATTCAAATTTCAGCTGAAGTAGAACAAGGTAGTAAACGTGTGCTGGCTGATACAGACATGACACCTGTGACGTCCTTTGGTTTTGGTGCTGACATGAATAAAATAAGCTGTGTGAGCGGCTGAATACTCTGAAGAGGAATCGCGTCACCGTCAGGACAATGCTGTCTCATTCCGAAGCTGCCTTCTTTTCCCTGGAACCTTACCAGCCCAACAGACACTAGGATGAGTTGCTTGGCTGCATCAGAGCTTGTGGAATTCAATACAAATGTTTAAAAAATAAGGTTCAAAAGATTTTTCTAAAAACATACTAGATGGTCTGATTCCTTCAAAGAACTGAGACACAGTTACAGTTCCTTAAGCTGTGATTGACTGTGTGAGGTCCCTGTCTGTCCCACCCTGAGATTATCAGCTGTGAAGACTTACAATGCTAAGCTAATACTGCAGATGCTTGAGTCACCTACACGGATTTGTGGTTGGAGCAGCGTCGCAGTCCCACAGGTCTGTGATTAGTGGTTACAAAGGTCAGGAATTGGTTCGTAGACTGGGCCACGTAATTGGTGGCTTTCAAACAAATGTTGGCACCAGTGTATTTAGCACTAATGCTGCCTGTGGCGCTTGTCAAGTCTACAGTCTGCTGCAAAAAATAAACTAGCAAAGTTAGAGGCAGTGGGACATGACACAGCAAGGCAACGTTAAAGAACTAGAGGCGATGAAGACCAGTGCTGCAGCGGCTCACGTCGCTGTCTGCAGACATAAACTAGGCAGGTGTGGCAGTGAGGTGCGTTAGCTGGAGAGACTGGAGCAAACCTGCAGACTACGGTACAATTCTTATGACTGGAACTAGATTCATTTATCAGACAGTGTAATTTAACCCAAAGGAAGCTGACAAAAAGAAAAGAACAGTGAACAAATACTGTCAATGTCAAGTGGCAGGACGTGCATCTTGGTATGTAAATGTGTTGTATTACTCAGTGTGAAAGGATCTGGCACATCTCCATTGATAAGAACATGAATATTAAACACATTTAAATGACAAACAGTGTGACTGTGAATGCTTGTCTTTCCGTACGTGTGGTCCTGCAATGGACATTGTGTCCCCTCTCACGCAGTGACCGCTGGGATGAGGCTCCAGCCCCCCATGACCCTGTACAGGTTAAGAGTAAGAGTGTGCAGCCTTCAAAAAGGCAGCTGAAATATCCAGTTATTTAAAGAGCTGTTACATGTTAAACGTTTTATTAGGTCTCAGTGTGTCTGGCTGTACCTTGTCTGAGGAGCAGCTGTAGTTTTCCTCTCTCCAGCTCCAGACTGAGGCTGAGTCCTCTCTGTCCGCCTGCACTCAGCAGAGTCCCAGAATTCCTGAGGGTTTTAAACTTCAGAGAGACGACCTCTCTGGTCGTCCGCCTCAACCTGGAACTCAACCTGTACACCAGAGCGCTGTCATCGCCGTCGAAACTCACCACATCGGAGGCTAAAGAACCAAACAAGACAGTGAAATCTGTAAATGAACCTTAGTCAGCAGAATCATGACGATCCTCCCTGTTCAGGTTTCTTGCACATAGTGAAACTGAGCACCAAGTTTATTCTGTGACTGAGTTGCGTTTACTTTCATCTAACACTGTGAAAGTGTGATTCTCAAAGACAGCTGAGTTAAAAAGGTCCAAAGTGCTTAAAAAACATCCACAAAATCATGTGGTCAGAAATCCTGCATCGTACGCTCACACTGTGGTTTCTGTGTGTGTGTAGGCTGCAAATGCTGGATTGTTGTAAAAGCACAGAAGCAGCTGAGTTCAGCGTCAATTTCCTTTACAGCCTAACAACTAATATCTCTGACTGAACGTTTTTTAATGAACTCGGCACATCTTCATCTCCCTCTACACCGAGTCCTGCCCAGACACACACCCACTCACACTAATGCTCTTACCGCATTGTACACTGTTATTTTCTGCTGATTACAGACGAGGAGACTCGTCGTCTTTGTGTAAAGCTGTGATCATCTACAGGGTGGACTTCTGCTCCTTCTGTCTTTTTAAAATAAATTTTTCTTCTTTTGTACAGGAGAACAAAGGTCGACTTCCACGTGAAACTAACGTAGTATTTGGTTTAAGTGCTGTGAGAGACTGTAGAAAAAACTATTCCATATTTTCAGCCTGTCTTCTAATCCAGCTTCTTCCACAGTTTGTTTTCATTATCAATCATCTTTCACCTCGTGAGCTGATCTTTTAAATCTATTAAAAGTCCTGATAGGACTTTGCTTTGATGTTTTCTCCTTGACTTAGATTGTTGCTGCCTTGTACCTCACTTGTAAGTCGCTTTGGATAAAAGCGTCTGTTAAATGAATAAATGTAGATGTAAATGTTAATGTAAAAATGTAAATGACTAAATGTAAATGTGAGCTAATACAATGAATAAATGATGGGAGAACATGCTGGACTCCAGCAGAAGAAGCGAGACACCGTGTGACACTGTGCTCAGCACATTCAAGACTCCGTCTTACAGTTTGTTTAATACGTCACTGAATTAGTTCAGTTTTCTTAGAACCTTGCAGGTCCCTGGGGAGCATTGTGGTGACAGGTGGCTCTGCAGGGGTTGTGTAACGATGCACCTTTATTCATCCCACGGGGAAGGTGGCTCACGATGCCACTACTAAGAAGAATGATTGTTCTTACAAACATGACGCAGCATGATGTGAGATTACTTTGTCACTAATCAGATGAAATACAGCTGTGCAGTCTGAACTCAGCATCGGTGCCATACAACGATTGCACCTTTTGAATAAATCTTGTTGCACAACTATCAGCAAATAAGCGACATGTGAGATTATGTGTGTATTTGTTCAGCACAAAAGCAAAACCAAAATAATTCTTTTGATCTGCAAAGTATTATCTGTGGACAGAACCCCAGACACTCCACTCCATTGTATTTGCACATCAATATTTACTTTTTCACTAAGATATGTGTCAGTGTATGGAGTTGGTTTTGATATTCATGAGCAAACAAACAGCAGTGAGCACAGACACAGCAGGGAACACTTTGTCGTATTCACACAGAGATTTGTCCTCGGTTCAAACAGCTCTGGGGGCGGCGACGGTGGGGGGTGTGCGGTTTCACTTACTGCTGAGACAATGAGATGGCGTCCAGTTGAAGGGGCTTATTAGACGCCGAAAGACAGCACAGAGATTTCTACCGCTCACAGACAGGATTGTGCATGTTTGGAAACGTATCCTGGTGACAGCAGTTTCAATTCTGATCGCAGACATGAAAGAACACTATCACATGTGCGTTGGCCAGAAAATGTGTTGTTTTTGCTCCTTTATTCAATTTTGGAACATTCTTATTTAAGGTTTATTTTTTAACATTATGAAGGACTGTGCAGAGTGTAGCACAGCATAGCAGAGCAGGGAGAGGAGGGACTGGTGGAGCAGAGTGCACCTCTTCACTCTTAAACTAGCACTTGCTTCAGTTGCATTTTGTACTTTTAAGTTCATGGTTGATGTTGGAGAATGATTGTGGCTTTGTGTAAAGCGGCTGCTGCTCAGTTGTTCCACGAACCACAGGCTCAGTGGTTCAACTCCCAGTGCTCCAGGCTACACGTGGAAGTGACCACAGTCTTTAAGCTTCAGCTGTGCTGCCAGAGTCTTTAGAAAACGATCCAACACTTTAATAAAACTGTGGCCAGACAAACTGGACATTTGCAAGGTTTTAGCAGAAAATGTTGTGGATCAAGGTCCAAGTATTTGCAACTTGACATTGACAAGAAACTGTGGACGTGTCCTCATTACGTTAATAGAAAACGTAACCCAGTTGCAGTTTTGTAAATATGTTGTACAGAAATGTAATTTTTAGGATAAAGAAGTCACATTTAGCAAAGTTTCATTTTGGATAACGTTGTGCTTAATCCACAAATCTCACTGGAGTCAGAAGCAGTCAGAGCAGCAGCGACAGGTTTGACATCTGCTGTTCTTTGCTCAAACAGGAAAATATCTGCGGGTTTATTGTTGATATGTCAGAACTAATAAGAAAAACTGTTGTGTTACGGGTGTGAAAAGATGAGCTGCCATGTTTTACGGTTTGTGAAGATACGGTGTGATGGTTTACTTCACTGTGATGATACTGATGCTGAGACAGTCAATATATCATGAAATATAAAGGAAAACAGAGAAACACTGGGACTCAAAGCTTCAGAAAGGCTTCTGCTGTTGTCAGTACTCATGTGCACCGTGCACACTGCAAACTAAATGTACAGCACAGTAAATATTAAATGTTGACGTGTTAATTTTAGCTCTGATATCTGCTCAGTTACAGGGATTTTGAAGGTTCCTACATTTTTTCAAATCTTGACGCAATCTAAATGTACTTTTAGTGACACTTGTTTTTTCCAGCGGCTTGAAAGAGGATCAGACTTTCTATTAGACGGTTGCAGGGTTTGATCCTCTCTGACTATTAGTTCATTATTATCATGCATTAATATAAACACAGGGTTTTACGGTTGTGGCTGGTTGAGGTGGACTTTTGTTTCCAACTGCAACTACTAAAAAATATTTTACAATAGTTGCCTATTTGAGCAAAGCGCAGCCCTACTGATCCTGTCTTTCCTCTGTGATTCACACACTCACCTGTCACGGCAGGTGTGTGTCATGGGTGGATCTAGAGGAGGCCATTTGCTGCCGCCCCACTCCCAATGAGTCCCACCCAAATTGTTCAGCTCCTAATGCTGCAGGCGCAAAATAAAAGGACAAATATGTCCACAAGCTGTTCAAATTACTGAAACAAACACAGAGAGAGATTGTTAACTTCAATGAGATCCACCTGTAAAGGTTTGCGGATCTGACACAGTTTTCTGTAAAGCTTGATTTTTGGTCCAGCACTGAATCTACACAGGTCAATGTTCACATTTATACTGATGTGTCTGTGTTGCTCTGTAATTACACCACCAAAACATCTGTGGAGTTACTGTGCCACCACTGTTAAGAGATTTTCTTCTTTTACAAAGTGAGCACAACTGAGCAGAAAATGTTAGGTTGGAGCTAACGTATACCGAACAAAAGTTACTTTTATTGACATTAGTGTGCGGCAGGACAGGAACTGATGTGCCTCTCATTGTCTGAAGGAACAGACAACTCATTTTAAATGTGTATTTTGGTTTGGGACTAACGTTAAAAGTGGCAGAGATACATAAAGGGATGCTGGTGAGTGAATGTGGCAGCTACCTTCTGTGCTATTTAGCAATGTGGACAAGTCCATGTATATTTCTGGTATATCTAAGTAATCCCACATTGCTAGTGGGGGGGGGGTCTGGTGGCTCAGCTGTAGAGCATTGGGTTGGGATGCAGAAGACCGTGGACTCGAATCCCCCTGACAGGCCCCCACAGTTGAGATTCTTCACTTAGATAAACCAACGTCCACGGTATAATAACCATCAGCTCCTATACTGTGATACCAGTGTACTGCTGCAACCCGACTTACTGTAAGGACACCCGTAGGTCTCCAGTCGCAGGCCGATCCTGCCGTTGGGGTTCCAGTCCAGAGGAGTGAGGCGGAGTAGGCGAGCGATCACTGGCTGCTGCAGCTTGTATTGAACCACACTGTCTGCATTACTGTTCCCTGGAAAAGCCTGCACACACACACACACACACACACACACACACACACAAAGGAAAAGGTGAAACCTCACAAACATACATGACTACACATGACATAAAACACATCTTTATAAAGGGAAACTTTGGTCTTTCTCTAAATTAGCTTAGGTGGCTGCTGCATCCAACAGCAGATACGAACACTTCTTTATGATGGGGCTGAATCAGATGGGCCTCTCACAGCTTCTGCTCAGTCTTTAGACTCAAATGTTTCTGCAGAATTGGGAGGCTGATTTGGAACAGTGAGGAGATCATCTGTTTCTTTGTGACTCTGGGCTCAATGCCCGGTGGACGGCTCTCTTCATCTCTGTCCAAGTCTCCCATCTGGCCATCAATCCTAATTACATCCCTCCCTTGAAGTTGACGTGCAGGTTAACTGGCTCACCCACCGCTGAATGAAAACTTAAACACGTCATTAACTTAGTAATGCCTGTGTAGTCATAAGAGAGTGCACTTGGATCTGCTGGTGTGATGAAGAGCGACATTGTGTTTGGCTGAAACGAAAAGAGAAAAACTGATGAATGATGACTTTTTAATGTGTGTCTTTGTGATTTCGTCGGCTCTAACTCAGCAGATGTTTCAGTGGTTGTCTGTCGGCTTTTATCTCTTTTTAAAGCCTCACTGGAAGCCAATCAGACAAACCTCCATCACAATTGAAGACACTCGTCAAAGCACAACTCTTTTTAAAATGTGCTTCACTGTAAGAAAGGACAAATAAAATACATCAAACCCAAGAAAGAAAAAACGCAGGAAAGACATAGGAACAAATCAAAGAAAAAGACACTATAATAGTTGTGAGAATGAAAAGGGTTTGATTAAAAAAAAACACGTAATTGATCTAACCTTCCGCAGAAGATGGAAAAATTTGGATTCTTGCTCTTGGGCTCCCTTGTTCTAAGCCTAATGGGCCTGTTAGGGCCTGCAGCAAAACTCTCAGTCAAGCAGAAAACATCAAGACAAAGTGCTACAAGAAGAAGCGTTTATGTTTCGTGAAAAAACAGATAGATTTCAGTATGTAAGAAGAAGTGGAAGTGTTTTGAATATTAGGAGTGAGGGTGCTGAGTGTGCAGAATTCAGAAGCTCATTCCCCTGTTGTTGGATCACTGAGCTGAAGAGCTTTGTCTGGGATGTTTGGTGTAGTGACGTCATTCATTAGCAGAGTCCAGTGGGTGGGAGGAATTGTAGACCTGAATGAGAGAGTTCAGGTGGGCAGATGCCATCTTAGTTGACCTCTCTGTAGGTGGGAGTCAGTGCAGAGAACTGAACACTAGTGTGATGTGTGTCCTGAAAATGAGATGTGCTGCTGCATTTTTGATCATCTGGAAGGTTTCACTGTGTTCCTGGCAGCCCGGTCAGCAGGACGAGATACGAACAGCGCCTGCACCAATTACTGACTCTGCTTATCAGTCCAATTCCTTCCTGTGTGAAATAATAGGCCTACACAACTTTTCAGCTGCTATAAAGTTCACGTGGCCTCTGACTTCATATGTCAGAGGGCACAAAGGCTGCTGGACTCAGTGCTAACGCCAATAAAAAATCCACTAGTTGCAGACAACGAAACGGCTATTGAGACAGTTCACGCTGCTTCATTGTCTGTGCAAAAATAGACTCCAATGCTTTTAAAAGCTCTAAACAGTCAGTCAGTCTGCAGGTGTGTTGCTCAGATGACGAGAAAAGAAATGCTGTCTCTTTTTTTATTATTTGACTCTCCAATGGCTGCCATCATTATATTTTTCTGGTCTAAAGACAAGCTGACTGACTGGCATCACTTGCAGCAAAGTGAAGAGTGAGACAGAAAGGACAGAGATGCAGTCGAGAGCATCTGAGGGAGGACCACATGAAGGGGGATGAGCACTGGGAGAGGAAAGAGGGGAAGAGAGAGATAAGAGAAAATAGAGAGAGGGAGAATATTTGAAAACAGTCAAGACAGACAAGACAAAAAAAAAAAAAAGAGCACCACTTGTTCTCATCGTCAGCCGAGGACACAAACCACAAAAACAGGAGAGAGACAATTTAACAAGATGGATGCTACATTTCCAAGCAGCCACAGGCTTCTGAGGAAACGAGAGAAACCAAGAGGACGAACTAAGAGAGAAGGAAGAAAAGAAAAAACAGCATTTTGCATCCTGTGGTCTTTAGCCGACTAAGCTATGTTATGATGTAAGCTGAAAGAGGATGTGGTGGATCCACCAGCTTCCTCCTCTATTGCCTCTCTGAAGCTGAACATGCACAAGTTCAGAAACACAAGATGTTTCTTTAAGCTGCGAGAAGAAACAGTCACAAGCTCCTCTGTACAGCTCTGTCACCACAGACCAGGGGAAACTAACATGTTGCACGAAGTGTCTGACTGTTCTCTGAGTCCCACGCTGGACCCAGTCCCAGCTGTCACTGGGTGTGAGGCTGGGTCCACCCTGGACAGGGCTCCAACACAAAGAGACAACCATTCACAAGACAGTGCAGATAGTATTGCTGAGAGAACCGGCACCGGATCAACACTTGTTGTCTTGTTTAAAGTGTTTGACACTGTCCAGCAAACAGACTCATGCTGCTCATGTTTTCAAACTTAGTTTATTCGGGAAAGTTTGATCAGGCGCTTGCAGAGCGGAGGAACTTTTTGTAGATCTTGGAACTATTATTAGTTCTCCTTGTTTTCAATGGACCACAGGGACGTTAAATGATGAAAGTAATTTGTTTTTAGCTCTTGGTCTCTCAACTGAGCCGATCATCAAAGCAAAGAGTTGGAGTCAATGTCCTGTTATTATGACATTTCACTGAGAATGTGACAATATACCAGTTTTCGTGCAAATTACTCAATGCTAAAGCAAACAGAAACATAACCAGGATGGCCGAGTGGTTAAGGCGTTGGACTTAAGATCCAATGGGTGAATGCCCTCGTGGGTTCGAACCCCACTCCTGGTAATTATTAAGGTCACAGGTTGACTGTTGTTTAGCTTCTAGCAGTGACGGTAAAACACTGTGCAAAGACAGTGCAGGTAGTATTGCTGAGAGAAACAGCACGGTGCCACTCAGCAGCCTCCAGTACCAGTTTTAATGTTTGCACAGTCAGCAGAACATTACATCACTTCATGAGAAGAGATCATACATGAGCAAAGAAGAAAGCTGCACCACAGCTAGAGGCCTTTAACATGATACTGATGCAGTCTGGACTCACCCCTATACTGTCCTCGCGTCTGTACTGTTTCCAGTTGTGTCCCGTGTCGCTGAACATCAGCAGGTAGGACGTCAGCCAATCAGAGCTGCCGTAGCGGCCTTGGGTAGCGACGGCAGTAATGGTGGTCCGCTCACCCAGGTCCACCTCCAACCATTGATACCTGTCCGAGGTGAGAGGGGACCAACCTCCAGCCCCTGCAGAGACCGGAGGAGAAAACGCGTTAGTTTTCTTTCTGTGTGATGATGATGATGATGATGAAGTTTCACCTTGAGATGAAGTCTAACTCTACAACTGGAGGCAGATCGAACATCTTCTCACCCAAGTTTAAGTTAAATGGGGAAGAAAAAAAATTGGCAACATTCCTGAAGAATTTAAGCCACATGTTTCCTATTTTCATAAAGAACACACTTTATGTAATATGGACATTTTTTACGTGAATTGAAAAAATGCAATAAAAAAAAAAAAACTGCTTACAAACCAAGACAACATAGTCCACCTGTTCATGCACTGTCAACAAACCAACTAATGGACATTTCTGGCTTTATAGTCACCAAAATATTCACTAAAATTCCAAAAGAGGTCCGAATATGACAATGTCTGACATCCTGATTTGACAGTGGATTCAAAAATATCACATACGTAAATATCTGAAGTGACAAATGAAAGAAATACTGAAAACAAGTCATCACAGAATCATGTCAACTTCAAAAGGCAAATATCGTACTTTTACTCTTACTTTCAAAAAACTAAAGAGCAGAACCTGCAATTACTTTTGAAAAGATCAAAAGTAATCAAACATAAAAATATTACTTTTGAATTTTGATTCAACGAAATATTTAAATAACACAACAAAGATCAAACCAAACAGCAGAGGAACTACGTTTTCCTTTTTCCTTCTCTTTAAATAGATCAAATGACTAATAACAAGACCAGAGACAATTCGAAATATCACTTTAATGCAATTATTCAGAGTTTTGTCTAACAAATCTGTCCGGGCCATTTGGAAAAATAATATTTACAAATGCTCCAAAAATCTAACAGTGTTGATCAAATGGCACAATAAAACACTTCCCACACTGAAGCAGTGGGCAGTTTGTGTGTGTGTGAAAATGCTTTGTCGGGCCAAAACAACGGCGCAGAGCTCAAACACCAGATGGATGGATTCTGAAGGAGGAAGCTGCTGACCACCGTCCCACTGAGCACACACACAAACACACTGAGCCTGTGCCAGGAGGCGTCACATGAACAAACTAAAAGCAGCTTAAATGCCACTTGACTTTCAGAAAGAGATGCACTTTTCTTTTTTCCCCAGCAGCCGCAGTCCGTCAGGTTTTGCATGTAAAAGCTGCAAAGTGTTAGTAAGAAATAATGAAGACGCTGAAGCCAAATTACAACAACTACAAGTCTTTTTATATTTAAAGACAAAAAGTCAGTTTTTCATGTTCTTAACACGGATCAGACAGAGTTCCACAACCATAACCTGTGATCTCGGACGAGTTTGATCTGGTAACGCCAGCAACCAGGATGTCAACATAACACTGTCTTACTATAAAGGTCTCAGGACGCATCCTACACACGAGCAAAACCAACACCAGACGACCACAAACAGACGCAAGAATGTGACAATTTATATATCAACACACAGTGTACTAATAACCAGGATGGCCGACTGGTTAAGTTACTGGACTTCAGATCTAATGTGTGTACGCACTCGTGGGTTTGAACCCCACTCCTGGTACTGTTGGCTCACTGAACAATCATTCCATTTTGTCTCTGTTGACACACAGTTTTCTAAAACTTACCTGAATGGATTCCTGGTACCACTTTGTGAGACCTGTGTGTCCAAAGACCTGAATTACATGTTGAACCAGAGCTGAGGGTTGTGGAAGTTCAGAAGGGCAACAGTTGAAAGAGCTTTTATTAACATTCCAAACGGCCTCAGGCTGAGGAGAAAGGCTCAGCGGTGACAATGAATCAGTGTCGGTCCAGTGGCTGCTGCAGCCTGATCTTAAAAGAGCTAAAGGCCAAAGCTAATAAACACTTACGGAACGTTCTCGCTGACAGCAGAGCAGCTTTACTCATGAGGAAAGCGATTAGAGGATTCACTGTGTCCGTCCTCATACTGGAACGAATATTTGAGGTGACCCGATGGCTTTTTGTCACAGCTGTCACTTTAAATCAAAGACATGTCCCACGTTTTCTCTCGTGGAGCTGCTGGATCTAAAGAGCCACTGAGAAAAGTCGAGGTTGCTGAAGGTTGGAGAGGGACATCTGTGCTCTGAGCCAAACGCTCGCTGTTGTCTAATGAATCAGGACACAGTGGAAATGTGGACAAGCCGGATCAACAGTGACACGTGTTGTCTTATGTAAAGTGTTTGACACCGTCCAGCAAACACACATTAAGTTGCTCATAGTTCTTGGATCTATTGTTGGTTTTTCTTGCTTTCAGTGGAGCACAGGGACTTTTTTTAGCATGTAGGAATGTGTCCTGTTATTGTGACAGTTTATTCATCATTTTCAGACACCAGAGGACACCACTTTTTGTCTAAATTAGATCTCAACAGTCAGTATTACTGCAACAAAACACATAACCAGGATGGCCGAGTGGTTAAGGCGTTGGACTTAAGATCCAATGGGTGAATGCCCTCGTGGGTTCGAACCCCACTCCTGGTATTTATGAAGGCCACAGCTTGACAGCAGAGGGTTTCATCATCAGGCTTTGGTAACTCTGCAGTACATAATGTTTTCCTTAGTAAGAAACACTGGTCTCTGCACAGATCATATGTTCATATGTGCCTTCAAAGGAGCGTTTTTCCACCTTAAGTCAGTCTCTGGGATTTAAACGCTATATAAATAGTCGTCCCATTAACTCCGTGCACTAACTTGCGATGATACCACTTAAAATGATTCAGGTGCAAAGTACTTTTTATTATTTCATGATGAAGGACAAAAAACAGACAAAGCACATGTCAAGGCTGAGAAGACGGAAACAACATGGTTTCTACATTTTGCTGTGCGAGCTGCAAAATGTATTTTACAGTTATTCTCAAATGAGGCTGCTGTGAGCTAAGTATAAAACATCTGGAACAGACTGAAAATGGGCCTAATTATCCTTAGTGTGGGGCCAGTGTTAGGTAGATGAGTCAAGTGTGAATCTCTTCTGCCAGAACTCTGATTACAGCTTTAAAAATGCAAACCTCCCCAAAGTGTGGACGAAATCACTGAATATTTGCATTATAGTGGAATTAAATATGCATTATGCAAGTGCGTATCTAGATAATGACTTTAATGATGACTTTTATAAATGTGAAATACTAGGAGACACGGCCTGGATGACCTGGGCGCTTCGGACTCACTTCATCAATCTGTGCTGATATTCCATCAGACAGAAGGTAGGACGGGTAGACAGAGAGACAAAGAGCAGAAATAAAGACAATTAGAGAGGCAGACAGGGAGGAGGACAGAGAGACAGGCAGCGTGAAGCGACAGAAAGGCAGCTGGAAGGACTTGTAACACACAGCCTGTTCTAAGTGCCAGATCCAGAATGAGCCCTGGTCATTTGCATGAGAATACGAACTCTGCAGGGTAATTTCAGCAGCCTGATAACATGTCAGTCGAACACGGAGTCCAACAGGAAGCTAATTGGCTCAGTGCAGCTCCGACAGCAGCAGCAGGCTGGAGAACACTGCAGGAGAAACAGGAAGATTTCCATTTTGTAAATGTCAGCACAGGCCGATTCAAAACAGTCAAAACACTTTATATGAGGATGATTTGATAAGATTTTTCTTATCTAAGATTGGAGATTTTCATCCCAATATTCCAAATGTTTTCTGACAACATTTAAATAACTTCAAGAATGAGACTTGATTTTTTTAAGAATATATCATAGAGCTGTGGGAACAAAGGCTGTTCTGCTATCCAGGGAATCTTGGTTTACAAAGACAAAGACAGTCCACAGGGAAACGTGTAACAGCAGAACTGCACATAAGAATGATCAAAGTTTATTAAAGTTTACATGTGATTCTACATTCAGACATCATTCATTGGAAAAACAATGACTGTGGCTTGATAATTATTACAGCATAACTGCAGAGGTGTCACTGACCCACGTCAGCTCCACTTAGAGCAGGAAACACAATGTTTAAACACAGAGGGCTCGAATCTAATGAGTGAGGCCGTATCACCTCTTAACTTGGCTCCTGTAGTTAAAGCAGCAACAAAAAAAGGCTGGAAAAGGCTTAAAATGGAGTCAGTGACACACAGGAACCAGTCTAATGTACAGTATGTGTGTAGGATCAGAAACCACCGGCCTCGTGGTTCACGGACGACTGCAGTATCTTTATCAACATTTGTGTCCTGCTGCCTTCAGATGGTTGCAGGGCTTTGAAGGACAGGTTGAATATTTTCCCAATGTGTCTTAAACCACAGTCAGAAGAGCTGAAACTGGTCTGTCATGCTGTTCACATTGGCCACGGACAAACTGCTTCCTAAAGCCTTTTTAATACAAGTTATGAGCCTAAAATCCACAGTCGTTGTTCTGTGCAAAACTGTGTGTGCAGCCCCAAAAATAAAGTTTGCAGACGGCTATTAGTATTTGGCAAGAGACAGACGTGACTAAATTCTAACCAACGAAAATGAAAGTGTCTGCAAACAGAGGGAAAATGATTACACTACAACAGAAGAGAGACTGTATGGAAAGACATGATGGACAGGGACAATTCAGATGACGGCAGAGTGGAGCTGGAGAAAGCAGCTAAAATCCTGCATCAGACAAGAATGAGGCAACACTCCTCTACTAAAACTCCAGCAACTGGTCTCCTCACTTCCCACATGTTGACAGACAGTTCGGGTTGATGATGGATTGAAGATGTTCACATCTTCCTGACTTTTTTTGGAATTGGGGCTGTATTTGCTAAAAGACCATCCATCACCGATCAATAGACTATCCGGCCTTTTTATCCACTTATGGTGTCAGACTCAAAGACCTCCTTTGTGATCACTTTGATCAGGGTAAAGTCTGACGTGTCTACAGAGAAAATCGGTTAAAAGAGGCTGCTGTTTCCCTTTGGCTGCTGTTTCCCTCTGGCAGAGCTGCATTTAAAAGAAAACATCTTCTTATTTTCCGTTTTCACTGAGCACTGAAATGCAGACGATGGAAAGTGGTGCTACTTTCATCCAGACTGAACGACTTTCCAGTGGGTTTCCGTTCAGGTTTGGGGAAACTTGACCAGAGCCTAATGACTGAACCTCGTCTTGAGTGTGACCATTTTTAGACTTCCCACACGGGATAAATCCTAACACCTCATCCAGCTGTTTTTCCAACACTCAGTGGCCTTTGATTATCCATTAAATCTATGTGAATCCTCCAAAATGTTATTTTGTCAATTTCTGCAAAAATAATGACATCATCCTTGTTTTTAGAGTCAATTAGCAAACCTTAGCTCGCTAAAACGTCATGGAACCATCACAGCTGCTGCACATGTGAATGTGTGCATCGTCCTTCTCCACATGCTGACACTCACAGCACCAAATCCAATGGTTGAAAGGAGCCAAAAATACAAGTCTGTTGTGAAGCTGCAGTGCAGCTGCTGGTCCCGTCTTTGTTCATGTGGTGGGTAAATAAATAGAGAGGGAGGCTGCTCCTGCAGCAGCTGTAGCGTGACTGTAATGTGCTGACAAAGCACAAACCCAACTGAATTATCATGCAAATATACTGTATGTTACTGAACCTGCACCAGGTATTTTCTGATTGAGTCATTTATTTTTATATATTTTATCTTTAATTTTTCGATGCACCAGGTTTCAGTTGCAGAGCGGTTACTCCTTCAGTTCTCCCACAGACTAATATGACATTCTTGAAAGACAATGTAATCTGACCTAATCCGTGTTTACCTCCAGTACAGTGTCGTAGGATCGAGTCCAAAATCCTAAAAATCAACAGCTTTTGTTTTAAATGGGCTTTTGGTCAAATACCTGGAATAAGTTAAAGATTTTCACATTTTATTCTACAACAAAAACTTCATTCATTCTAACCCCACTCATGTTTTTTCAGCTTTTCGTGTCCTAAAACAGGCCACTTGTTGCTAACAACAGACACTACAGAGGTTGTCTGGGTTATTAAACGACCCAGACAGGTCAAAGAAGAAAGAAGTGAACACACTAAAGTGGCCTGGCAGAGCATCAGGCTTGGATGCAGAAGTCTGCAGGAGCAATTCACAGTCTAGAAACCAGTTTGAGTGACTGCCCTCTGCTGCCCCCAGGGACGGGTTAAATACACAGAAACGATTTCATTGTAACGTGCTTGTGTGCTCAATGATGACTAATGAAGATTCTTACTCTAAATTAAATTACAAATTGGTGACGCGTTGAGGGCATATGACTGCGGTTTAGTTTGCTTAAATCCTAACAACAGCTTTTGATTTCTGGCAATTGAATTTAGGTTTCAAATTTCATCAGAATCCAATAGAAATATCCCCTTGATGTTTTGTCAGAGGAACCAGGTGCTGATTCCAGACTGGCCTGGGACAAAACCATAGCGGGGTACAGTCGTCTTTCTCAGGAAAGCGGATCTTTTTAAGCGTCGTGTAAACGGGGAAGCCGGTTTCTAATCTGGTTTCTCTAACAGAGCATGTGTGTAACCAAAGGATGAAGACAGGAACGTGCAGCTGAGTGAAAGCATGACTGAAAGTGGAGATCGTAATTAGGCCGTAAGGCTCGACGGGAAACTTAACTGACACAAAGTGGCTTGTAAATGTCTAAATAAGGATTTTTTAAATTTGCTCGCACATGCTCTCGCACAGAGGTTTCAATGAAAGAGTCATCAAATAAAAACCCAAAGAAATTCAGTTGTTTCTCCTTCAGCTGTTTTACCATCATTTGATAATGTTCCTTATACAAAGTGACTGAAAATCCTCCATCGCTTTGACATGTTTGGTTGGACTTGGCCCCGCAGTTGATGAGAGACCAAGAGATGAAGCGGCATTGACAGCAGAGGGGGTGGGGTAGGGTGGGGTGGGGGCTTTAGACCATCAAACAAACTGAGCAGAGATCTGCTGCGCTCTGCAGGCTCAGCTTTCTTTAGTTTCCCCAGGTGGTGAAAAATGTTCAGATCCAGATTAAACTTCTCTCACCCTCCCAGCTGATCGTCGGCTTTGATGTCCGGATAAAGTGCTCGCGTCCGTTCCCTGCAGGAAGCTCCACAACAAGCCACGATCTTCATTTTATTACAGCCTCACATCAGCATCCAGCTCCCTGCTGGGTTTTAACTCTGGACAAACAAACTCATCATTTATCCATCAAAAACAAACAGCCCCTATAGAGAATAAAGGCAGGACAAAGCAACTCATCCTACTTCTCACTTTCAGTTGGTTTTGTCTCAGAGGTTATTCTGATGCTCTGTCTTCTGATAAACTAGTCACTGCTGAGTTAAGTCTCTGTGAATCCACCTAAAACTTCCCTGTTTGTTCGGTTTCTTGTTTGCAGCTTAAACAAAGTCTTTCCTGCACTGAGCTCCACGGCTGCAGGCTCCTAAAGTCTGATTGTGTATCCTGTGTTTCCAGCTTAGCTAACACACCCTTCCTCACCTTCTCTCCGGTTGAGTCTGGCGAAGCCCGGTGCGTGGCTGCTGGACAGCTGGGACGAGCTCCGGAAGGAGGACGGAGGCAGAGTGGACACCAGCGCGCTGTCACACATGTCTGCAAAGCAGTAACAAAGCAGAAAAACAGACACGTTTACATACGTCATGTGACTCAAACACGTTAACATATTTTACTGTGTTAATAAGAAGTAATTATATTGTTTAGTATTTTCCACAGCTATAATCTTGGAGCAGACTTTACCAGCACTGTTTAGGTTGATCTTGCCCTTCACAGATAATCCAGCATTATACCAGCATTTAAAAAAGACGGAATTCATTAAAAAAATATTGTTAGAAGATCTAACAGAGTTCAGCCTGGGCATCAAGCAAAGAAGAGACATGATTAATCAGGCAGACTGTCGAGTTTACTCGTCAGGGTTCAGAGTAAAGTTTGAGGTTTAACCTGTTTGTCGGAAAGAAGGAGGCTGATCCAATGAAAGAAGCTCTTCAGTTGCAGTTCGGGTTTCTTGGACCAGCTGTTCTAGAGCTTGAGCCTCAGTTTGGACTGGACATGGGATCCTACAGCTGGTTCCACTGTGGGTCCAGTTCAAGGTCGAAGGAAGTCAGATTTGACTCTAGTTTGATCATTTATTTTATAAATTCAATTAAATGCTTTATGAACCGTCCTCTTAACCAGGAACAAACTGCCAGAATATCTCAGCCGCTGTGCAACCACACTTGTCTCTTGTCAGTCCCACAATTTTATGCTGGTGAAATCTTAAATTAACGGACTATGAAGTTTGTTCCTGCTGCATTTGTAATGGAAGTAAACTGCATGGTTCATGCCAAATAGTATCCTGATGTAGGAGACACATGCACTGTAATTCATGAGAATTTTAACAAGCTGAGCAGCACAGCTGTTTGCGTGTTCTCCCTGTGTCCTCGCTCACAGTCCAAACGCATGTTAGGTCAATTGAGGACTGTAGTTGTGAAATTGAATGGTTGTCTGTCTGTGTTGGCCCTGACAAAGACTGGAGACCTGTCCAGGGTGGAGTCCACCTCTCTCGCTATGACAGCTGTGGTGGGCTCCAGCCCCTGCAGCCCTTAACAAGTGGATGGTGGATGGGTAACAAGGTCTTGTAGCTCATGTGTAGACAACAAATAACCAACAGCAGGACAAACCAGTTCTCTTCTTAATGGAGTTAAAATAAACCCTGTAAAATATCCCAATCTGCTAGTTCTGTTGTTTTAACTGCGCAAACGTCAAAAATGCCAGTCAACAAGTTCAGATGTTTTTGGATGCATGAACTTAAATAATAACAATAACAATTGATCTGCTGATAATCAAAATACAACTAATACATTATAATAAATACAAAAACCTTCATCATGAGTTGGATTAAAGAAGAGTTTTAAGAAGCTGCATTTCAGCCATTTCTGCTGTTGTGGACTTCTCACAATGTTCCCACAAATCTTTTTATGCAGACACAACTTCAAAACGTCGTATATTGAGGCAACATGTAGGTATTTGCTCACTTATGCTGAATGATACAACACTTAGAGCAGATTTGTACCAGTGAGAAGCTAAAGAGAAGTGAAGTGTCACCACCGAGTTGCAGGTTTAAAGTCAGATCAGGAAAAACAGACGTTCCACTCCCGACTCTTAGTTGGTGGGAAACAGCTCACAACAGTAGATTGGTAGAGAAACGTCTGCTTTCTTAGCAGGAGTTTCCACATTTCTTTGGTTCAGTATCATAAAAGTAGCTGGAAAGAAGCGTCCCAACTATTGTGAAGAGTGAAAAACACAGTTGAGTGGTTCAGACAGTTAATCTCACGCTGAGGAAATCATAATATCAGAGCAGCAGGACATGGATTATTCCACATCTCTCAGCCCGAGTGCAAAACTGTTTGTTGTTGAAAGCAGCAGGTCGGGAGCTCACAGATGCTGTGAGGTGGAAGCTCAGTATGTAGAAATTAGCCACACTTTTCAGGACCAAAGCTTTAGACTTCATTCACGTTCCTTGGTGAGAGCAAAGGATGCTGTCCTCTCATCCCCGAGAAGGACATTTATGACAAAAATCGGTTTGTGAGTGTGTGAGTTGAGCAGATCGCTGAGAAGCAGCTTTAATGATCCTCAGCAGAAACAGCTCTTTTAGCTGTAATGGCTCCACATTAGAGAAATGAACACACTAATAATGTCCAGTCGCTTGAATGAATGTTGCTATTCTGCCTCAACGGATAAACGAGGGTGTTGTCGAGACGGACGGCATCCTCATTACAGGCTGGACACAGAAGAATCAGTGCTGACATGTTTCAAACACTTTAACTGTTCGTGGACAATTGGCAGCAATAAAAGCATCATATCATACACAGACTGCAACGATTAACAGGAAGATTCTCCACTGATACTCGTAAAGGAAAAACATAAGTCACAGCAGTAACTGCTACTCACATTTACAGAGAAAATAAATTGTAAAAGGTGGAAATGAATGAATTTGTTTTATGGTCTTCATGGTGTAATTGTACCTCACAGTGGAAGAAACACACACACACACACACACACACAGATCCATGAACATCAGCTCAGTAAATATTCCTAGATTTCCTCCGAGCTCCAAACTGTAAACTAAACCTACACTGCCTACATCATATAGACGCTGTTCCCCACCACCCAACAACAATTCACGCTGCAGCCCGATCGCAGCCCACAGACCACGTCGTTACACAGACTTCAGCTTTCACTCCTCTGTCAGCATCACTGTGCGTCATCTGCTTCTCACTGCAGCTTCATCATCTCTGTAAAGAGGAACAACTCTTCACTTATTGTGTCACATTTTAACCTTTAACGCGTCAATTAGGCCGATTCCACCAGTAATAAAAATGCGTCATTTAACTAATTGACCATTAATATCCTTTCACTAGCTGAGCTGTGCTAACTTGCTATAATTATACTGCTGAAAGTCTCATTTGTTTAAAGTCTGTTGACTAATGATGTGTTAATGTTAATGAGTGAATGAGTGTGTAGGTGTAGGAAAACTACCCAAGACTTATTCCCTAGAACTGCTTGTTTAGAAAGTGCTGATGACTAATTAGCATGATAACAGAGAAACTGAGTGATTAATTGTACTAATGACAAGTACACACCCGTCATTTCCTGTGAATCCTCTAATAACAGCCAGGAAAAATAGGTGCACAACTACACAAATACATTTAAGCACTGTTGCAGGACGTTGATGGTATAAAGAGCCTCCATTTTGTTTGCACACTCTCTCTTCTTCTTACATATTTACATATCTCACTGCTTTAAATACCACGCAGCTACGTGAAAATCAGCAGAAAGCCTGCAGCTCTGTGGTCCTCTGCAGCTAATCTCTCTCCCCGCAGGCCTCGGCCTGACAGACACTTGTTGCTGTGGGTGGTGGGGGAGCCCTCAGTGTGAAAAGCAGGTGAATTACAGCAGAGTGAGGAGGTGACATGAGAGAGGCGGCTCTCTGTTGCTGAGTGCTGTAATCCCCGTGGAGATAATGTGTGGTGACAGCACAGAGGTAACACACGAGTTGAAAAACCAGCACGCTGTGGTTTTTTTCTCTTTGTGCAGCATAGAATCGGCTTTTAGGACGTGGACGTCCCTGACAGCGAGAACAGCGGAGCACAAACACACAGTTAAATGTTTAGTATCTGCAGGACTGTGGAGGACAGATAGTGTCCTGAGTATTAAAGTACGGCACATTCCTCTCCCGAAAACAAAGGCACCTCTTCTCTCTTTTAGTCACAAAACCATAACATGGACATTTCAAGCCTCCAGGTCAACAGCAGAGGAAACCTCACGATGCAATGGTGCAGAATTACTGGACACTAATTGGTCAAAGGTAAAACTCTTTAGCCTCAGGTAACAATAAAATAAAGGGAACAGAAAACCTGCCCAGAGAGGATGGGAAAGCTCTGTATTTGCTTACGGATCTTTTTATTTCAGTCAAATGCCTCCTGGACATCTATCACTCTCTCACCCTCTGGCTAATGCTAATTCATTGTGCTGGCGTGACAGAGTTTGACAGCAGTAAATACCTAAGCCCCTAATCTCTGGAGGGTGGAGACCTTCACACTATCAAACAGATTTAATCGCCAGTGACACCAGAGAAAGTGAGTCAGATAATGGCTCATTCGCCTGCACTGTCCACTTCTTTAGCGTTTTACGCTGGGGACCCCGAACACCGACAAGCTCCATCCATCACCCCAACAAAGAGCTGTGAACAGAAAGTTCGTGCACTTCAGAGCTTTGAGCCACACAAGTTAAACATCCAGAGAAAACCAGCAGAAAACTTCCATGTTACTTTTACTAATCTGCACAACATCTACCTGTAGTTTGACCCAAAAACCTGCTCATGCATAAAGAAAGAAAGTTCTAAAAACAACACAAATGTACATCAGCCTTTAACACGTCTTCATCTTCATCCCATGAATGCAGCCTGAGCTCAAACGAGCTGCTGAGGAATGTGGCCTGTGAGCGAGGTTGAGTTCAAACACTGCTGAAACCCCCAAAACATTTATTCTGGATCATGATGGCAGAATTATGCAGATTTGGATGCAGTGCTGCAGGCATCATCACTCGTACCAACAGCTCCAGGAGGAGACATGTGAAATTAAATATCTAGTAATTTAGCAGCAGCACTAAGTAAATAATTTGAATATATTACAGCGAGAACAAGAAGTCTCCATGGAATAAAAACTGTTTGGTATGAAATGCAATTTTGTTCTGTCATTCAAAAGATAAAAAAAGAAAAAAATAAGGCGCAGGAGATTCACATCATCCAAGCAGCCTGTGAATCTAATTTATTTTAAAAATGAAACACTGAATTGGACACCGGGGAATCATAAAATTGAAAAGTCTACATTCCGTCAGTGGAAGAGCTTCTACTGCTGTTTCTATGCAAATGAGCGACACAGTGAACATTTAGTCTTTTTAAATAGACACACAGACGCACAACCTGCAGCTTAAATAAGATGTGCAATAAATCAATCCAATACTCACCACATGTGGTGGTGTGAGACTAGTGTCATAGCATCAAACAGCATTTCTGTGAATCGGGTCATAACCCTGGACCTTTTTCAAACAGGTCACATGCTCATCTTTAAAGTACTGGAGCAAATATTGTAAAATCTTACTATTTCCCAGTTTGAGCCACGATGCAGAGCGATGTCTCACTCTACCAGCCCCTGTGATGGTCATGAGCTAAAAGTAGACCACACAGAAGGGGTTTCCCCCACAGCATGGCCGGGCTCAACCTGAAGGTACAGCCACACAACCCAGAGTGGAGCCGCTGCTCCTTTGTAAAAGCAGATGGATGGTTGGAGTTAACAGTGACAAAGTTTCCATCCTGACTTCTTCCATTAATCCTCACATCATCACGAGGAAATGCTGCACTTCTTTAGCTAGTTAGAGGCTTTTCAGATGCATCTTTCATCTCTACACCACAGTTTTGGTCCTGTGAACAGAGCTGGCTGGGCTTCACAATGAGATAACTCTGGAATATATTGCTGCGGTGTGGTGAAATTTGTTCCCTGTAATGTGAAGCCAACTGCAGCCTGTGGAAGAGCCAGGCTATGAAGATAACGCCGCTGACAGCTCCTTTGTACTCGGATGATAACAGCCGGTCTGTGGAGACCAAAAAGCCTCCATGCACAGCAACACCACACATATCAGCTGCAAAGGAGGGAAACTGGAAGTTGTGGCCACAGGCATGTATGGAGCTAGCAGCCATCCTCCCTCAGGACACATTAGAAGATAAGTGCTCTTTAAAAAAATACTTGTGTGCAGATAATTTAATGTCCTCCATCTTCCCCTGACTCTCAGACACAGCGTAACTGTCCAGAAGCAGGAAACACAAAGACTGTTTAGATAAAGTAAGAACATCTGAACTACTAAAACCTGAGAGAAGAGGCTGAGAAATTTGAAGGCCGTGCCGCTAAATCTGTCCTGCCACAGCTTGTTGATCACATCTGCCTCTGACCAGATGTGATTTTGGGAAAGACCTGTAGTATTTGCAAATCCCGAATTGACAAGGCTGAAGAAAACAGACTTTCAGAGAGAGTCACAACTGTATGCGGCAGATAAAATATAAAACAGACGAACCGGCTTCAGGCCTAAGAGACATTTCACTTCCTCTTTAGAAAAAATGCTGCTTCTGGGGCTGATGGTGGTTTGTATGGAGCAGTGCTCTGCACCAGCACGGCACATTTGTTCTCTGCCTTACTTTAATCTTTTCTTGGAGCCTAAAGTATTTTATCTCTGTGGTGATAATACCTACAGAAACATGCTTTTGCTGCTCGGTTTGCTCAGGTTAAACTTTATCGCGCTGCTGTGAAACTGTGCGACCATTCAAGACCTGCTCCAGTCCTGCAGCTACTGTAGACACGGTTCCCTAAAGACAGATAACAGACTGATCTGAGGTAGCTGCAACACCAGTTTAGACAAATTCTGTAAGATAACAACGTGATAATGAAGTATTTGTATGAATTTGATAGAGGTAGATTTTATTGGTGGGGTTGCTGTGCAACAAGCTCCTAAAAAATGCATTATAATATTTTACTGTTTTGGAATTTAGTTATACTGCACATAAACGTGGTCACGGTTGAGAAAACCTTGATGAAGAAGTCATGTTCAGTTGTTTCTTAGTTTCCAGATAATTTCCTAGAATTTAGCTGGTACGTAGTTGTTGATTTCTAGGAAAT